>NC_084624.1:33886289-34198789 GCF_033978795.1 Nerophis ophidion | reverse complement strand
TTTTGACTACGTTTTTTTAACAGTCATGACGGCGCGTCGTCGTCACGTTGTGACATTGCTGGTTATACGAGCAGAGGGGCATGTTCGGCAACGCACAATCACAGAGTATTGATTCATTGATTGAAACTTTTATTAGTAGATTGCTCAATACAGTACATATTCCGTACAATTGACCACTAAATGGTACCACCCGAATAAGTTTTTGAACTTATTTAAGTCGGGGTGCACATTAATCAATTCATGGTAATACTTACAAGCAGACACGGTGTGTAGACATAAAGGGGAGAATGGACGCGTTTTGGCTTAAAAACTAACGATAAAATCGAAGCTATAACACTGAAACGCCCTCAGGAAGAGGGGCTTAAAGACATGGCTAGCTAGCTAGCGGCTAATGTCCATCCGCAGTCTGCAGTGTTTTAGCTTATTCTAAACCACTAATGCTCGCTTTCATGGTGATAAATAAAGTAAGTTCCTTACATGTAGGACGAGGAACAGCTACACATGCTTAACTACACACCGTAGCTCACCCTGAATGTTCCTGAATGTAAACAAACGCCATTGGTTGGTCCACACCTAACGTCCACTGTAATTATACCAAGTACAGTAACGTATGTAGTCGATATCACTATAATTACGTTGATATTTTATGGTATCATAACATTTTCTTTCGTTTTTTTTTAATTCATATTATGTTCATAAACTCAGGAAATATGTACCTGGAAACATGAGGACTTTGAATATGACTAATGTATGATCCTGTAACGACTTGGTATCGGATTGAAACCCAAATTTGTGGTATCATCTAAAAATAATGTAAAGTATCCACGGCGTGGCGCGGTTGGTAGAGTGGCCGTGCCAGCAACCTGAGGGTTCCTGGTTCAATCCCCACCTTCTACCGACCTCATCAAGCCTGTTGTGTCCTTGAGCAAGACACTTCACCATTGCTCCTGATGGTTCGTGGTTAGGGCCTTGCATGGCAGCTCCCGCCATCAGTGTGTGAATATGTGTGTGTATGAGTTAATGTGGAAATAGTGTCAAAGCGCTTTGAGTACCTTGAAGGTAGAAAAGCGCTATACAAATATAACCCATTCAAGGATACGTGATTATTACATTTTAACAGAAGTGTAGATAGAACATGTTAAAAGAGAAAGTAAGCAGATATTAACAGTAAATTAACAAGTAGATTAATAATTAGTTTTCTACCACTTGTCCTTAATAATTTTGACAAAATAATAGAATGATAAATGATACAATATGTTAATGATACAATATGTTACTGCATACGTCAGCAGCTAAATTAGGAGCCTTTGTTTGCTTACAAACGTACTTACCGTATTTCCTCGAATTGCCGCAGGGCATATAGTATGCGCCTGCCGTGAATTACTGCCGGGTCAAACTCGCTTCCCAAAATAATTAGCGCATGCTTAGTAGAGAGAGTTTCAATTCCCACCTCCGGAAGAACTTTGAACATGACACGAGGGAGGTGCGGGACACTGAGTCCGAGTGGACCATGTTCAGCACCTCTATTGTCGAGGCGGCTGATTGGAACTGTGGCCGCAAGGTAGTTGGTGCCTGTCATGGAGGTAATCCCAGAACCCGTTGGTGGACACCAGCGGTGAGGGATGCCGTCAAGCTGAAGAAGGAGTCCTATCGGGTTCTTTTGGCTCATAGGACTCCGGAGGCAGTGGACGGGTACCAACGGGCCAAGCGGTGTGCAGCTTTAGCGGTCGTGGAGGCAAAAACTCGGACATGGGAGGAGTTCGGGGAAGCCCCGGAAAACGACTTCCGGACGGCTTCGAAGCGATTCTGGACCACCACACGACACCTCAGGAAGGGGAAGCAGTGCACTGTCAACACCGTGTACAGTGCGGAAGGTGTTCTGCTGACTTCGACTACAGATGTTGTGGATCGGTGGAGGGAATACTTCGAAGACCTCCTCAATCCCACCAACACGAAGCAGTGCCTGGGAAATCTGTGGTGGGCTCTCCTATTTCTGGGTCTGATGTTGCTGAGGTAGTTAAAAAGCTCCTGGGCGGCAAGGCCCCGGGGGTGGATGAGATCCGCCCGGCGTTCCTTAAGGCTCTGGATGTTGTGGGGCTGACTTGGTTGACAAGACTCTGCAGCATCGCGTGGACATCGGGGGCGGTACCTCTGGATTGGCAGACCGGGGTGGTGGTCCCTCTTTTTAAGAAGGGGGACCGGAAGGTGTGTTCCAACTATCGTGGGATCACACTCCTCAGCCTTCCCGGTAAGGTTTATTCAGGTGTACTGGAGAGGAGGCTACGCCGGATAGTCGAACCTCGGATTCAGGAGGAACAGTGTGGTGTTCGTCCTGGTCATGGAACTGTGGACCAGCTCTATACTCTCGGCCGGGTTCTTGAGGGTGCATGGGAGTTTGCCCAACCAGTCTACATGTACTTTGTGGACTTGGAGAAGGCATTCGACCGTGTCCCTGGGGAAGTCCTGTGGGGAGTGCTCAGAGAGTGTGGGGTACCGGACTGTCTGATTGTGGCGGTCCGCTCCCTGTATGATCAGTGTCAGAGCTTGGTCCGCATTGCTGGCAGTAAGTCTGACACGTTTCCTGTGAGGGTTGGACTCCGCCAAGGCTGTCCTTTGTCAACGATTCTGTTCATAACTTTTATGGACAGAATTTTACACCAAAAAGTTATATTTTGGTTTCATCTGACCACAGGACATTGTCCCAATCCTCTGCTGTATCATCCCTGTATCCATTTTGGCATAAACTCAACTCGTCGTGTTTGGAGGAAGAAGAATACTGAGTTGCATCCCAAGAACACCATACCTACTGTGAAGCATGGGGGTGGAAACATCATGCTTTGGGGCTGTTTTTCTGCTAAGTGGACAGGACCATTTATCCGTGTTAAGGAAAGAATGAATGGGGCCATGTATCGTGAGATTTTGAGCCAAAACCTCCTTCCATCCGTGAGAGCTTTGAATGGTTGACCAAATACTTATTTTCCACCATAATTTACAAATACATTCTTTAAAATTCCTAAAATGTGAATTCCTGGATTTTTTTTTTCACATTCTGTTTTTCACAGTTGAAGTGTACCTATGATGAAAATTACAGACCTCTGTCATCATTTTAAGTGGGAGAACTTGCACAATAGGTGGCTGATTAAATACTTTTTTGCCCCACTGTAAATTAAGTATTAATGGTGTTTTTTTAATGCATTTTTAAGTTGATTTAGAGGCAGAATGGATTGCTCCTATTAGCCACTTACAACGAGCCTATTTATACAAGTTAGAATGCCAAAAAACCCCAAAAACATTTGTCTTCTTGTCTATCATAATGATCGTGAACGATAGGGATATTTTTTAAAAAGCGCAGTTCCTCTTTAAAATAGCTGACTGGAACAGCAGCACCTCTGCTGATCGTAGCTATAAAGTACACATTTTATCTCAGTTCTACCCATCCATTTCCTACCGCTTATTCCCTTTTGGGGTCACAGGGGGCGCTGTCGTCTTTCTCAGCTACCCAATTGAATTAATTTTTAACAGCTGACCAAGCTGATTTTTGCAAACTACAGGGCAGTGTAACGTACCATTCCGCAAAAAGGAATGATAGTTTTGTCCCAATATGAATGTTATTTCCACTTGTGTGTTCCAGAAGTTGGCTGCACCTCCCTCATTGAAATTTTAGACACGGTTGCACCTCTCACAACTTACATTCTTTCCCGGTGCTGCTTCGGCTCCATGGCTCAACTCCGTGACTGGTTCGGGAACAAAGGCTGGGTTTGGTACTGAGAGGACACCTCCATTTCCCTTGTTTTCAAAGCGCAGAGTTTTGGTTAGCTTTAGACGCACGCTTTGATACACACGGCTTCTCGCTGATGACTAAAAAGCAAGCGCTGGGGTGAATCGGTGTGAAACGGGCCCGTCGTCTGCATGGTGGCGCCACGCTGAAACGCTGCCTATAAATCAGATTTTAAGGAGGAAATAAGAGGGGGACAAAAAGAACACTGTGAAACTTTCGCTTCTTTTTCATATTAAACCAATTGCAAATACTGTGCATATGTAAAGTCAGCAACTTGCAGCACACCTGCAGATTACCGTGAAGACAGATAATTGTCCTATAATGAATTCAGTGATCTGTTTTAAAAGGTCAGTGTTAAGGATGTTATATGCATAAGGACTTCATTTCAACCAAAACAAATCCCACTGACAACAACAAAACATTTAGTGATAGCAATGAGCTTAGATACTAAACATCATAGAGGTTATTGTGTGCACACTGCCCCCTTCTGTTATCAAAAGCAGGCCAGGCTGCCAGTACATCTAAAACATAAAAACAAAAGTACAGCAGTGTCTCTATTAGTCTGACGTGGGGCCGACCCATATTGCCCAGCAATCTTGCAGTTGTTCTATTCATGCACCTTTTTTATTATTCATCACCACTATTTTGATTAAAATGTAAATATTTAATAGGGTATGTATTGTTTATTTAGAAAGGTTTGAACTTTCAAAGTGGAGAATGTATCATTAGAATAAGCACCCCCCTCACCAAAAAAAAAAATATATATATAAATGACATTGCGCTAAGTGCGTGCTCTTTCATTCAATTAGTGCGCAAGGAATATATATATATATATATATATATATATATATATATATATATATATATATATACACAAACCCTGTTTCCATATGAGTTGGTAAATTGTGTTAGATGTAAATATAAACGCAACACAATGATTTGCCAATCATTTTCAACCCATATTCAGTTGAATATGCTACAAAGACAACATATTTGATGTTCAAACTGATAAACATTTAATTTTTTTGCAAATAATCATTAATTTAGAATTGGATGCCAGCAACACGTGACAAAGAAGTTGGCAATAAATACTGATAAAGTTGAGGTATGCTCATCAAACACTTATTTGGAACATCCCACAGGTGTGCAGGCTAATTGAGAACAGGTAGGTGCCATGATTGGGTATAAAAGCAGCTTACATGAAATGCTAAGTAATTCACAAACAAGGATGGGGCGAGGGTCACCACTTTGTAAGCAAATTGTCGAACAGCTTTAGAACAATTTCATCAACGAGCTATTGCAAGGAATTTAGGGATTTTACCATCTACTTTCCGTAAAATCATCAAAAGGTTCAGAGAATCTGGAGAAATCACTGCACGTAAGCGACGATATTACGGACCTTTGATCCCTCAGGCGGTACTGCATCAAAAACCGACATCGGTGTGTAAAGGATATCACCACATGGGCTCAGTAACACTTCATAAAACCACTGTCAGTAACTACAGTTGGTCGCTACATCTGTAAGTGCAAGTTAAAACTCTTCTATGCAAAGCCAAACCCATTTACAACAACACACAGAAATGCCGCCGACTTTGTTGGGCCCGAGCTCATCTAAGATGGACTGATGCAAAGTGGAAAAGTGGTCTGTGGTCTGACGAGTCCACATTTCAAATTTTATTTGGAAACTGTGGACGTGGTGTCCTCCAGAACAAAGAGGAAAATAACCATCCGGATTGTTATCGATGCAAAGTTCAAAAGCCAGCATATGTGAGGGTATGGGGATGTATTAGTGCCCAAAGCACAGGTAACTTACACATCTGTAAAGGCACCATTAATGCTGAATGGTCCATACAGGTTTTGGAGCAACATATGTTGTCATCCAAGCAACGTTTTAATGGACACCACTGCTTATTTCAGCAAAAAAAGGCCAAGCCACGTGTTAAAACAGCGTGGCTTCGAAGTGGAAGAGTGCGGGTACTTTCCTTGCCCGCCTGCAGTCCAGACCTGTCTCCCATCGAAAATGTGTGGCGAATTATGAAGCATAAAATATGACAGCAGAGACCCCGTACTGTTGAATGACTGAAGCTCTACATAAAACCAGAATGGGAAAGAATTCCACTTTCAAAACTTCGACAATTAGTTTCCTCAGTTCCCAAACGTTTATTGAGTGTTGTTAAAAGAAAAGGTGATGTAACACAGTGGTGAACATGCCCTTTCCCAACGACTTAGCACATGTTGCAGCCAAGAAATTCCAAGTTAATTCCATCCATCCATTTTTCTACCGCTTATTCCCTTTTGGGGTCGCGGTGGACGCTGGCGCATATCTCAGCTACAATCGGGCGGAAGGCGGGGTACACCCTTGACAAGTCGCCATCTCATCGCAGGTTCCAAGTTAATTGTTATTTGCAAAAGAAATATAAAGTTTATGAGTTTGAACTTTAAATATCTTGTCTTTGTAGTGGATTCAATTGAATATGAGTTGAAAATTATTTGCAAATCATTGTATTCCGTTTATATTTACATCCAACACAATTTCCCAACTCATATGGAAACGGGGTTTGTATATATATATATATATATACATATATATATACACATATATATATATATATACATATATATATACACATATATATATATACATATATATATATACATATACATATACACATATATATATACATATACACACACACACATACATATATATATATATATATATATACACATATACACACACACAACTGACCACCTGTGCATAAATACTAAAAAGTTACAAGAGCTATCCAGGCTTGTCAACCAATATTATAGGCCACTAAAGTAGGTATTTCTGGGATCACCATGGCAATGCTATTCTCCTTTTTCTTGACGTATTTACCATCAAAACCATTTTGAAGTAGTTACTTTAAAGACCGAATATCCCACACATTTGAGGTTAAGGACACTGCTCAAAATTCTGTGTATTGTGTGTAAACATATATATATATATATATATATATATATCCATCCATTTTCTCCCTTTTGGGGTTGCAGGGGGCGCTGGCGCCTGTCTCAGCTACTATATATATCTACACAGTTTATATTTACATTTATGACAAGTATTGTAAATGTGATTTGGTTAACATTTCAATTTGAAGATGGTGTTTTCCCCAAGGTGTTTCTTTCCCCACAGTGTTCAAGCAACATCCTTTTGTGCTCACTATTTACCCCTGTATCGCTTCGGGCTAATGTCTCAATAATTTTCACTCCTTTTCTCAGGTCCTTCCCACAAAGGACTTAACTAATGATCCATGGACAAAATGAAGCATTTAAATTTATTCATTAATCATTCATCTCCAGCTCATTGAAAATGCTAAACTTCCACAAAATTAAGATTGAATATTGAAAAGTGATTGAGGTAGACAGCCTTCGGAGTGACGGAGTGTGGGCGGGGGCATATTTATCTAGAACCAGAGTGGAACCTCTGCACACACATCGGTCGTCAAGGTGTGCTAAGTGCTAGTTAAGGTCACCGGCTTTCACTAGTTGTAATTGGAACTAAAAGGAATCTGGAGAAGCGTAGAATTTCTGTCAACACTGCCTGTAATTATTCTCTTTTCCAATTAATGGTGACATAGATTAATTATCTGATGAGGCAAAGCCAATTGCAATCATTCACCCAGCTAAAATTAGATCAGTCCTGACAGCAGCATGAAAGTCACCTGTTTCATTGTTATGGATCTGCAGCGAGTATAAGAGTGGGGGTTGGGGGGAGGTTGTGGAGAGATAGTGAAGCGTGTGAGGGTAAGTAAGTTGTCTGGTGCAGGTGAATGTCCCTCTTTGAACTGAAGACATTTACTTGTCGGGTTTGGCCGTGGCCACGCTGGATTGTTAGTCCATGTCACTGGTGGTAGTAGAGCCCAAAGTAAATATGACTCCTGTTTAAAAGCATAACAAAACAATTAAAGAAGTGGAAAAGGGACATTATAGTATCAGTGTCCTAGTCACATATTATTTTTTGTGGGGAAGGAGAACAAGAGACTCTTGGTCAACCAAATCCAGGTTCAGTGCTCTTCTGTAAAAAAAAAAAAAAAACCTCAGCATGCAGTTTTTCTATTAAACTGCTTGGCACTGTCAACCAGCTTGGGAATCTGAGCAGGCGCAGTCATGCAGAAATTCTCTGACTAACAATTATATCAGAAACAGGATCTTGGATTACTGTCCTCGGGGACTGGGCCAGTAGGCGTCTGCTCCAATCATTACTGGCCATTCAACAAGGCTCTGCACTGCTCTCCACTGTTAGCCATTGTCAATTATGCCATCCCTGGTGTAAACCCCACGGAACACAAAGCTGAACTGCCAGTTCCGGCTGTAGTGCAGCAGGCTGACAGCCCACCGCATACCCCCCCAACCCCCCTGTCCCCCTCCCACTTACCACCACATGCCCTGCCATCTTGAGGTTTTTGAGCATCCTTCACTTTAGGCTGCTTTTTAAGCAAACCACCGCTTGCATCAAGCTTGCCATAGCCTGACCTTCCTGCTGCCTAGCTGGTGGGGTCAAGTGGACGATGAGTCAGTGAAAAAAAACCCACAGGATTGAGCTATCAATTATTGATTTCTTAGTTATAAACTGGAAAATAACAAGGTTACTCGATGCCTCGCTCACGTAAAGCAAATTACCAACACAGGCCGATCCCTGATATATTGTGACAGTCCTTCCAACTGTGAATTTATAAATCTAATTTTCGTATAGACTATACTTTTTGGAAGCTGGCCGCATTAAGCTGGACTGCTCACAAGGAGCCTGTTTTAAAGTGAGTGCTGCCTGCTCTGGTGGGCCCAGCGCTGAGCTGTGACGGGTGACGGTGCGCTTGAATACACCGGCTCTTTTGTCCTTCACACTCTGCAGCCCGCTGATAGCTCCTCCCTTTACCATCGCCCACCCCTCCCCGCCTGGAGCTGTGATCTGCCATGAAGAGGGGCCGGGCCAATGAGAAATGGCTGCTCCCGGTAATGTCCGTAGAAGACCCATCAAAGAGCATGTGAGCAGTGTGCGGAGGTGGGCCACTTTACAGTATTTTTACCAGGTTATCCCTTGGGCAGCCTCTAATCAAATCTTAACATATTTTGCCTCCAGCATAGCTGATAAATCAGCTCAATACTGATGCTGAATAATAGCAGGAAAATATGAATTTAAAGGCCTACTGAAATGAGATTTAGTTATTTAAACAGGGATACCAGGTCCATTCTATGTGTCATGCTTGATTATTTCGCGATATTGCCATATTTTTGCTGAAAGGATTTAGTAGAGAACATCGACGATAAAGTTAGAAACTTTTGGTCGCTAATAAAAAAGCCCTGCCTTTACTGGAAGTATGTGGGAGTGACGTCACGAGTTGCAGGGCTCCACACATATTCACATTGTTTTTAATGGGAGCCACCAGCAGTAAGAGTAATTCAGACCGAGAAAGCGACAATTCCCCCATTAATTTGAGCGAGGATGAAAGATTTGTGAATTAGGATATTGATAGTGAAGGACTAGAAGAAAAGAAAGAAAAAAAAAAAAGCGACGGCTCCGGGCTCCGTGTGAGCGTTTCAGATGTAATTGGACACATTTACTAGGATACTTCTGGAAGATCCCTTATCTGCTTATGGTTTTAATAGTGTTTTAGTGAGATTGCAAAGATTGTAAAGTCATACCTCGAGGTCGTATGGCTGCGGTGAACACGCAGTGTCTCAGAGAGAAGCCGAGGAGTCAAGCTCACAGTTACCTTTTTTGACAGCTGCTGCAGGACGACGAATAATCCAATGATGTCTCTGGTAAGATATATATCACAATTTTCCTATCCAAAAACATGCTGGTTGACGTAGAGAAAACATGTTCGCTTGACCGCTCTGCTTCACAACAAACAAAGAAACACCGGCTGTGTCTCGGTGCTAAAGGCAGCAGCAATCCACCGCTTTCCACCAACAGGATTGTTCTTTATAGCAGTGGTCCCCAACCTTTGTGTATCCGCGGACCGGTCAACGCTTAATAATTTGTCCCGCGGCCTGGGGGGGTGTCCTTTTTTTTCCTCTTTTTTATTTTTCTTCTTTGTCATGAAAAAGGGACGTTTTTGTCATGAAAAAGGTAGTTTTTTGTGGTTAGTGCACTATTTGTAAGTGTATATTGTGTTTTTTATGTTGATTTAATAAAAAATAAAAAAATAATAATAATTTCAATTATTTATTTATTTTTTTAATAAAACATTTTTAATAAAAAAATCTTCTGCGGCTGTAGCTATACTATACCGCGGCCCGGTGGTTGGGGACCACTGCTTTATAGTCTCCATTATTAAATGAACAAATTGCAAAAGATTCAGCAACACAGATATCCAAACTACTGTGTAATTATGCGATTAAAGCAGACGACTTTTAGCCGATAGTGGTGCAGCGCGAATATTTCCTGACGGTCCGTGACGTCACGCGCACGCGTCATCATTCCGCGACGTTTTAAACAAGAAACTCGTGGGAAATTTTAAATTGCAATTTAGTAAACTAAAAAGGCCGTATTGGCATGTGTTGCAATGTTAATATTTCATCATTGATATATAAACTATCAGACTGTGTGGTCGGTAGTAGTGGGTTTCAGTAGGCCTTTAATTTTGTGACGCTGTTTAAGTAGGAGTAGTAAAAAAATTGGCCTTTTCCTTTATGCACTCTGGCTACCTGGCGCTGCAGTAACGCTGGACAGAAAAGATTCATCACTGTCCCTCTGTCCGCTGTGACCTCATTGCACATCAAAGTGCAGATTAGACGCTGATTATCCTCTAATTAAAGATCCTTACGTTTTAACCTTGCGGAATGTTCATAGACTTATCTGCAAGACAGGACAGACGGCTATTTTGACTAAAAAAGGGTCAAGTAACATAGACCAGTGGTCCCCAACCTTTTTTGCACCACGGACCGGTTAAATGTCGGCATTATTTTCAGGGACTGGCTTTCCACTTGTGCCAGATAAATACAGCAAAAATAAGTGCATGAAAACGCTAAATTGTTTTGTTTTTTTTGCAATGAGAGCCCCTGCAGGTTAAAATCAACCTGCTGGGGACTGCAGATGAAAATCCTCCTTCGGCTACAATCTGACACATCTGTATTTTATATGTTCATTGATGTGCGTTGTATTATGTCACAAAGTTATAACAAATGGCAACTTCCTATAAGGAGTTTTACTGTACATCTATAAAGAAGCTTATTGGTGTGTCTAGTGCAGTATTTGTCAACCTTTTTTGATCCAAGGCACATTTTTGGCGTTGAAAAAATGAGGAGGCACACCACCAGCAGAAATCACTAAAAAACGAAACTCAGTTGACAGTAAAAAGTCGTAATTTTTGGATATGACTTTTAATCAATCAATCATCAATCAATGTTTACTTATATAGCCTTAAATCACTAGTGTCTCAAAGGGCTGCACAAACCACCACGACATCCTCGGTAGGCCCACATAAGGGCAAGGAAAACTCACACCCAGTGGGACATCGGTGACAATAATGACCCAGTGGGACGTCGGTGACAATGATGACTATGAGAACCTTGGAGAGGAGGAAAGCAATGGATGTCGAGCGGGTCTAACATGATACTGTGAAAGTTCAATCCACAATGGATCCAACACATTCGCGAGAGTCCAGTCCAAAGCGGATCCAACACAGCAGCGAGAGTCCCGTTCACAGCGGAGCCAGCAGGAAACCATCCCAAGCGGAGGCGGATCAGCAGCGCAGAGATGTCCCCAGCCGATACACAGGCAAGCAGTACATGACATAACCAGGCATGCATGACTATAGTTCTTGTCTCAAAGTAGGTGTACTGTCACCACCTGTCATACCACGCCGTGAATTATTTTGACTTTTTTGCTGTTTTTATGTGTTTAGTGTTTTAGTTCATGTCTTGTGCTCCTATTTTGGTGGATTTTTCTCTTTTTTTGGTATTTTCCTGTATCAGTTTCATGTCTTCCTTTGAGCGATATTTCCCACAAATACTTTGTTTCAGCAATCAAAAATATTTCAATAGTTTTTAATCTTTCTTTGTGAAAGTCGTTTCTGCTCCGTGGTAAGTCTTTGCTGTCGTCTAGCATTCTGTTTTTGTTCACTTTGTAGCCAGCTCAGTTTTAGTTCCGTTCTGCATAGCTTCAATGCCTTTTATTAGGGGCACTCACCTTTTGTTTATTTTTGGTTTAAGCATTAGACACCTTTTTACCTGCACACTGCCTCCAGCTGTTTCCAACATTTACAAAACAATTAGCTACCTGCTGCCACCTACTGATATGAAAGAGTATTACTCTGCCGATCTTTAGACAGCACCGACACTCAAAAACACATAATTTGCAAACTTCCATTACCCAAATAGGTGAAATAAAATAATCTCCCATGGCACACCAGACTGTATCTCACGACACACTAGTGTGCCGCGGCACAGTGGTTGAAAAACACTGGTCTAGTGGGACAGGCAAAAGTTAAGTCGGACAAAAGGCATCCATCCATCCATCCATCCATCCATCCATCTATCATCTTCCGCATATCCGAGGTCGGGTCGCGGGGGAAACAGCCTAAGCAGGGAAACCCAGACTTCCCTCTCCCCAGCCACTTCGTCTAGCTCTTCCCGGGGGATCCCGAGGCGTTCCCAGGCCAGCCGGGAGACATAGTCTTCCCAACGTGTCCTGGGTCTTCCCCGTGGCCTCCTACCGGTTGGACGTGCCCTAAACACCTCCCTAGGGAGGCGTTCGGGTGGCATCCTGACCAGATGCCCGAACCACCTCATCTGGCTCTTCTCGATGTGAAGGAGCAGCGGCTTTACTTTGAGTTCCTCCCGGATGTCAGAGCTTCTCACCCTATCTCTAAGGGAGAGCCCCGCCACACGGCGGAGGAAACTCATTTCGGCCCCTTGTACCCGTGATCTTATCCTTTCGGTCATGACCCAAAGCTCATGACCATAGGTGAGGATGGGAACGTAGATCGACCGGTAAATTGAGAGCTTTGCCTTCCGGTTCAGCTCCATCTTCACCACAACAGATCGGTACAACGTCCGCATTACTGAAGACGCCGCACCGATCCGCCTGTCGATCTCACGATCCACTCTTCCCTCACTCGTGAACAAGACTCCTAGGTACTTGAACTCCTCCACTTGGGGCAGGGTCTCCTCCCCAACCCGGAGATGGCACTCCACCCTTTTCCGGGCGAGAACCATGGACTCGGACTTGGAGGTGGTGATTCTCATTCCGGTCGCTTCACACTCGGCTGCGAACCGATCCAGCGAGAGCTGAAGATCCTGGTCAGATGAAGCCATCAGGACCACATCATCTGCAAAAAGCAGAGACCTAATCCTGCGGTTACCAAACCGGAACCCCTCAACGCCTTGACTGCGCCTAGAAATTCTGTCCATAAAAGTTATGAACAGAATCGGTGACAAAGGACAGCCTTGGCGGAGTCCAACCCTCACTGGAAATGTGTTCGACTTACTGCCGGCAATGCGGACCAAGCTCTGGCACTGATCGTACAGGGAACGGACCGCCACAATAAGACAGTCCGATACCCCATACTCTCTGAGCACTCCCCACAGGACTTCCCCAGGGACACGGTCGAATGCCTTCTCCAAGTCCACAAAGCACATGTAGACTGGTTGGGCAAACTCCCATGCACCCTCAAGAACCCTGCCGAGAGTATAGAGCTGGTCCACAGTTCCACGACCAGGACGAAAACCACACTGTTCCACCTGAATCCGAGGTTCGACTATCCGACGTAGCCTCCTCTCCAGTACACCTGAATAAACCTTACCGGGAAGGCTGAGGAGTGTGATCCCACGATAGTTGGAACAAACCCTCCGGTCCCCCTTCTTAAGGAGAGGAACCACCAACCCGGTCTGCCAATCCAGAGGTACCGCCCCCTCCAATGGGCTCACCACCCATAGCAGGGGCCATAGAGGTCGGGTGCATTGTGAGCTGGGCGACAGCCGAAGGCAGGGCACTTGGCGGTCCGATCCTCGGCTACAGAAGCTAGCTCTTGGGACGTGGAACGTCACGTCACTGGGGGGGAAAGAGCCTGAGCTAGTGCGCGAAGTCGAGAAATTCCGGCTGGATATAGTCGGACTCACTTCGACGCACAGCAAGGGCTCTGGAACCACTTCTCTCGAGAGGGATTGGACCCTCTTCCACTCTGGCGTTGCCGGCAGTGAGAGGCGACGGGCTGGGGTGGCAATTCTTGTTTCCCCCCGGCTCAAAGCCTGTACGTTGGAGTTCAACCCGGTGGACGAAAGGGTAGCCTCCCTCCGCCTTCGGGTGGGGGGACGGGTCCTGACTGTTGTTTGTGCTTATGCACCAAACAGCAGTTCAGAGTACCCACCCTTTTTGGGAACACTCGAGGGAGTACTGGAAAGTGCTCCCCCGGGTGATTCCCTTGTCCTACTGGGAGACTTCAACGCTCACGTTGGCAGCGACAGTGAAACCTGGAGAGGCGTGATTGGGAAGAATGGCCGCCCGGATCTGAACCCGAGTGGTGTTTTGTTATTGGACTTTTGTGCTCGTCACAGTTTGTCCATAACAAACACCATGTTCAAACATAAGGGTGTCCATATGTGCACTTGGCACCAGGACACCCTAGGCCGCAGTTCCATGATTGACTTTGTAGTTGTGTCATCGGATTTGCGGCCTCATGTTTTGGACACTCGGGTGAAGAGAGGGGCGGAGCTTTCTACCGATCACCACCTGGTGGTGAGTTGGCTGCGATGGTGGGGGAGGATGCCGGACAGACCTGGGAGGCCCAAACGCATTGTGAGGGTCTGCTGGGAACGTCTGGCAGAGTCTCCTGTCAGACAAAGTTTCAATTCCCACCTCCGGAAGAACTTTGAACATGTCACGAGGGAGGTGCTGGACATTGAGTCCGAGTGGACCATGTTCCGCACCTCTATTGTCGAGGCGGCAGATCGGAGCTGTGGCCGCAAGGTAGTTGGTGCCTGTCGGGGCGGCAATCCTAAAACCCCTTGGTGGACACCAGCGGTGAGGGATGCCGTCAAGCTGAAGAAGGAGTCCTATCGGGTCCTTTTGGCTCATAGGACTCCGGAGGCAGTGGACAGGTACCGACAGGCCAAGCGGTGCGCAGCTTCAGCGGTCGCGGAGGCAAAAACTCGGACATGGGAAGAGTTCGGGGAAGCCATGGAAAACAACTTCCGGACGGCTTCGAAGCGATTCTGGACCACCGTCCGCCGCCTCAGGAAGGGGAAGCAGTGCACTATCAACACCGTGTATGGTGCGGATGGTGTTCTGCTGACCTCGACTGCGGATGTTGTGGATAGGTGGAAAGAATACTTCGAAGACCTCCTCAATCCCACCAACACGTCTTCCTATGAGGAAGCAGTGCCTGGGGAATCTGTGGTGGACTCTCCTATTTCTGGGGCTGAGGTCGCTGAGGTAGTTAAAAAGCTCCTCGGTGGCAAGGCCCCAGGGGTGGACGAGATCCGCCCGGAGTTCCTTAAGGCTCTGGATGCTGTGGGGCTGTCTTGGTTGACAAGACTTTGCAGCATCGCGTGGACAAAATGCAGTTGTTTACAAATTATTTAATGTTTCTGTGCAGTCCGGTAGCAAATGCGCCACGAAACATTACCGGTCCCCGGACCAGTGGTTGGGGACCACTGGCATAGACAACCAATCCTTAGACTAAAATTAACCCATTCTTAACAGCAGCAACATTTCTGAATTTTGTGCGTACTTTGATATGCGATGAACTAATGTTATGTTATTGTGTATTTCTTCAAGAAGATTTAGAATATTTGTGATGCAGCAATTACGCCACTGATTTGCCCTAAAGCTTTTCAACATCAGATTTCTCTGATGTCATCGCTATCCTGCTTATAACCCTTAGTGGGCATATTTCCCTACTGTGGTTTATTTCTTTGCAGTCGCAGCTGTAGCTATACTATACCATACTTCACTGCGCAATTTATTAATTTTCTTCCAGCAGGGCCACCCTGTGCACTCGTACATAATACACATGCCACAAACTGCAACTGTTTATATCGCAAGCAGTACACATAAAATGATGAAATAGCTCCATTTATCTTTGGCATGTTTCTCCTCTCATTTGGTTTCTTTTACTGTGCAACCGATTTTTTCTTTTTCATTATTTGCTGAGACTGAAACATATCATCCTTCACTGTCGACACCTTAACGAGCAGTCAACACAAAACCAACTCATCCAGACTTACAATCAAGGCCATCCCAGGCTCCCCCAAACCAATTATAAAATCTGTTCACACTTTTCTATTTATGTAAAAAATTGTTTATACTTTTTTAATTCAACTTTAATTTAATTTGATGCACATGTTGTACTGAAATGATTTAATGGGAAATAAATGTGTTCAATATTTTTTTTTTGTAACATCATTGAAACATCTATAAGCCTCACTTGTCCTCAAAATTCTACAGACAAGACCTCCATAATAACAATGTGAAAGTTTTTTTTTTAAGAAAATTAGCAAATGTATTGCAAGTAAAAAACTAAACAAATCTAATTTACATATGAATTAACTCACAGCCTTTGCTCAATACTTTGTTGATGCACCTTTGGAAGAAATTACAGCCTCAAGTATTTTCTCGAATATGATGCCACAAGCTTGGCACACACCTCCAGTATCTTTGGGCAGTTTTGTCCATTCCTCTATGCAGCACCTCTCAAGCTCCATCAGGTTGGATGAAGCATTGATTTTTATCCAAGATATCTCTGTGCATTGCTGCATTTATCGTTCCGTCCATCCTGACTAGTCTCCCAGTTCATACACCTGGCCTGATGATGAGCAGTACCTGGTTTCCTACAATTACAAACCCCATTTCAATATGAGTTGGGAAATTGTGTTAGATGTAAATATAAACGGAATACAATGATTTGCAAATCCTTTTCAACCCAAATTCAGTTGAATGCACTACAAAGACAAGATATTTGATGTTCAAACTCATAACCTTTTTTTTTTGCAAATAATAATTAACTTAGAATTTCATGGCTGCAACTCGTGCCAAAATAGTTGGGAAAGGGCACGTTCATCACTGTGTTACATCACCTTTTCTTTTAACAACACTCAAAAAATGTTTGGGAACTGAGGAAACTAATTGTTGAAGCTTTGAAAGTGGAATTCTTTCCCATTGTTGTTTTATGTAGAGCTTTAGTTGTTCAATAGTCCGGGGTCTCCACTGTCGTATTTTACGCTTCATAATGCGGCACACATTTTCAATGGGAGACAGGTCTGGACTGCAGGCGGGCCAGGAAAGTACCCGCACTCTTTTACTACAAAACCACGCTGTTGTAACGCGTGGCTTGCCATTGCCTTGCTGAAATAAGCAGGGGCGTCCATGATAACATTGCTTGGATGACAACATATGTTGCTCCAAAACCTGTAAGGACCATTCAGCATTAATGTTGTCTTCACAGATTTGTAAGTTACCCATGCCTTGGGCACTAATACACCCCCATACCATCACAGATGCTGGCTTTTGAACTTTACGCCTATAACAATCCGGATGGTTATTTTCCTATTTGTTCCGGAGGACACCATGTCCACAGTTTCCAAATATAATTTGAAATGTGGACTCGTCAGACCACAGAACACTTTTCCACTTTGCATCAGTCCATCTTAGATGAGCTCAGGCCCAGCGAAGCCAGCGGCGTTCCTTGGTGTTGTTGACAAATGGGTTTTGCTTTGCATAGCAGAGTTTTAACTTGCACTTACAGATGTAGCGACCAACTGTAGTTACTGACAGTGGTTTTATGAAGTGTTCCTGAGCCCATGTGGTGATATCCTTTATACACTGATGTCGGTTTTTGATGCAGTACTGCCTGAGGGTTCAAAGGTCCGTAATATCATCCCTTACGTGCAGTAATTTCTCCAGATTGTCTGAACCTTTTGATGATTTTACGGACCGTGGATGGTAAAATCCCTGAATTCCTTGCAATAGCTCGTTGAGAAATGTTGTTCTAAAACTGTTCGACAATTTGCTTACAAATTGGTGACCCTCGCCCCATCCTTGTTTGTAAATTACTTAGCATTTCATGGAAGCTGCTTTTATACCCAATCATGGCACCCACCTGTTCCCAATTAGCCTGCACACCTGTGGGATGTTCCAAATAAGTGTTTGATGAGTATTTCTCAACTTTATCAGTATTCATTGCCACCTTTCCCAACTTCTTTGTCACATGTTGCTGGCATCAAATTCGAAAGTTAATGATTATTTGCACAAAAAATTTTTTTTTATCAGTTTGAAAATCAAATATGTTGTCTTTGTAGCATATTCAACTGAATATGGGTTGAAATTATTTGCAAATCATTGTATTCCGTTTATATTTACATCTAACAGAATTTCCCAACTCATATGGAAACAGGGTTTGTATGATACCTGGCATTCACGCCAAAGAGTTCAATATAAATTTTTGCTCAAGGTCAGAGTCTTTCAGGAGCATTTTGCCAAACTTGTTATTAAGAAATGGCTTCTGTCTGGCCACTGTACACATAGGCCTGGATGGTGGATTGGTGCAGAGATGGAGTGTCAATCGTCCGGCCCAAGGTCCGGACCAGGCCCGCGAACAGGTTTTATCCGGCCCGCGGGATGAGTGTGTCAAGTATAAAAATGTACTGGAGTTGGAGAAAGAGGAATGGGCAAAGAGGAATGGGCGAAACTGCCCACAGATAGATGTGCCAAGCTTGTGGCATAGTATTCAAAAATAATTGAGGCTGTAACTGCTGCCAAAGGTCCATCAACAAAGTATTGAGCAAAGGCTGTGAATACATGTTTTTTTTTTTCATTTCAAATACATTTGCGAAAAAACTTCTGAAATTGTCACTATGAGGAAATTTGAGAAGAAAAAATATTTGTGTCAAATTTGGAATAAGGCTTTGAAATAAACTATGGAAAAATTGAAGCACTGTAAATACTTTTCAGATGTGTATAATTAATTATTCGTACTTTGTGGAAATTCATTTATTGCGGTATTGTACGGACCCAATTAACAGCAACAAGCAATGGACTACTGTATATTCAATATTTGGACACAAATGCAATTTTACCGTCAGAATGTCACACACAAACATTTTTAAATTTTTTACATGAATGTGTGACATATATTTGCTAGAAAAAAAAAACTGGTAACAAATCTATCTTAAGTCCTGACAGGGTTTATTTTGAAGCAAACCAGTTGGAGTCTCCTTACTCATCTTTGCTTTGCTTGACCACTGAACAAACCTATGCCGCTTCACATGATTTTTTTTGACTGCCCTAATTATAATATATGTTCAATATTCAATATTAAAGATGAACTCTGCTTTATTTCTAAGCAATGTATTTTACTTGTACACCTTCTGATTTAGCTTATAGCTGAGGACAGGTGGGGAACTCACCCCCCTCACTACAGTAAACAGTATGGCTGTACCGGTATCTCGTTTGTTGAGGCCGCCCATCCGACACACATATCCTGACCTGATGATTGCTGAGAACAAATAAATATGAATCTTTTTCCCCCCTCGTCCCTGCGGCGCCCCTTAAGGGGTGTTCACACACTGCCTGTTTGGATGGCGATTCAGCAATTCTCCATGCTCCATCAAAGACCATATTAACAACAAACACAAAACCTGGTCTCCTGTCACTCATCAGTCATGAACCCAGAGGAGTGGCGGTCTAAAATGGGGTGTGTTCGAAATGCCTTTCGACGCGTAATTAACACTGCAATAATACGCCAGTCACATTTTCTTCCCAGAAGATGGCAATTATACAAATGTAGCGGAGTTAAAAACGAAAATATCCCAGGCTTATCAACGAGCTACAAGGAGGCACAGAGGTTTCTGCCTTTCGAGGAGATCTGTGACTCAACCGCGCCAATTTGTGTTGGCACTGTGTTCAAAACATGTTGAAAATGGCTTTTTGCCAATGTAAGGAAACCGGCAATGTGTACATTTTTGAGCAGACCTGGGCAAATTAAGGCCACATGCTGTCTGTTAAGCTTTTAAATCTAGTCCGCCAGACATTCCCAAATATATTTTTTAGATCTTTAAGATGGAAACTGTAGCTGCCATTATGATGTGCAGTGATGTTTTCTAATGACCACAAGTCTTCAACTATGCAAAGTATTTCAATGGTTGGAATCTGCACTTTTGCATGATATTTAAGTGACTAGTGTTGTCCGGATGCCAATATTATTTCGATACGTTTTGATACTTTTCTAAATAAAGAGGACCGGAAAAAAATGCATTATTGGCTTTATTTAAACAAAAATTCTTAGTGTGGCGGACCGGTACTTTTCAGAGGCGCTATGGTACTGAATATGATTCATTAGTATTGCGGTACTATACTAATACCCGTATACCGTACAACCCTACTAATTACTATGCTAATCTACGTCACAGCAGCTCAGACGAGGCACCAAGCAGTGTGGGTGGGGAGCGTTCCCACAGAGCGTGAAATGTGGGTGTCAGGGACAGATGCAGAAGGAGATTTTTACAAGAAAGTTCTAAAGTTGAGTGATTTATCAGATGTATCAGATTGTAGATGCTTTTTTTTACCCTTTGCGTCCATATTTTGCTGTTTGTTGCATTTGGCTTGGTTGTAAAATATGTCGATGGAAAGAGGGTGTGACGTTCATATGTTGCCAATATTCAGGGTTTTATCGTTCATAGAAAAATTTAAAATTCCATTCCGTTTTTAAGGCGGTCTGTCATAACATTTTTAGCATTCAATCAGACTTTATTGTTAGGTTTTATATTAGTTTTTTCCAAAAATAGATACACCGGCCCTAAGACACATTTTTTTCTCTAAAATTGGCCCCCGAGTCAAAATAATTGCAGAGGCCTGATTTAGAGTATGCCGCCTCGGGCAACTGCCTGTGTGATCCATAGCTAGAACCTCCACTGATCTTATGCAATGTTTCTAACACACAGCATATTGTGGGTACTGCTTTTGCCACTGGAACCATAACATAAAAGTGCTGAAAAATAGAATGGACTTTGGATTGGATTTTTTATGTTTTGGGATCTTTTCCAATGAAAATAGGTGAAACCAGTTTACTTTTGAGGCTTTGCTGTACTTTTCGATACTTTTCGATACTTTTGTAAATAAAGACGACCGGAAAAAAATGCATTATTGGCTTTATTTTAACAAACATTTTTAAGGTATGGCGGACCGGTACTTTTCAGAGGCGGTATGGTACTGAATATGATTCATTAATATTGCGGTACTATACTAATACCCATATACCGTACAACCCTACTAGTTACTATGGTAATCTACGTCACAGCAGCTCAGACGAGGCACCAAGCAGTGTGGGAGGGGAGCGTTCCCACAGAGCGTGAAATGTGGGCGTTAGGGACAGATGCAGAAGGAGATTTATACAAGAAAGTTCTAAAGTTTAGAGATTTATCAGATATATCAGATTGTAGATTTTTTTTTTTACCCTTTGCGTCCATATTTTGCTGTTTGTTGCATTTTTGTTGCATTTGGCTTGGTTGTAAAATATGTCGATGGACAGGGGAGGGGGTGTGATGTTCATATGTTGCCAATATTCAGGGTTTTATCGTTCATAAAATTATTTAAAATTCCATTCTGTTTTTAAGGCGGTCTGTCATAACATGTTTAGCATTCAATCAGACTTTATTGTGAGGTTTTATATTAGTTTTTTCTAAAAATAGATACACCGGCCCCAAGACACATTTTTTCCTCTAAAATTGGCCCCCTAGTCAAAATAATTGCACAGGCCTGATTTAGAGTACGCCGCCTTGGGCAACTGCCTATGTGATCCATAGCTAGAACCTCCACTGATCTTATGCAATGTTTCTAACACACAGCATATTGTGGGTACTGCTTTTGCCACTGGAACCATAACATAAAAGTGCTGAAAAATAGAATGGACTTTGGATTGGATTTTTTATGTTTTGGGATCTTTTCCAATAAAAATAGGTGAAACCAGTTTAGTTTTTAGGCTTTGCGGTACTTTTCGATACTTTTCTAAATAAAGACGACCGGAAAAAAATGCATTATTGGCTTTATTTTAACGAAAATTTTTAGGGTGTGGCGGACCGGTACTTTTCAGAGGCGGTATGGTACTGAATATGATTCATTAGTATAGCGATACTATACTAATACCCGTATACCGTACAACCCTACTAGTTACTATGGAAATCTACATCACAGCAGCTCAGACGAGGCACCAAGCAGTGTGGGTGGGGAGCGTTCCCACAGAGCGTGAAATGTGGGTGTCAGGGACAGATGCAGAAGGAGATTTTTACAAGAAAGTTCTAAAGTTTAGTGATTTATCAGATATATCAGATTGTAGAGGATTTTTTTTACCCTTTGCGTCCATATTTTGCTGTTTGTTGCATTTTTGTTGCATTTGGCTTGGTTGTAAAATATGTCGATGGAGAGAGGGTGTGACGTTCATATGTTGCCAATATTCAGGGTTTTATCGTTCTGAGAAAAATGTAAAATTCCATTCCGTTTTTAAGGCGGTCTGTCATAACATTTTTAGCATTCAATCAGACTTTATTGTGAGGTTTTATATTAGTTTTCCCAAAAATAGAAACACCGGCCCCAAAACACATTTTTTTCTCCAAAATTGGCCCCCGGGGTCAAAATAATTGCACAGGCCTGATTTAGAGTATGCCGCCTTGGGCAACTGCCTATGTGATCCATAACTAAAACCTTCACTGATCTTATGCAATGTTTCTAACACACAGCATATTGTGGGTACTGCTTTTGCCACTGGAACCATAACATAAAAGTGCTGAAAAATAAAACTGACTTTGGATTGGATTTTTTATGTTTTGGGATCTTTTCCAATGACATTAGGTGAAACCAGTTTATTTTTTAGGCTTTGCGGTACGTTTCGATACTTTTCTAAATAAAGACGACCGGAAAAAAATGCATTATTGGCTTTATTTTAACAAAAATTTTTAGGGTGTGGCGGTATGGTACTGAATATGATTCATTAGTATTGCGGTACTATACTAATACCCGTATACCGTACAACCCTACTAGTTACTATGGAAATCTACGTCACAGCAGCTCAGACGAGGCACCAAGCAGTGTGAGTGGGGAGCGTTTCCACCGAGCGTGAAATGTGGGTGTCAGGGACAGACGCAGAAGGAGATTTTTACAAGAAAGTTCTAAAGTTTAGTGATTTATCAGATGTATCAGATTGTAGATGTTTTTTTTACCCTTTGCGTCCATATTTTGCTGTTTGTTGCATTTTTGTTGCATTTTTGTTGCATTTGGCATGGTTGTAAAATATGTCGATGGAGAGAGGGTGTGACGTTCATATGTTGCCAATATTCGGGGTTTTATTGTTCAAAGAACAATTTAAAATTCCATTCCGTTTTTAAGGCGGTCTGTCATAACATTTTTAGCATTCAATCAGACTTTATTGTGAGGTTTTATATTAGTTTTCCCAAAAATAGATACACCGGCCCCAAGACACATTTTTTTCTCCAAAATTGGCCCCCGAGTCAAAATAATTGCACAGGCCTGATTTAGAGTATGCAGCCTTGGGGAACTGCCTATGTGATCCATAGCTAGAACCTTCACTGATCTTATGCAATGTTTCTAACACACAGCATATTGTGGGTACTGCTTTTGCCACTGGAACCATAACATAAAAGTACTGAAAAATAGAATTGGCTTTGGATTGGATTTTTTATGTTTTGGGATCTTTTCTAATGAAAATAGGTGAAACCAGTTTATTTTTTAGGCTTTGCTGATATGTTGTGATGTATTAATCTCCCTCTTTGGCATTCTGCTTATGTGAGTTACCATAGGAGGCAACATAGGTCTGGAATCCAAGTTGATTCCTTATCTAGTGAATGGTGACAGTTGGCACCTTGCGTTACATGCATGTGTACAAATACCTGAGCTGGTTGTATTTTCTGGTTGGCTTCTTGACAAAGAGCCTGGCAGCAGTCCAGTTCAGCCTCGCCGTGGAGGCTACGTTGTCTGAAGTGTTTCACTAAAGCTTTGTGCATCCTCTTCTGCAACAAAGAAAGCTAGGGGGAGAGAAGGCAGAGAAAAGGAATTGGTAAGGCAGGAGAGGAAATTAATGGCAGTGTTCAAGAAGAATGATGGAGGGGAATAGAGAAAGCAGTCAATAGCCCATTCTGCAGTACACGGGCCTGACAGGAATTTCACAGTCTCTTGGTTTCTCTGCCCACTCGTGTGCACTCATCAGAATCCAGTCACATCTGGCTGCCAGGATGGGGGGTTAATTTTCTCTAAATGCTTCAGCAGTTTTGTTCTAGCTGAGGCAAACTCTGTGACTGCAAAGCTGATGAGTAAAATATTTCTACTTCACCCAGTTTAACTTTATACCAATCCCCTCAAGACATATTTTACACGTACACACAGAGCCATGAACCCCCCACCGAAAGCAGAAATTATTCCTTGCCTCTTGGAAAGAAATGCTGCATGCTTTATTGTTTGAAGACAATTTCAAACAAAGGGAGGTTTACATTCTGACTGATGACATGGCATCCTTACATCACATTTACTCTACAAAGTTGATTAACATAGCTCAGCAATGTTTGTTCCAATGCAATGGCAAGTTAAGTGAATTAACCAAGTCATCAGCTCTTTGAGGAGACAATAACAGAAATGCTGTTTAGGGTGTAGACTGTTTAAAGCTAAGAGCGTGAACAAAAGGAATTGATTACATAGTCAATAGGGGAAAGAGAGTTTTATTATCAATGGGATTGGAGCGCCTGCTTCAATGCAGCCTATCGTGGAGGTCTACATAGGTGTATCTCAACTTCCATTTGGTCGTTCCCGTTTTTTCTGACTGTAACACCCCTTCCTAACATCTACCTACAGCTTCAAAATAAGATTTTCAGTCCATACCGGTTGCGTAGAAGAAACGTAGAAATAATTAAGTAAACCATCTAAAGAGCATTAGTCCAAGTAACGAGTAGGTTGTGTTTAGGGCGAGAGAAAAGGGAAAGGCCGTAGTTACTTGTTGTACTTTTATTTTGAAGGCCGGAATGTGGCTTCAAGAAACTGGATGTTTCACATGGAACTGATTGTAAACAAATAAAGGCTTGCATTGTAGAACAAGCATTTTCCATCTGTATGAACCCACATACATTCAAAATATGACAAAAGACGAAATAAACAATAGGTTGTTTACTAACATAATCTCTCGTCAAATATTTTCTCTATTGTAGCAGAAACAACATATCTAGGGACGGCGTGGCGCAGTGTTAGAGTGGCCGTGCGCAACCCGAGGGTCCCTGGTTCAATCCCCACCTAGTACAAACCTCGTCACGTCCGTTGTGTCCTGAGCAAGACACTTCACCCTTGCTCCTGATGGGTGCTGGTTAGCGCCTTGTACGTTAAAAAAATAGATTATTGATTGACAAGGTTCCTTATATAATATTTTACCCCAAACTTATTCCAGGGCACATCATACTCTGTTACTGTTTAGAATATCAGGACAGATTTTGCCCTTGTACTTCAGTAGGCTCTATGGCACACGTCATAGGTGTCTAATTTGCAAAAATCAGATGGTCTTGTGGTAGAAATTTTGGTAAGGTTTTTACATTTAAGTTTTAAATATGTTAACATTGCTTAATACACTAAACTTTAGCATATTAATAAAATAAGTGGACTGTTACAAAATCATGCTGATTATCAAAGATGTTAAATAAGTGATACATAGTTATACCTCAATGAAATATTTTGTTATTTTGAAAATTCATTGTGTTGCTCTAGGTCGGGGGTCAGCAACCCGTGGCTCTGGAGCCGCACGCGGCTCTTTAGTGCCGCTGTAGTGGTTCTCTGGAGCTTTTTAAAAAAATTATGAAAAATGGAAAAATATGAGAGGGACAAAATATAAAAAATAGATTTTTTGTATTAATATAGTTTCTGTAGGAGGACAAACATGACACAAACCTCCCTAATAGAGATGCGCGGTTTGCGGTCTCATCCGCGGAGTCCGCGGATAAACCGCGGGTCAGGCGGTTCACATGACGAAAAAATAGATTTTAATTAGATTCGGGCGGGTGGCGGTTGAACCATCCGGAAATATTTGATATGCATGGTTCTGTGATCGGTATCCTTTGCCATTCAAAGAGCCATTTAAGACCTGTGTCATAAAGCGAAGATGACTGCCTAGGTGACTGCCGGTAGTCACCTAGACAATAAGTCTTAGGGCGTGCTATGAAGCCATTGGCTTTGTCGCCTTCTACAACATGTACGATCTGCTTGTCAGTCCAGCATCATGTTGTGTGTGGCTTCCGCGGCAACACGCACACGACTGAAAGGCATACTGGGTGACACAGAGTACACTAATAATCGTGATATAAACAATTTTAACACTCTTAGTGTGAAGCCACACCAGTTAATAACGACAAACACATTTCAGGAGAACGTCCTCACAGTAACACAACATAAACGCAACACAACAAATACCCATAATCCTTTGTATTCATAACACTTCCTGACTATTTTATACACCCCGCTAGCAGCAAACCCCGCCACCCCGTGCTTCGGTAAGGTGGGCTGGGTTGGGGGTGTGGGTGTGTAAATTATATTCAGTAATTGTCACGGATACAAAGGATTATGGGTATTTGTTGTGTTGCGTTTATGTTGTGTTACTGTGAGGATGTTCTCCCGAAATGTGTTTGTCAATCTTGTTGGGTGTGGCTTCACAGCGTGGCGCATATTAGTAAGTGTTAAAGTTGTTTATATCACAACCATCAGTGTACTCTGAATCACCCAGTATGCCTTTCAATCTTGAACGTGTAATTGCGGAAGCTGCACACAACATGTTGCCGGACCAACAATCGATTCGTACAAGTTGTTGAAGGTGTCTAAGGCAATGGCTTCACAGCGCGTTCATATTCTTGTAATCAGGATGAACACTTTTAGATAGTTGCGGAAACATTAGTGGCTCCAATTGTCATCATTACTCTGTGAAACAGGTTTAATGATGATATAATTGCCTATCCGCGCATCTCTACTCTCTAATTGTTATAAAGCACACTGTTTTAAACATGCTTCACTGATTCGAGTATTTGGCGAGCGCCGTTTTGTCCTACTAATTTTGGCGGTCCTTGAACTCACCGTAGTTTGTTTACATGTATAACTTTCTCCGACTTTCTAAGACGTGTTTTATGCCACTTCTTTTTCCGTCTCATTTTGTCCACCAAACTTTTAACCTTGTGCATGAATGCACAAAGGTGAGTTTTGTTGACGTTATTGACTTGTGTGGAGTGATAATCAGACATATTTGGTCACTGCATGACTGCAAGCTAATTGATGCTAACATGCTATATGTACATATTGCATTATTATGCCTCATTTGTTGCTATATTTGAGCTCATTTGGTTTCATTTAAGTCCTCTTAATTCAATTTATAGCTCATGACACACTATCTGTATGTAATATGGCTTTTATTTTGTTGCGGCTCCAGACATATTTGTTTTTGTATTCTTGGTCCAATATGGCTCTTTCAACATTTTAGGTTGCCGACCCCAGCTCTAGGTAATATTATTTATATGGTGCTAGTTATGGCTCTGGTCATGCTGCTGTCCTTCTTAAGGCTTGGTACTGTTTTGACACCCTAAAAAGGAAACAGTTTCGGAATACAACAACAAACAAACTTGTCCAATGTGTTTTTTGTTGTTGTTTTTTTTTAATTCTGAAGGTATAATTTCACACACATTCACCATAATAGCATTGTGTGTTTCTGCAATGTGGAAATTATATTTTATTGTCACTGCAGCATTCTACTGAATATCAAACAGATTAATGGCTTTATAAATGCAAACAAGTGGTATGAGGCCGGGCGTGAGCACGCGCGCACGCACACACAACACACACACACACACACACACACACACACACACGCACACACACACACACACACACACACACACACACACACACAGAATATCTGATTCCTTAAATGATCCAAACAACGGCAAAGGCGGTTACACAAGTCCCTCTGGTCAAAAACAAATCAATTAAAAGCAAAAGCAACATGCAGTCTTTATATACCAAACTGTGGTATGACATGCTTATATTATAATGTGAATATGAAATAGTTGGGAGGTAAGAGAATGTGAGTATGCAAATTTGATACTAAATGATAGGTTTGGGAAACACTGTTGACATAAGCTTGTTAAAAAAAAAAACTAAATTTAGGTACAGCGTAGAAGCCGAAGGGCTGCTGCTGTTGTAGGAGTGTCGAGTGGAAACAAACAAAAATGGAGGAGGGCTGAAGCCGGAGTAAAAGAAAATCAGGCTTTGATCATGAGCGTGGAAAATCCTGTCCACAGGATTTTATTTTTGCATGCATTTTTCACTTGATAACATTCATGCAGTTAGATGAGGAATTGCTCAAGTAAAGGTATTAGTCAGTTTTTGGAACGAATAATATGTATTTCTCCTAAGAGGAAGAGCACGGCTCCCTCCTTGCCATTAAAGCTGTCAAGTGTAATTTTCATTCCAGTTAAACAGTGTCACAAACTATAAAGATTAAACGAGGGAAAACAGTTGTCCCCAACTCATCTTATGTTATTTTAGTACTGCTCACGCACGCACACACAAACGGCCTAGTTGCTATCCAATTAAGTATGTGCAAAAGTGGAGAAACAGGACTAATAAAAACTCTGACCTCTAAGTAAAACTAGACTTGGGCTGTTCCTCAACTCACGCACTTCAATAGTTACACTTAACATTTTGAGTGCACAAGTACGTTTACAGGTAGAACCATTGCAAAATGCAGTGCGCTGTCAGTACCAGAATGTTGCACTCAACACCCCCCTAATGGTGAGTGTGCAGCAAAGGACCCTAACCACCTTTCATCATTGCAGTGTAGAGGGAAAGACTAACTTGAGTGGTTATAAAAGACAGATGAGGAAGAAGCAGGCAAACATAGCGATTGTCATTTCCAGTAAGTGCGCCATGATAGTAGTCAATTTGCACAGCACCACACTATCAAAATCTGTGCCCCCTACAGTGTACATAGTATACTTACTGAAGTGTACTGCCAAAAATATTCACATACAACCTAAGAGTAGATATTGTTTAGGACCTCTCATTGTACTGTAATCACATGATGTGACATTAAACTATAAAGAAAATACAACATGCATATGCAAAAATGCAATATATTTATCTGTACAGTAATCTATATTGGCACCTTCTTTTGTAAATGCAAACACTCAGCACCTTATTGCTCTATTATCCTGCACTACAACAAGCTAATGAAACAAAGTGTCGTTCTTATCTGTACTGTCAAGTTCAAATTTAAATGACAATAAAGCAAGTCTAATTTATCTTTTAGGTGTATGTTCCTCACTTGTTGTTGAGCTAAAACTCGCTGAGAGGTTCTTCACAACTCCGGTTGCAGACAACCAGTGTATTTCATCGGGGATCCTCCAATTGTTTATGTTACTAAATGGGTCACCACTCAAATAAAACTGTCCAACTAAAATTGTTGATCCCCCAAAAACGAAAACAACTGAAAGTCTATCAGTGCGTAAAACCCAAAAAGATTAATCGGCATGCTTTTTGTCGCTGAACATTATTACAAGCTCAGTTATTCCCTTTTTCTCATATTTGCTTTAGTGTTTTCCACAGATTGGCAATCTATTTGTGGTGGCCAGGGCATGACTATAAGTGTATTGGGGGTGTGGACAGGGCAGTGTCATTATGATGTCATTAATTGATATTAATATGGTGCATGTATTTTTTTTAAATGGCTTAAAAAATGTATACCATACATAATTTTTTTTTTTTTAAATCGGTGTTATTAGTATCAACATATAGTTTTCTCCAATTGCTGCTTATTCTATTAGTACAATGAGACACCAAAGGCACACTTTTGGTTTATTCATATATATTATTTTGCCCTCCCTGATTTTTGTTATTTAGTTTGGCAGGTACTGTAGGTAAGTAATCATTTAAATTAGAGATGAACAACTTACAACTTGAGGTTGTTTATTGATAGTCTCCACAATGAAGCTACTGTAAAACTACAAACCCCGTTTCCATATGAGTTGGGAAATTGTGTTAGATGTAAATATAAACGGAATACAATGATTTGCAAATCCTTTTCAACCCATATTCAATTTAATGCTCTACAAAGACAAGATATTTGATGTTCAAACTTAATTATTTTTTTGCAAATAAAAATTACTTTAGAATTTCATGGCTGCAATACGTGTGAAAGTAATTAGGAAAGGGTATGTTCACCACTGTGTTTCATCAGCTTTTCTTTTAACAACACTCAATAAACGTTTGGGAACTGAGGAAATTAATTGTTGAAGCTTTGATAGTGGGATTGTTTCCCATTCTTGTTATATTCAGAGCTTCAGTCGTTCACCATGTCACACAATTTCCCAACTCATATGGAAACGGGGTTTGTAAGCACACAAAGTACATTATCAAATATACACATGAAGTTGTACCATGAATTGATTTACGTGGATCCCGACTTAAACAAGTTGAAAAACATATTCGAGTGTTACCACTTAGTGGTCAATTGTACGGAATATGTACTGTACTGAGCAATCTTCTAATAAAACTTTCAATCAATCAAGTGCACATTCATGTAGGAATCAACAATACAATTTGGTATAAACTGGAGAAAAAGTAATGTAACTATACATGAAAAAGGATGCTCTCGTGCTGTTAGTTTAATTCTAACATACAATGGACAAGCACTTTGACAGGCTAACGGAAATTAGTGTTACGATCTTTTTAAAATTTTAACAATCGAGATCTTAAAGTAAACAAAATTGACATAAAACAGCAAATGCATTTGATTTGGATTTAAAGGCATATAGTAACACAACTCTGTGGAAATGCATATTGACCGCTAACTTTGTAGTCTTAAGGCTTGATCTACTAAAGGTTTGAGTGTATTAAAACATGTGCAAACTTGATAGCACACAAAAAGCGTGTCTCTTAATTGAGCAAAATAAGGAGCACAATCGATTTAGCGTGTCTGTTTTCAGACTATGCAGAATACATGCTGAACATCAGAACGCCCACAATACTATGAGGAGAAGATGCAAATATATTTATTAGCACACACAGTGTGATTTATCAAGCCAAAAACTGTTCTGTGGCCGCGATTTTGCATCTTTATTTGGTAAGTCTAGTAAGGACAGGCACTTGGCAGTTGCTCACAAATAGCTGTGAGAAAGGAGGTTGTCCTACCTATGCTTGTCAACATATGGACTTGGAAAAATTTTAAATATTAGACATGTAATCTATTCAGCAGTATACTTTTATACTTATTTACCTGATGGGTGACTTAAGGGGCAAATTCAATTGATGCGTTTTGATGTCTGCTGGCTTTTTCTAATGACATTCGTTTTTTTCATACAGAAAATATATTATTAACATATCCTTAAATTATGAAAAAACATTTCTTGCATCTGTAATATTCCAGGCCACGCTTGCATTTTCCATGAGTGTGCACAGTTTCAACGCACTTAAAAATTGAGTTCTGTTTAAGATGAACTGCAGGACTGTGTATAAAACTCCCATAAAAAGTGGTACATAATGGTCTGCTGCATGTTTTAAAATTGTGGTTCTTAATCTTTTTTAACTCGGGGCACAACTCTTCCACTCCAGAGGGGCCCTGGGCCCACTCAAATATCAACACTGAATTGGTATTCTTACTCTTGATTTGAATCATTTTCAATAATTATACCTAACCTACTTATAGTTTAACAGGATAAACCTTGTCAAATGATATGAAACCATGTGTTAATTACAAAAATTATTATCAAGGTTTAGGTCAGGCTCAAAAAACAACAACAACAACAAAAAACCTAATTCAATACACTGCAAAAGAAGTGCCTCATAAACACTGTTGAAAAATCAAGTTCCACACAATGCAGTGCTGAAATAAATACATTCCTACTAAATAAATAATAATAACAATATGTGTTTCTTAAATGAATTAACTGTCAATAAAATTTAAGTGCAGATTGTCATATTTTTGCGTTTAAAAAACTCCTCTATGACTTTAGCTCCAGACTTTATCTGTTTGTTTGATATTGTCATTCCTCCACAATTAGTGAAAAAATATAGTACTGCTGCGGCCCAAATGGACCACAGCTGAGAAACAGATATTTTTTGGTGGCCTTATAGGGGGAACTTGCAGCCCCAAAATGGGCCCTGACCCCAGTGATGGGCAATAACAAACTACAAGTAGCATAGCTACATATCTTAACTACATTTTGCAGTAGATTAGCTACTTTTTAACGAGTAGCTTTCCTTATAACTTAGCTACTTTTCGACCCATGTAGTGAGGTAGCTTACATCACATCTACAGTATTGGTAAGTGATAAACAAGAAATACAAAATAACGATTGCTTACTGTACAAGGTCTGCTCTTACTTTGATGACGAATGATAAGATGTCCTTATCTTATCTTTTAGATGAGCAATTAATCACGATACACACAAAGGGTTAACAAGGAAAAGTCTCCCTACAGATGTAGTCTTTGGTTGAGTGTGTTTGTCTCTGAATGTTACAGATAAACAATGTCCAGTTTGATGGCTAAACCCTCCTGGTACCCAGATGAGAGGCATGATTTATAATCTAGAATAACTTTGAGAAGCCTAGACGCGATGATGCAGGAGCAGCAGGACATCACAGCCAGCTCATAGTGAAGCAGCAGAGGGCTACTCAGCTTTCTGTTATCAATGTGGGGCTAAAAAATAGTTTGTCTGCGTTACAACTTATAATGACAACATTGCTAATATTTGGTCCATATTCAGGTCACAATATAAATATAAAGAGTATTGTTGGCCGGTTTTGGATGGTTGTTTAGAGAATTTTGTGGGCTGAATATAGTGTGCCCTGTGACTACATTGTTAGCAGACTTTGTACGTACTTATAACAATGCATGAAAAAATAAAAACATATGTGTTCATGTTTTATATAGAGACTGTAGATAGACTATATATAGCCAGCACATCTCTATTTTTTGTGTATTTCCAGTGTGACTGATCAGATACGGAGATCAGAGTGCAGAAGCGTTACTCCATTGACATCAATCAAAGGAAATTACCAAAGACGTTTGAAGTGGAATATTCTAAATGGCCGACTAAATTTGTGGCATTTTGTGGTATTTGGACAGTATTTTGTCATTGGATATGGTTTAATGGATACAGCGAAACACAATTAAGAATTTAAATCAACTTGTTTTTCCACTCTACTGGTAGTTTAATACACTGTTTTAAAACATATCAAATCACTACAGGTAGGAGAAAGATAGCATGGATTTGTGTCCATTGTTAAAACCACGTAGTACAAGCTAAAACCTTATTTAAATAGGGCGGCCTGCACTAATTCTCAATTGCACATGCAGTCTTAGTATACTACACCCAACACACCCACTGATACTACCCCCAATTTTATAGTGTGCACAATCTGTGCACATGGTATTTAGATCTTAATTGATCAGGCCTTTAGGTCAGTCTGCCGCTCTCTGCATTCAGTGCACTGTGTGTGTGTGTGTGTGTGTGTGTGTGTGTGTGTGTGTGTGTGTGTGTGTGTGTGTGCTACCCAGCTACGAATAATATTGCTCAAATCGCAATTATATGTTTACTATATTATATATTTTTAAATAACTTAGATTTATTATACATATATATATATATATATATATATATACATATACATATATATATATATATATATATATATATATGTTTTTGTGCAACCTAATTCACATACTGTACTCTATGTAATGGGGCGATGTGGTCGGCCGGTAGGGTGGCTGTGCAATCAACTTGGGGATTCCAGGTTCGATTCCCACTTCCGTCATCCTAGTAACTGCCGTTGTTTCCTTGGCCAGGACACTTGACATACCTGCTCCCAGTCCACCCACCCACACTTGTTTAAATGTAGCCTAAAGATGTAGATCAGGGGTGTCAAACGTACGGCCCGCGGCCCGGATAAGGCCCGCGAACAGTTTTTATCCGCCCCACGGAATGAGTTTGCTAAAAATACAAATTAACCTGAAATTTTTCAATGAAAGTAACAGCTCTTCTACATGTGTCTACTGGATGTTGCAATAGCAATTCTTTGTATCTCTGCAAATCATGGGTCGGCAACCCGCGGCTCCGGAGCCGCATGCGGCTCTTGGATTACTCTGAGCTACTCTGATGTGGCTCAGCTGCATACTTGTCGACCCCCCCATTTTACCGGGAGGTTTGGCAAATTTCATTGCCTCTCCCAGATATCTCCCCAGCATAACATTCTCAGATTTTCACCTAGACAACAATATTGAGGCCGTGCCGCGATGACAGTGCCTTAAACGTCCTCTCGACCATGTCGTAGCATCCACTTTAACACTATGCTATCTGAGTACCGGCCGGCCACATCTAGTGAGCGGCTGCTGAATTAACGCACAAGCAACTGCAAGGCATAGTTGTTCAACAGCCATACAGGATACCTTGAGGGTTGTGGTATAAACAACTTTAGCACTTCTACTAATATGCGCCACACTGTGAACCCACGCCAAACAATAATGGCAAACACATTCCGGGAGAACATCCGCACTGTAACACATTATAAACGCAAGATACACAGCCATTCATTCTTTCATTCTCAAAATAATCTTACTTATCTCATTGTATGGAATAAAACTTACTTCAACAATTATATTGTGGAGAGACACCGCCGACGGGCCGACACCGGGCGGAAAGCAGCAGCGCGGGCCCACCTGGAGGCCGGGAGGCGGGGCATGCGGCGGCAAGAGGAGGCGTGACGCACACGGAGCGACGCTGCATGCCCCACCTCCCGGCCTCCAGGTGGGCCCACGCTGCTGCTTTCCGCCCGTTGTCGGCCCGTCGGCGGTGTCTCTCCACATATATATTTATTTATTTTTATTGAGATTACTTACGGAGTATATTGTGGAGACATTGAGAACAGGAAGTGAACAAAAGTTTTAGCAACTGTTATGTAAAAGAAAAGGGGTAGGATTAAATAAGCTCTGCTTCTTCCTACTCCTTTTCGAACATGTTGAAAAGAGAAACTGGAAATTGTGATGCATCATGTTGTATGCTTGCATGTTCGAAATAAACTCAAACTCAACTCAACTCAACTCAACGTAACAAATACCCAGAATCCCATGCATCCATAACTATTCCGGGCTCCATTATACACCCCAACTACCACGGTGCGTCGGTTGAGGTGGGCGGGGTTTGGTGCTGGTGTGTAATGGGATGCATGGGATTCTGGGCATTTGTTAGGTTGCGTTTATAATGTGTTACAGTCCAAATGTTCTCCCAAAATGTGTTTTTCAGTCTTGTTTGGTGTGGGTTCACAGTGTGGCGCATATTAGTAAGAGTGTTAAAGTGGTTTATATCACAACCCTCAGTGTAACCTGTAAGGCTGTTGAGTAAGCATGCCTTGCACTCGCGCATATGTTTCTGCTGATGCCACATACAACATGCAAATGGGCTTGTAAGCTGTTTGTTACGGCTGTGGAGGGTGCCGAACGCATTGTCATCATAGCACGCACTTATTATTGTTGCTTGGGTGAAAACCAGCAGACAGTCGAGAGAAAGGTTGCTCTGAAACTCATTAGTCTCCCGGAAAAATTAAAATGGTTGGCAAATGTGATGTTGTCAAGTCACATTCAAACAAAACTCGCACTAATATTACATTTTCATATTAAGGGGGCGGGCCGTGTGTCTGAGGCCCTTGGTTAATACATAGCACAAAGCAAAACAAAACTTTGTACGCTGTGTTATCCATCCATCCATCCATCCATCTATTTTCTACCGCTTATTCCCTTTGGGGTCGCGGGGGACGCTGGTGCCTATCTCAGCTACAATCGGGCGTAAGGCGGGGTACACCCTGGACAAGTCGCCACCTCATCGCAGGGCCAACACAGATAGACAGACAACATTCACACTCACATTCACACACTAGGGCCAATTTAGTGTTGCCAATCAACCTATCCCCAGGTGCATGTCTTTGGATGTGGGAGGAAGCCGGAGTACCCAGAGGGAACCCACGCATTCACGCGGAGAACATGCAAACTCCACACAGAAAGATCCCGAGCCCGGGATTGAACCCAGGACCACTCAGGACCTTCGTATTGTGATGCAGACGCACTAAACCCTCTTCCACCGTGAAGCCCACACTGTGATATTTCATTTTAAATTTCAAAAGAGTCTTGTGGCTCCCATAGTTTTCTTTATTTTGTGAAACGGGTCAAAATAGCTCTTTGAGTGGTAAAGGTTGGCGACCCCTGCTGTAGATGATGGTACATATGTACAAAATAAACCACATGATGTTGGTACATCAATCGAGGAAAATGATAAAACTACATACATGGCATACTGTAATTTGATTTTGATATTTTTTTATCTTGATAGATTGAAAATGAACACCATTGAGTTGACTGATGAACATTATCACATCATTCATTCAGAAAATATAAATAACGACAAATAAAGATAGAATACTATTAACCGCAACATGTAAGTGTAAAAAAAACAAAAACATTATGATTTGTACATTTTCAGAATGTGCTTATTCTATTTTTAAACACAGAAAACAATCTGAAGGTGTCTTTATTTTTAAGTTATCGTGCAGGCGTTTTACCAGTCCGGGGGCCACATGGAGATTTTTCTCCATGTGGCCCCCGATCTAAAATGAGTTTGACACCCCTGATGTAGATAATGGGTTTCACTATGCAAAGTGCTTTGAGTCTTTAGAGAAAAATCGCTATATATATATGAATTAATTCAGTTCACTACATCACCTGGTGTGTAACCTTCCTGCATCGAAAAATATAAATAAAAAATATGAAATGTTTTATTATCTTTGTTGTACTAGCGGCAGGCCGCTGCAACGAATGTATGGAAAACACTAGGCTTATTGGTATATTAATACTATTCTTTAATGTATAATTTTCTTATTTTCTTCATCACTGCATAAGCTATCCTCAGAAATCATTGGCGACACGCCCGTTTCTCTTTAATTTGAAAATGGTGACACATAAAGGGGTTGTTTGCAACTCGCCCAGTTACATTTTTCAAGGCAAAAAAAACACTGGCTATAACAGAATTTGTTTTATAATTGTCTATATTTTCACAATTGCTAAGTTATAGAACAAAAAAATTACTGGCCCATATTAAAGTATTGGTGTTTATTATTCCTTAGTGCGGCCACCGCTGCTAAGGAATAATAACCGGGATATGTCAAATGCAGAGGATAATTTCACCACACCTAGTGTGTGTGTGACTATCGTTGGGACTTTAACTGTAACTTTTATGGCAGTCACTCACTCTGTCTCGTGCACAGATACAAAAGCAGTCCATGAGAAGCAGCGAAAAATTTGCACTCATGTTGTTGTTATTATAGGTACTGTATACCGGTGCATTCAATGATAGCTAACAATAACCATCAAACAACACCCAAAGCTTATGCGCCTGCATGTGTTATGTACAAAATGTACATAGTTACATCATTATGTTCTAAAAGCCGTAAGAGGGCGGCATAAAACGCTTAAAATACATTGGAAAGTTAGCACACTCGAGGCATCTGTGTAAATGTTGCAAACAGACCCTTTAACAGAGAAAATATACAAACCTTAAATTATTAAATGTAAACTAACTAAATATTGTGAGTATCAACACGTTAGAAACATGGTTTAAATGAATTATTTTGTCCTACTCCTTTTCAGACATGTTGAATTGTGCATACGTAATCACACCATGCTGCTTAAAGGCCTACTGAAATGAGATTTTCTTATTTAAACCGGGATAGCAGGTCCATTCTGTGCGTCATACTTGATAATTTGGCGATATTGACATATTTTTACTGAACGGATTTAGGAGAGAACACACAGTGGATAATACAAATAATAACAGAAGAAATGAACAAATTAAAAAAATGGTTTGACAAAAACAGACTATCATTGAATCTCAGTAAAACTAAAATAATGCTATTTGGTAACAGTAGAAAAGAAAGTCAAACACAAATACAAATAGACGGAATAGAAATTGAAAGAGTAAATGAAACCAAATTTCTAGGTATAATGATTGATGATAAATTGAACTGGAAATCTCATGTAAAAAATATACAACATAAAGTTGCAAGAAATACATCAATAATGAATAAAGCCAAATATTTTCTAGACCAAAAATCACTTTATATTCTCTACTGCTCACTAGTGTTACCATATCTGAGTTACTGTGTAGAAATATGGGGTAATAATTACAAAAGTACACTTCATTCACTAACAGTGTTACAAAAAAGATCAGTTAGAATAATACATAATGTTGGATATAGAGAACATACAAACCCTTTATTTATTGAATCAAAGATACTGAAATTCCACGACATAGTGGAATTGCAAACAGCTAAGATTATACACAAAGCAAACTATAACCTGCTTCCCAAGAATATACAAAAATTCTTCTCAACAAAAGAAGAGAAATATAATCTTAGAGAAAAATGTAATTTAAAACATTTGTATGCAGGTACAACACTTAAAACCTTCAGTATATCAGTATGTGGAATTAAATTATGGAATGGATTAAGCAAAGCAATCAAACAATGTACTAATATGATCCATTTCAAGAAACTCTTCAAACTGGAAGTGTTAACAAAGTACAAAAATGAAGAACCATGATAAACATTCTGATTTTACTCACACATTCATTTTCAAAGTAATCTGATTTATCTCATCGTATGGATTAAAATTTAAGCAATTATTTATTTATTTATTTATTTGTATTGTGATTACTTATTACTTATGGAGTATACATTGTGAATACATTGAGAACAGGAAGTGAACAAAAGTTTTAGCAACTGTTATGTAAAGAAAAGGGGTAGGATTAAATAAGCTCTGCTTCTTCCTCCTCCTTTTCGAACATGTTGGAAAGAGAAACTGGAAATTGTGATGTATCATGTTGTATGCTTGCATGTTCGAAATAAACTCAAACTCAACTCAAACTCAAACTCAACATCGACAATAAAGTTTGCAACTTTTGGTCGCAAATAAAAAAGCCTTGCTTTTACCGGAAGTAGCATACGATGTGCGCATGACGTCACTGGTTGTAGGGCTTCTCACATCCTCACATTGTTTATAATCATAGCCTCCAGCAGCAAGAGCTATTCGGACCGAGAAAGCGACGATTTCCCCATTAATTTGAGCGAGGATGAAAGATTTGTGGATAAGGAAAGGAAAGTTAGAGTGAGGCACTAAAAAAAAAAAAAAGAAAAGGCGACGGCTCCAGGCGGCGGCAGTGTGAGCGTTTCAGATGTAATTAGACACATTTACTAGGATAATTCTGGAAGATCCCTTATCTGATTATTGTTTTATTAGTGTTTTAGTGAGATTGTAAAGTCATACCTGAAAGTCAGATGGCTGTGGTGAACACCAGTGACTCTGACAGAAGCCAAGATCACAGCTGCCTTTTTGAGCTGCAGGATGAGGTCGCGTAATCCACTGAAGTCTCCGGTAAGAGCCGACTTAATATCACAATTTTCCCATCCAAAAACTTGCTGGTTGACGTAGAGAAACATGTTCGCTCGACCGGTCTGTGTTAAAGCTTCACAACAAACAAACACCGGCTGTGTTTCGGTGCTAAAGGCAGCTGCAATCCACCGCTTTCCACCAACAGCATTCTTCTTTATAGTCTCCATTATTAATTGAACAAATTACAAAAGATTCAGCAACACCGATGTCCAAATTACTGTGTAATTATGCGGTGAAAAGAGATGACTTTTAGCCGTTAGTGGTGCTGGGCTAAAATGTCCCCTCGGACCAATAACGTCACAAACACGCGTCATCATGCGGGTCATCATTCCGCAACGTTTTCAACAAGATACTCCGCGGAAAATTTAAAAATTGTAATTTAGTAAATTAAACCGGCCGTATTGGCATGTGTTGCAATGTTAAGATTTCATCATTGATATATAAACTATCAGACAGCGTGGTCGGTAGTAGTGGGTTTCAGTAGGCCTTTAATGTAACTTATTAAAGCATGTCAGAGACAAAAAAACAACAACCATGCAACATGCACACAGCCTCTTGTTTAGCCACGATGAGGGTCTTCTGTTAGGCTTCCTACTAGCTGCTTTCCCTCTTGTCTACACCATATACACATACAAAATAAAGGCACGGCTATTTGGGACCAAAGCCTCAAATTTGTGTTATTTAATAAAAGAAGAACTACACTGCCAGAGTTAACTTGAAGAAAGATGAATAATTGCTGAGGCAGCATAAATCACCGCTCCGATGCAAATGTGCTTCTGTGATACACATCAGACAAGCCCATGTAGGATGATGGGGAAGTGAAGTGTCAAAATATGATGATACACTCTGCTATGTGAGGGTATGTACAATACAAAACTAACAAAAAAATATTTATCAATATTTATTTAAATAACATCTGCTGCTTAATGCTAAAAAAAAGGCAATGTTGAAAACCTCCTGCAATCAAATGTCACCCCTTTCATGTTGTCGTTGAATATCTTAAAAGGCATAATGAAGTGTGTCCTTGTATAGTAAAAGGAAAACAGCTCTAAAGTGATGGGTTCAACCCAGCAGAAAGAGGGGCTGTAAACATGACAAATGCCTGCTATTGATTTGAGCTTTAATTACTCCATGCAGCACTGACAAAGCCTGTCTGATGCCGTTGTGAAGTGTAAATGGAACAAATGACACTTGGTTGCGCATAAGAAACTGACAGCATCGGCAGTTTGCATTGTTTACTTTGCTAATCCCAAAATATGTGCACTAAAAGGGAGAGTAAAATACTTTTACGTAGTCAAATATTAAGCAACAATATCAATATTTTCTTCAAAGATAAGATAATCTTGTATATGTTTCTAGGTCATGCTAATGTAGATATCACACATGCTTTATTTTCTTCCCGGTGATTACAGCATCCAATTTACCAAGAACGTCCGACTCTCATCTTTCTATTTGCCTGGGACCATTGTTGTTATATTATCAAATTTTGTCAAGTGAAAAGACTAAAGCCCTTTTTTGCTTGGCTAACTCTTATCTGGCTAATGGGAGTTGTCTCTGCGACTTCTAATTCTTAAATTGTCGCACACCAACAACTTCTTTAAAGTTGCTGCACTTGGATGCATGTCGGCTTAAGCTCCATTGCCTTTTCTTGTTTTGAACTAATGCATTCTTGATCACCGTTTAATGAAACTATATACCACATGGCGATTTCACATTAGATAAGCCATGTGAAACCCCCATCAGCAAAGAGGCTCTGGATGGGGCTGACAATCCTGCAGATGAAAACCTTTCAATAAACGGGGATTGCTTTCTGACTGTTCCCAGCATCTTTAATTCCACGATCCAGGTTGTATTCTTATCCCCACGGAAGTTGACAATGCGGACCCACAGGTAACAAGCAAGGCCAGACAAAAGACGTGAACAACTATGAGATGTCATTTGTGGGAAATGCATTTAAACAAGATTGACCATGGCCTGTAGCTTTAATTGCCCATGGCTTTTTTGTCTGTATCTTCAGGTTGGGTGGGGGGAGCATTGTAACCAACAATGTTGAATGCTATAATCCACAAATAAATGAATCATGTTTTTTAAAACCAAGTTCACACTGATTAGTCACAATACGTCTTGTGTTTAACTGAGGAGGCAATTGTGTTTCGCCCAAACGTGTCACTCAGCATTTCTATTTTCTTCTCCAGGTGCATTATAGACAGTTATTAATATAAGAGTGCAAGGTGCTCATCAGGTCACTATAATAATTATATTACAATATGATACAGTTTAATAATATCCTCATATAACTATAATATACTTATCAGCTAATTGTCTTTGTTTGATATCTGTATTTTATATTATTTATTAGGGATGTGAATCTTACAAAACTCACGATTCAATTTGATTGCAATTCTTGGGGTTAGGATTTGATTTAGAATCGATTCTCAATACAAATCGATTCCCTATTCAAACCAATTCTTGCAATATAATATGTGATATTATAAAACCTTTTCAAAACAGGTTACAAAAGCTCATTTTGGCTACTGATGCACTGCGAGCACTGAGATGGACTAAGAAATGTATGTGAGTATTTTTTTAAACATTTTTAACTGATTCAGAATTATAATAAATAAGAATCACGATTTATGATCAATTTATGATTTACCCCTATTATTCATAGGGCTGTCAATGTTAACGCATTAATCGCGATTAATCAGAAAACATTTGCATTTATCATGTATACACAGACTAGTCACATAATTTGTATTGAGCGTGCATGGTATTTTGCATCGATGGTTACCTGAAAGGCGGGCGGGGATGTTATACAGTCGGTGATCCAGTCAATGCATAAGTCAGTGCAAAAATGAGTGGAGAGACCCTGACTGGTTTGTTTACTTATAAATTTCATATCAAAATACACCCCGTCGGGACTTAAGATACAAAACTGCAAAATTTTTGAGCAAATAAATTACTTGCATTCAAGTAAAACATTTTTAATACGTTACTGTGTGATATTTTGACAATACAATTGCATTTGAGTCAAAATATTTGGGTCTTTTTTAAAGTTAAATTAAATTATGCTAGCAAGTAAGATAATACAATTAATCACAAATCAAAATTCCAAAGGTGAATTACTCATTGACAGCTCCACTGTGATTATCTAACCAAGAGGTCAAACAACTGTACAATCACTTTTAAAATAATTGGTAACTACTGTAAGTGCACGTCGAATACAGAAATTGAACAATTATCATTATTTTATGAAAACTGGATAAGGGGTAGCTTCATCCTACTCTACAGGGGTTTAACTTAAGGTATGGCAGCCATATCTGGCCCGCAACATCGTTTTATAAGGCCCTCAAAAGCTTAGAAATGACGTGTGTCAATAAAGCACTTATTTTTTACTTAATGTAGTCGTTCTTTCCATTTTGACAGAAAAAATACATGTATTGCATGCAACTGCATGTTTTTTTAACTTGAATTTGATCTGATTGTGCAACAAACTTATTAACACATAATCCAAAAGTGTTTACAATATGTTAAAATAAAATACTGAAGTATCTGCTTGTCTTGTCACCCTGACTTATGATTTAAAAGCAAGTTATCTATCAATTTGTACGTACAATATGTATAATCAAATGCATAAGCAATTATGTGATAAACACGAGGCAATTATACATTAACATTCAGATACAGTATACTTACTGTTACAAGCAGACCTATCTGTCCCTCAATGAAAACAAATTTGACACCCGTGTCCTACTCCACCCCTGTCCTATTCCTTTTCCAAAATTTGGAATTGTCCCAGTGTAATTTGGACATCATAATACAGTACATTTTGGAGAAATTGCATGCTTGTGACTTTACAGTATTTGCAAATGCATTGTACAATTTTCCATTATTTTCACACTAAAGTCGTGTTTTCTACGTATTGTAACATAGTTATAATACTACTGCTTCTTGGTTTGCAAGAATCCACTGCATTTACTAATGTGATAAACTATTTTTGATTTTACCTCGGCCCTGCGATGAAGTGGCGACTTGTCCAGGGTGTATCCCAACTTCCGTGCTGTCAGGGGAGGCAAGTGAGGCAGTGCCTCACCTGCTACCAGGTGGCTTAACCATGAGATGTTCCAAAACAAAGTTAATACAATAAAATAGGTTTTAATACTTCTCTTTTGGTTTATGCTTTCTATGTGATTTTGGTGTGGTTCCTGTATAGTTTGATAATTTTCATGGTCAAAAATCGCGGAAATTCCATGATTCCTGATTAAAACAATGCAGCAGATGAGAAGTGAGGCAGACACAGGCGGTGCCTCCACGGTTAAACACAGTGTGCATTGGGCGTGGGCGTGCGAGGGGGCACATGCTTGTTGCCACGTAGAAAAGGCAGGTCTTGAGGCAGAAGTGGGGGGCTCAAGCTAGCAAACACAGGTCTCTCCAGCGGAAGCCAGCATTTTTTTCTTTTCTTTTTTTTTAAACCGTATGTATAACAAACATGATTTTTTTATTAGAGTAAGCCAGCGTTTGTGGGTGTTTTTTGTCAGATGCAAAAATATTGTTTAATTTCTTGGAATGAAATTAAATTAAATGAATGTTTCTGCCAATATGGAGGATTATATACTGTATCCAAGATTTAATACTTCTCTAAACTGGACTTGAAGACAAAATGAATGCGATCATACAAAGTACGTTTTCATGGAGGATAGCTATTGGTGTCTCAGATACAAATACAGAAAGGTAAATTACACTCACAATACTTGATTTATTTTGTTGAAAGCAAATTGGACCAAAAAGTATTTAATAAAAGCTTTATTAAATACCCTTTGGACCCATTTATCATATCCTAATATCATTATGATAACGTTTTTATGAAAGTGAATAACTCCCTTTTTTTCCCTGTTACTCTAATGTGCAACCTAAATCAACAATGACTAGAGCTGCAGATATGAATTCAAGTAAAAGTAAAGAAAACAAGTATTTATGCCTCACCTGGTGTTTAGTTCACCGCACGTCACTGCACCTGAATGCAGCTGAGATAGGCTCCAGCGACCCCAATAGGGACAAGGGGTAAAAAAATGGATGGATGGATGGATTTTACAGTGTTTTACTGTTGCTAATTAACAAATGCTTGTCGTAGTTTCTACGGTCATTTTTTTACAGTGTGTCTTTAAGTTGAAAAGGAGTGGTAAAGAGACACATGGTGGCCACAATAATTCATTACATTTAGCTTATGACACAGTTGAGTGACGTGGACACATTTGTTACTAGATACTTTCTAATATACTTAGAGAGTTTGTATGTGTAAGTAATATGTATTAGGGTTGTACGGTATACACGTATTAGTATAGTACCGCGATACTAATGAATCATATTCGGTACTATACCACCTTGGAAAAGCCCCGGTCCGCCGACCCGCCCTCGCCCCGTCGTCATCAAGCCGTGTCATTGCTGGTTTACGAGCAGACGAGCATGTTCAGCAGTGCACAGTCACAGAGTACGTACAAGCAGACAGTGTGTGGACAGAAAAGGGAGAACAGATGCATTTTGGCTTAAAAACTAACAATAAAGGTGAAGTCATAAAACCTCAAATGCCCACCGGAAGAGATGCTTTAAGAAATGGCTAGCTAACTAGCAGCTCAAGTCCAGCCCCTGTGGGCAGTGTTTTAGCTACTTCTAAACTACTAATCCTCGCCTCCATGGCGACAAATAAAGTGAGTTTCTTACAAGTATCATCCCTGCAGGACGAGGAACAGCTAAACATGCTTAACTACACACCGTAGCTCACCCTGAAAGTTCCTGAATGTAAACAAACGCCATTGGTAGGTCCACACCTAACGTCCACTGTAATTATACCAAGTACAGTAGCGTATCTAGTCGATACTACTATGATTACGTCGATATTTTTTGGCATCACAACATCTTCTTTGTTTTTTGTTTTATTTATATAATGTTTATAAACTCAGGAAATATTTCCCTGGACACATGAGGACTTTGAATATGACCGATGTATGGTCCTGTTACTACCTGGTATCGGATTGATACCCAAGTGCATGGTATCATCCAAAACCAATGTAAAGTATCAAACAACAAAAGAATAAGTGATCATTACATTTAACAAAAGTGTAAATTGAACATGTTGAAAGAGAAAGTAAGCAGATATTAACAGTAAATTAACAAGTAGTTTAATAATTCATTTTCTACTTGTCCTTAATGATTTTGACAAAATAATAGAATGGAAAATGACACAATATGTTACTGCATACGTCAGCAAACTAATTAGGAGCCTTTGTATGCTTACTTCAGGGGTGTCCAAAGTGCGGCCCGGGGGCCATTTGTGGCCCGCAGCGCGATTTTTATTGGCCCGCGACACATTCTGTAGACAAACTAAACAGGTCCCAAATTACAAGAAAAAACTATGAAAAACTCAACGGGACCAAATCCTCCAAAAATGGGACCTGAAAACCAAAACGTCCGACAACCTGAGCGTCTTACTGAATAAGGTCTTTGATGACTTCCGTGTGCCCTGTCATGAAAAGGTGTACACATTTCTTTGTTTTTGAGTGTACTAAAGCCCTCAAAAGCGCTTCAGTTGATGGTACAATAGCAATATTAGTAAATACAAGCTTCCTGTAGAGCACAGTTAACATGAATACAAATAAAATCGTTATTAAAATAATCATGAATGATTTTATTGCCTTGTTATCATAACACAAAGCTAAGATGTAGAAGTGTTTCTCAAATGTTAGCGTATGTTCACCTACATTGTTTTGGTTTGAGTATTTGTTCATATACAAAATGTATAAAAGTGGCCCTTGCATCCTTCAATTTGTCTCTATGTGGCACTCGCTGGAAATTGTTTGGACACCTCCCTTAATAACAAACTTTAAAAATCCAGCATATGCATTTGAGATAAGTTTCATATAAAGTATACATATGACAGCAGTGCGTGCGTCTGTGTTTGTGCCTTTAAAAGGTGGTGCCTTTTTGCCGAGTGATATGTGACATCAGCAGGTCCACGCTCCATCTGAGTCTCACAGGAATTTTAGCTTGAGCTGTTTTTGTTAGCTTAGCGGGCTAGCAGGGGCAACTCTTTTGACACTTTTGGTGGATTGCGTTACCTCTGCTTAATAAATAGATTGAATGAGCTTCCATGGCTGCATGTTCTTGTCAATAAACGGATGGCAAGTATGCTACTTCAATCACTGATTTGTTGTTCAATATTCCCTCCGACCCTTGTATTTGCAGGCGCGCTGTGCAGTTTGTGTCAAGTTTTAAGGCGGTGAAAAAAACATTGTCTTTTACTGACCGGTTCCTCCAACGTAGATCTTCTTTCTTCCATGTTGGAAGACTGAGTGTGTGAGTCAGAAGGGGCACAAACAGGGTGATCGGCGACATTTCCGCATCAATCACTTGTCTATTTGGTTATTATTATGGTTTAAGTTTATTTCAAACATGCTATACAGATGAGCAAACATTTTATTCTAGTTCATTAAAAGTTGGATGTATTTATTTTAAGAGCAAAATTAAAAGGTTAATATCTGAATTTGCATGTGAGCTACTTTTTTTAAATACTCACACAACCTATTTTTAGTCGCAAGTGCGAGTAAAATGCTCGCACTGTACAGCTCTGAAGTGTACTTAATGAAGCGTCTCAGATATATTTGACACTTGTATTGTCCAACCTCTGTGTTTTCTTACATGCAAACAGTACGTTTTGACTGCAGGTGCTATTCTGATTTCAAATGTTTGTGAATGTGTCACACCATACGTCAACTATTAGCACCAATGTAGGTGCATGTGGAAATGATCACAAAGACCATCTCATTACTAACTTCTAAATACTTTCTACAAGGCAATTGGTTTCTTTTCCAATGTCATTCTGAACATGTGGCCCTGCGGTGAGGTGGCGACTTGTCCAGGGTGTACTCGCCTTCCCCCCGATTGTAGCTGAGATAGGCACTAGCGCCCCGCCCCCCATCCCCAAAAAGGAATAAGCGGTTGAAAATGGATTGATAGATTCTGAACATGTGTCACCCTTCTACTTTATTCCTCTCTCTTGCTCCTTTAATTTGAGGGATGTGCTGCATTATAGAGACGCACATTACTTCCTTTTCGGCATCCCTGATTTCAGTCTATTGTAAAGATGATTCCAGTGATATAAGTACAATAAAAAAATTAATTAAATAAAAATTATTAAACTTTTTTTTTATTAAACTTTTCTCCAGCGTTTGCAACGGCTTTGACAATTTTTTATGGTGACAAATTGTTTTCAAGTGAATTAGAAACCGTAGGAGAACAGGATGATGGGAATGCTAAAGCATTATTTGTCAAGAATACTGCACATGACAACATCAAGCGTCATTTAGAATTAAATATCGTATATCAAAACAGCATGGTTGCCCTTTTCAAGTATTTATTTTTATTTATATACGTATATATATATATATATATATATATATATATATATATATATATATATATATATATATATATATATATATATATATTTATATACACACACACACACACACAAATATATGTATATATATATATATATAGATGTGTGTATATATATATACACACATATATATGTATATATATATGTATGTATGTATATATACATATATATATATATACATATATATATATATCTATATATATATATATACACACATATATACATGTATATATGTATATATATATATATATACACACACACACACATCTATATATGTATATATATATATGCATATATGTATATATATATATATATATATATATATATATGTATATATATACACACATATATATATATATACATATATTTGTGTGTGTGTGTGTGTGTATATAAATACATATATATATACGTATATAAATAAAAATAAATACTTGAAAAGGGCTAACCATGACTTAGCTGTTTTGATCCATCCATTTCTACCACTTATTCCCTTTTGGGGTCACCTATCTGGCGCCTATCTCAGCTACAATCGGGCAGGAGGCGGGGTACACCCTGGACAAGTCGCCACCTCATCGCAGGGCCAACACAGATAGACAGACAACATTAACACTCACATTCACACACTAGAGACAATTTAGTGTTGCCAATCAATTTATCCCCAGGTGCATGTCTTTGGAAGTGGGAGGAAGCCGGAGTACCCGGAGGGAACCTACGCAGTTACGGGGAGTACATGCAAACTCCACACAGAAAGATCCTGAGCCTGGGATTGAACCCAGGACTGCAGGACCTTCGTATTGTGAGGCAGATGCACTAACCTCTTTTCCACCGTGAAGCCCTATATATATATATATATATATATATATATATATATATATGTATATATACACATATATATATATATATGTATGTATATATACACATATATATATATATATATATATATATATATATGTATATATACACACACACACACACACATACAAACCCCGTTTCTATTTGAGTTGGGAAATTGTGTTAGATGTAAATATAAACGGAATACAATGATTTGCAAATAATTTTCAACCCATATTCAGTTGAATATGCTACAAAGACAACATATTTGATGTTCAAACTGATAAACATTTTTTTGTTTGCAAATAATCATTAACTTAAGAATTTGATGCCAGCAACACGTGACAAAGAAGTTGGGAAAGGTATTAATAAATACTGATAAAGTTGAGAAATGCTCATCAAACACTTATTTGGAACATCCCACAGGTGTGCAGGCTAATTGGGAACAGGTGGGTGCCATGATTGGGTATAAAAGCAGCTTCCATGAAATGCTAAGTAATTCACAAACAAGGATGGGGCGAGGGTCACCACTTTGTAAGCAAATTGTCGAACAGCTTTAGAACAACATTTCTCAACGAGCTATTGCAAGGAATTTAGGGATTTTACCATCTACGGTCCGTGAAATCATCAAAAAGTTCAGAGAATCTGCAGAAATCACTGCACGTAAGCCATGATATTACGGAGCTTCGATCCCTCAGGCGGTACTGCATCAAAAACCGACATCAGTGTATAAAGGATATCACCATATGGCCTCAGGAACACTTCATAAAACCACTGTCAGTAACTACAGTTGGTTGTTACATCTGTAAGTGCAAATTAAAACTCTACTATACAAAGCAAAACCCATTCATCAACAATACCCAGAAACACCGCTGGCTTCGCTGGGCCCGAGCTCATCTAAGATGGACTGATGCAAAGTGGAAAAGTGTTCTGTGGTCTGGTGAGTCCAGATTTCAAATTATATTTGGAAACTGTGAACGTGGTGTCCTCCGGAACAAAGAGGAAAATAACCATCCGGATTGTTATAGACGCAAAGTTCGAAAGCCAGCATCTGTGATGGTATGGGGGTGTTTTAGCGCCCAACGCATGGGTAACATACACATCTGTGAAGGCACCATTAATGCTGAATGGTCCACACAGGTTTTGGAGCAACATTTATTGTCATCCAGGCAACGTTATCATGGACGCCCCTGTTTATTTCAGCAAGACAATGCCAAGCCGCGTGTTACAACAGCATGGCTTCGTAGTAAAAGAGTGCGGGTACTTTCCTTGCCCGCCTGCAGTCCAGACCTGTCTCCCATCGAAAATGTGTGGCGCATTATGAAGCGTAAAATAAGACAGGGGAGACCCCGGACTGTTGAACAATTGAAGCTCTACATAAAACAAGAATGGGAAAAAATTCCACTTTCAAAGCTTCAACAATTAGTTTCCTCTGTTCCCAAACGCTTATTAAGTCTTGTTAAAAGAAAAAGTGATGTAACACATTGGTGAACATGCCCTTTCCCAACTACTTTGGCATGTGTTGCAGCCATGAAATTTTAAGTTAATTATCATTTGCAAAAAAAAAAAAAATTTGAGTTTGAACATCCAATATCTTGTCTTTGTAGAGCATTCAACAGAATATGGGTTGAAAAGGATTTGCAAATCATTGTTTTCCATTTATATTTACATCTAACACAATTTCCCAACTCATATGGAAACAGGGTTTGGATATATATATATATATATATATATATATACACACATACACATATATACATGCATATATGTATATACAAACACACATATACATACATATATATATATACACTATGTATTTATGTATGTATGTATATATGTATATATATATACATATATACATACATACATGTATATATATATTAATGCCTGCAAATACGTATATATATATATATATATATATATATATATATATATATATATATATATATATATATATATATATATATATATATATATATATATATATATATATTTGCAGGCAGCATACCCCTCCCCCTTCAAGCTGTCCTGGATGAACTGAAATTTTTTTTTTCCAATCATTTTGGAACTTGCAAGCGTACATCTTCTTACTCGTCGTCGCCATGTCTCTTCTTTGTTCTTCTGCTTCGTCTCTGTTATGTTTTTGGACATTACTACTTGCCATAGTTTTGAAGCAATGCATGATGGGAATCCGGATGTTGTGTGTCAGTGTATTAACGTGCCGGCTGGAATAAACACACGCTGAGAAATAGCTCCGTGCCTGCCTACTTTATGGGTTATAGATAAACCTATGGATAACGGAGACATATATAACAGGTTAGGGAGGACGCTTAAGGCAGTACCTTTAAGGCACACCCCCAATATTGTTGTCAGGGTGGAAATCGGGAGAAATTTGGGAGAATGATTGCCCCGGGAGATTTTCAGATACACTTGTGTTTAAACGCCTTGAACACAGGCCTTGTGTCCCAGAAAAAAAATATTTTACAAATAGTAGTAACATTCCTGAGGTATTGCATGAAGGTGGTTCAAATTGAAATATGTATTCTCATTGACTCACCTTTTTCAACAATACAATCTGCTATTGTTATCAATAATAAAACTAATAATGGATTAGATTTATATAGCGCTGTAGACACTCAAAGCGCTTTAAAGAGAAGTGAGGACCCATCATTCATTCACACCAGGTGGTGGTAGGCTACTTTCATAGCCAGAGCTGCCCTGGGGTAGACTGACTGAAGCGTGGCTGCCGGTTTGCGCAGACAGCACCTCCGACCACCACCTATCATTCATTCACCAGTGTGAGAAGCACTGGGGGCAAGGGTGAAGTGTCCTGCCCAAGGAGACAAAGGCAGTGATTTGGATGGTAAGAGGCGGGGAGCGAACCTACAACCCTCAGGTTTCTGGCATGGCCGCGATACCCACTACGCCATGCCGCCCTAAAGTTGCCACACTGTCAACTTTGGATGGTAAGAGGCGTGGAGCGAACCTTCAACCCTCAGGTTTCTGGCATGTCCGCGATACTCACTACGCCATGCCGCCCCAAAGTTGCCACACTGTCAACTTTTTTTCCTTCGCACGCTAACACTTGGCTTCCAGAGGCTCAATCAGGTACACGACTTCTCCAATGACGCTGTTTATTTTTTTCAATGTCAATCAATTAATGTTTACTTATATAGCCCAAAATCATGAGTGTCTCACAGGGCTGCAAAAGCCACAATGACATCCACAGCTCAGATCCCACATCAGAGCAAGGAACAACTCAACCCAATGGGACAATGAGAAACCTTGAGGGGACCGCAGATGTGGGGACTTTGCCTTCTGGACATCAGCCATAGTGATAATGGACAACTTCCTTATATGTCTTTTTTGCGTCTCTTAAAACTGGGTAGGTTTACTTAATGAAGTATCCCGTGTGACACCTTTTAAAGTGACATTTGTAGGGACAAGTTTATACTTTATAACAAAACAAGGTTAACTATTCACCTTAAGGTGGCACTGCATGGGTGCTTGGCTAGCTATTTCCAAGCTGGTGAGTTTCTCAATGCCTGTTCCAGTCACGTCTGGTTTAACTGGTGACGCCAGTCCTTTACCTTTACGTCTAAAGGCCGACTTCATTTGACACACATTTAAAGACATTGAGCTCTGTGAACCAGACTTTAAATGTTTGTGTATCACAAACAAACACTTGTCTCTATTTAATGAAACAAAGCCCCTTGTAATGTGTGGAGGAATAACACACGGGTGAACCAACGCCCCATGAACATCAGGAAGCAGCAGATGTAGTTGAAACAAACGCTCGCTCTATTTGATTAATTTCACTCTGCAAAGTAATTACAAAAAATTATTTGGCTGTGAAACGTCTTCTGTGACTCCTTATTCTCAGTGGGAGTGTGGTCGTATAGACTGACATGTTTTGGAACGTGTCAGTGGGGGAGAGAGGATCAGCAACTCAAGGCAAAGCCAATGGCGACGGTCAGGCTGGTGAAAGGGCGCCATCTGGCGGTGATGAAGCTACAGAACAAGTGATGCAGAAAGACTGCAAACAATTTGTGCAAGAAATATGTGACTAAATGAAAGGGACAAGGATGATGGGGGCTAAAACAAAAATGAAAGTGAAATGTGTGCACCAAATTATGTGGTGATTTGGCCAAGCAATCTAAAGTTACAGTGAGTGTTCTAATAAAGTGCATTGAGGTGTGTGAGAAATTTCAAGTCAATCAGACTTATTGAGGTCAGTCACACTCTGGGGTTTTGTAACAGCACTGCCTTATTGTGAGTTTGTCAGAAAAAAATAATAGCACAGAGAATACAGTTATAGGGCATGTTTTGAAAAATGTTCACCCTTATGTACTGTATGTGTGTACATGTATTCGCCGCTCGCTGGATCTAAGAGTGTTCACATTGGCTACCCCTGTGGTAAATTTTAAATGTGTTATATAAACAAAGTTGATTTGATTCACTTCACTACGAAGCCACGCCGCTTAATGGAATCGGTGCATTACGGCTATCGTAGTTATTAGTAGATATATTATCTGGCGTTTTGTTATGCAATATTATACAAAACCGACTTTTCTTACCTATTGGTACATGCTGATGTGTATTTGGGATCTGCATAAGTACCGAAAATTTGCAGGCGCCCCCTTTATTAATAAGCTTCTTTTTTTCTCTACCCTGTTGTTGTGAGACATTGATCTTCCTCTGTTGCCATTTTTAATATAAAGTAGCGTACAGCTCTAACTTATATCTTAGACTCACAATGGAAAAGCTAACAACTACCGTTACAACAAAGATGACGGGTAGAAGACACTGTCGAATTGGAACCACGTAAATAAGACCCATCCATCCATCATCTTCCGCTTATCCGAGGTCGGGTCGCGGGGGCAACAGCCTAAGCAGGGAAACCCAGACTTCCCTCTCGCCAGCCACTTCGTCTAGCTCTTCCCGGGGGATCCCGAGGCGTTCCCAGGCCAGCCGGGAGACATAGTCTTCCCAACGTGTCCTGGGTCTTCCCCGTGGCCTCCTACCGGTTGGACGTGCCCTAAACACCTCCCTAGGGAGGCGTTCGGGTGGCATCCTGACCAGATGCCCGAACCACCTCATCTGGCTCCTCTCGATGTGAAAGAGAAGCGGCTTTACTTTGAGTTCCTCCCGGATGGCAGAGCTTCTCACCCTATCTCTAAGGGAGAGCCCTGCCACCCGGCGGGGGAAACTCATTCCGGCCGCTTGTACCCGTGATCTTATCCTTTCGGTCATGACCCAAAACTCATAACCATAGGTGAGGATGGGAACGTAGATCGACCGGTAAATTGAGAGCTTTGCCTTCCGGCTCAGCTCCTTCTTTACCACAACGGATCAGTACAACGTCCGCATTACTGAAGACGCCGCACCGATCCGCCTGTCGATCTCACGATCCACTCTTCCCTCACTCGTGAACAAGACTCCTAGGTACTTGAACTCCTCCACTTGGGGCAGGGTCTCCTCCCCAACCCGGAGATGGCATTCCACCCTTTTCCGGGCGAGAACCATGGACTCAGACTTGGAGGTGCTGATTCTCATTCCGGTCGCTTCACACTCGGCTGCGAACCGATCCAGCGAGAGCTGAAGATCCTGGTCAGATGAAGCAATCAGGACCACATCATCTGCAAAAAGCAGAGACCTAATCCTGCGGTCACCAAACCGGAACCCCTCAACGCCTTGACTGCGCCTAGAAATTCTGTCCATAAAAGTTATGAACAGAATCGGTGACAAAGGACAGCCTTGGCGGAGTCCAACACTCACTGGAAATGTGTTCGACTTACTGCCGGCAATGCGGACCAAGCTCTGGCATTGATCGTACAGGGAACGGACCGCCACAATAAGACAGTCCGATACCCCATACTCTCTGAGCACTCCCCACAGGACTTCCCGAGGGACACGGTCGAATGCCTTCTCCAAGTCCACAAAGCACATGTAGACTGGTTGGGCAAACTCCCATGCACCCTCAAGAACCCTGCCGTGAGTATAGAGCTGGTCCACAGTTCCACGACCAGGACGAAAACCACACTATTCCTCCTGAATCCGAGGTTCGACTATCCGGCGTAGCCTCCTCTCCAGTACACCTGAATAAACCTTACCGGGAAGGCTGAGGAGTGTGATCCCACAATAGTTGGAACACACCCTCCGGTCCCCCTTCTTAAAGAGAAGAACCACCACCCCGGTCTGCCAATCCAGAGGTACCGGCCCCGATGTCCACGCGATGCTGCAAAGTCTTGTCAACCAAGACAGCCCCACAGCATCCAGAGCCTTAAGGAACTCCGGGCGGTTCTCGTCCACCCCCAGGGCCTTGCCACCGAGGAGCTTTTTAACTACCTCAGCGACCTCAGCCCCAGAAATCGGAGAGTCCACCACAGATTCCCCAGTCACTGCTTCCTCATAGGAAGACGTGTTGGTGGGATTGAGGAGGTCTTCGAAGTATTCCTTCCACCTATCCACAACATCCGCAGTTGAGGTCAGCAGAACACCATCCGCACCATACACGGTGTTGATAGTGCACTGCTTCCCCTTCCTGAGGCGGCGGACGGTGGTCCAGAATCGCTTCGAAGCCGTCCGGAAGTCGTTTACCATGGCTTCCCCGAACTCCTCCCATGTCCGAGTTTTTGCCTCCGCGACCGCTGAAGCTGCACACCGCTTGGCCTGTCGGTACCTGTCCACTGACTCCGGAGTCCATCCATCCATCCATCATCTTCCGCTTATCCGAGGTCGGGTCGCGGGGGCAGCAGCCTAAGCAGGGAAGCCCAGACTTCCCTATCTCCAGCCACTTCGTCTAGCTCTTCCCGGGGGATCCCGAGGCGTTCCCAGGCCAGCCGGGAGACATAGTCTTCCCAACGTGTCCTGGGTCTTCCCCGTGGCCTCCTACCAGCTGGACGTGCCCTAAACACCTCCCTAGGGAGGCGTTCGGGTGGCATCCTGACCAGATGCCCGAACCACCTCATCTGGCTCCTCTCGATGTGAAGGAGCAGCGGCTTTACTTTGAGTTCCTCCCGGATGGCAGAGCTTCTCACCCTATCTCTAAGGGAGAGCCCCGCCACCCGGCGGAGGAAACTCATTTCGGCCGCTTGTACCCGTGATCTTATCCTTTCGGTCATGACCCAAAGCTCATGACCATAGGTGAGGATGGGAACGTAGATCGACCGGTAAATTGAGAGCTTTGCCTTCCGGCTCAGCTCCTTCTTCACCACAACGGATCGATACAACGTCCGCATTACTGAAGACGCCGCACCGATCCGCCTGTCGATCTCACGATCCACTCTTCCCTCACTCTTGAACAAGACTCCTAGGTACTTGAACTCCTCCACTTGGGGCAGGGTCTCCTCCCCAACCCGGAGATGGCACTCCACCCTTTTCCGGGCGAGAACCATGGACTCGGACTTGGAGGTGCTGATTCTCATTCCGGTCGCTTCACACTCGGCTGCGAACCGATCCAGTGAGAGCTGGAGATCCCGGTCAGATGAAGCCATCAGGACTACATCATCTGCAAAAGCAGAGACCTAATCCCGTGGCCACCAAACCGGAACCCCTCAACGCCTTGGCTGCGCCTAGAAATTCTGTCCATAAAAGTTATGAACAGAATCGGTGACAAAGGACAGCCTTGGCGGAGTCCAACCCTCACTGGAAACGTGTTCGACTTACTGCCAGCAATGCGGACCAAGCTCTGACACTGATCGTACAGGGAGCGGACTGCCACAATAAGACAGTCCGGTACCCCATACTCTCTGAGTACTCCCCACAGGACTCCCCGAGGGACACGGTCGAATGCCTTCTCCAAGTCCACAAAGCACATGTAGACTGGTTGGGCAAACTCCCATGCACCCTCAAGAACCCTGCCGAGAGTATAGAGCTGGCCCACAGTTCCACGACCAGGACGAAAACCACACTGTTCCTCCTGAATCCGAGGTTCGACTATCCGCCGAAGCCTCCTCTCCAGTACACCTGAATAAACCTTACCGGGAAGGCTGAGGAGTGTGATCCCACGATAGTTGGAACACACCCTCCGGTCCCCCCTTCTTCTGCCAGACGTTCCCAGCAGACCCTCACAATGCGTTTGGGCCTCCCAGGTCTGTCCGGCATCCTCCCCCACCATCGCAGCCAACTCACCACCAGGTGGTGATCGGTAGAAAGCTCCGCCCCTCTCTTCACCCGAGTGACCAAAACATAAGGCCGCAAATCCGATGACACAACTACAAAGTCGATCATGGAACTGCGGCCTAAGGTGTCCTGGTGCCAAGTGCACATATTGACACCCTTATGTTTGAACATGGTGTTTGTTATGGACAAACTGTGACGAGCACAAAAGTCCAATAACAAAACACCACTCGGGTTCAGATCCGGGCGGCCATTCTTCCCAATCACGCCTCTCCGGGTTTCACTGTCGTTGCCAATGTGAGCGTTGAAGTCTCCCAGTAGGACAAGGGAATCACCCGGGGGAGCACTTTCCAGTACTCCCTCGAGGGTGGGTACTCTGAACTGCTGCTTGGTGCATAAGCACAAACAACAGTCAGGACCCGTCCCCCCACCCGAAGGCGGAGGGAGGCTACCCTTTCGTCCACTGGGTTGAACTCCAAGGTACAGGCTTTGAGCCGGGGGGAAACAAGAATTGCCACCCCAGCCCGTCGCCTCTCACTGCCGGCAATGCCAGAGTGGAAGAGGGTCTAATCCCTCTCGAGAGAAGTGGTTCCAGAGTCCTTGCTGTGCGTCGAAGTGAGTCCAACTATATCCAGCCGGAATTTCTCGACTTCGCGCACTAGCTCAGGCTCTTTCCCCACCAGTGACATGACGTTCCACGTCCCAAGAGCTAGCTTCTGTAGCCGAGGATCGGACCGCCAACTGCCCTGCCTTCGGCTGCCGCCCAGCTCACATTGCACCCGACCTCTATGGCCCCTGCTATGGGTGGTGAGCCCATTGGAGGGGTGACCCACGTTGCCTCTTCGGGCTGTGCCCGGCCGGGCCCCATGGGAACAGGCCCGGCCACCAGGCGCTCGCCATCGTGCCCCACCTCCGGGCCTGGCTCCAGAGGGGGGCCCCGGTGACCCGCGTCCGGGCGAGGGAAATCTGGGTCCATGCTTTTTCTTCTTCATAGAGGTCTTCGAGCTGCTCTTTGTCTGATCCCTCACCTAGAACCTGTTTGCCTTGGGAGACCCTACCAGGGGGCTTTATGCCCCCGGACAACATAGCTCCTAGGATCATTGGGACACGCAAACTCCTCTACCACGATAAGGTTGCAGCTCAGAGAGGAGCATAAATAAGACCGCCCACAAAATTACGCATCTTGAAGAGGCGGTCTGGAAGCAGCCTGAAGATGGTCTGTATAACATAGTCTATGCACAATGTTGGCCTTAAGAACCACCATTATATGTATTGTGTTTTAAATGTAGAAAGAAAAATCATAATACCCTGTAAAGCCCTTTGTTGCCTCTTATAATCCGGTACACCTTTTTCAAGAAAATAAACCTGAATAGACTTGCTCATCGGGAGTGTGCCTTATAATCTGGTGCGCCCTATGGCACATAAAATACAGTAGTTTATCCAGTATACTGATATTTTTGAATTGGACAACTACTCGCACCAAAAAGCCTTGCCAAAATTGGGCAAGTTTGCACTCGACAAAACTCTGCTGCAAAAAAATCTATGGTGAGTAAAATGTTTATTGGAATCCCTATTATAATATAAGTTACACATTCATCTGCGAGTCTGTCAAATATCTTTTGAATTGATCAATTTACACACTGATTTTTTGGATCACCGAGTACCTGGCCGTTTGTTTTGTGACTCGAATATGAGCAGCCATGTTTACTCAAATTTTCTGTTACTTCCAACACTCATTTAATGAATTTAATCAATTAAAAATGCACCATATTGATAAAACCGTTTTCTGTTCCTCTGTTTAAAAAAAAGGTGTCCATTGATACCAACATTCACAGCTAAAATCTTGAACCCTACTGACTTTGTATTGAAGGGACTGACTATAAATCACTGCATTTTTACAGGTTTCAAAAGTCCATAACTTCTTTAATACTCTATCAGAGGAAAATTATACTTATATCATTGGAATCATCTTTACAAGACCTGTCTAATAATACTGGTTTGATGAAAATCATTTTTTTATTGGATTTTACACACATCTTATGTGTGCAAAGGTGTCCTATTTTTTCCATACGACTGAAATGAATGAGCATATTTGTAAAGTTGATGCATTGCAGAATCAACAAGCCTTAAATTATGCACCTGAATATATATGGGTTACTTAATGCAAATAAACATATTCCTAATCTTCACATTACAGGACATGTGATCTAATCGTCACTAGTCAAAAATGTACACATTTTGGTGCAAAGAGTTAAGCAGTGTTTTGTAAGTAGATTGCAATGCAAAGATTGCACTGCATTATACTGGGAAGTGTTTAGATGTTGGTTGGTAGGATAATAGGAACAGATGTCAGTATAAAGGAAACTAAAACCACTATAGTAAACTGTGTCAATCAAAACTAAGCTTTAATATGTCTGTGGATGCAATACTGTATTTTGACAAAGCTCATAGTCTTTTCCCTAAAATACCTTCTGGATTGACAATAAAACATTTTAAAATGATGCTATGACTTCCAATTCTAGAACGTTCAATCCATAGTTGTTGACGGAAGAGAAACTCAAAAATATAGATATGCAAAATGGCGTGAGTCCTTAAAGCTCTGGCTGGCACACACATGTGTGTCGATGCTTTTGAATTAGGCTATGTCTACACAAAGCTGGACAACCCCATTAAACGAATAATTATTTAGCCTAAGCCCTGTTTCAGCCACACTAAACCATCGTTTATGGTACCCCTCTTCGGACAATTTTTTACACGGGTAAGTGTGCCGTGTATTTCTTGAATCTCCGGCTCTTGGCTTTGTATGGACTCATTGATCGTTTACAAACTGAATTTGGAGAAGAAATGACTTGAGAAAAAACGTCCCACAGCCAGCTTCATAATAAAGCGGTTTCGTAACTCGAGCTAACCACTGGAAATATGAAAGCAAGTCATCCAGAAAGGCCCGTGTTTCTTTTTCCGTCTGTACAGACGCTTGAGGAAATTACACATGAACACCTTAAGAGAAAGCGATGATTGCAGCTATTTCAGATACAACACTTTTCAGACGGCAAGAGAACTTTCTAATGTCCAGGTCAGCTGTGATCCTACTTACCGAAAAACTTCATCCATTTGTCGAAGGAGAGACAATAAGAATGCGGGCTCCCGTGGCTGTAATAAAAAAGGTAGTGCGGCCGTCGAGGGAAGAAAACGGCGAATGCTTTTGGACTGGCAAAGCAGACTATCAGTTATTGTCCAGCATGCATGTCGCGCACTCAACGTCTAAGTTGGGCCTGGGCAATTATTTTGACCTGGGGGCCACATTTGGAGAAAAAAATCCATCCATCCATCCATTTTCTACCGCTTATTCCCTTAAATGTGCCGGTATATCTATTTTTACAAACACTAATACAAAACCTCACAATATTGTCTGATTGAATGCTAAAAACATTATGACAAACCGCCTTAACAACGTAATGGAATTTTACATTTTTATTTGAACGATAAAACACCTAATATTGACAATATATGAATGTCACACCCCCCTTTCGATCGACACATTTTAGAATTAAGTGAAACACAACAAAAATGCAACAAACAAAATATGAACGCGAAGGGTACAAAATAAACCCAGCTACAATCTGATATATCTGATACATTTTCAATGGGAGACAGGTCTGGACTGCAGGCGGGCCAGGAAAGTACCCGCACTCTTTTTTATGAAGCCAAGCTGTAGTAACACGTGCTGAATGTGGCTTGGCATTGTCTTGCTGAAATACGCAGGGGCGTCCATGAAAAAGGCGGCGTTTAGATGGCAGCATATGTTGTTCCAAAACCTGTATGTACCTTTCAGCATTAATGGTGCCTTCACAGATGTGTAAGTTACCCATGCCTTGGGCACTAATGCACCCCCATACGCTGGCTTTTAAACTTTGCATCGATAACAATCTGGATGGTTCGCTTCCCCCTTTGGTCCGGATGACACGATGTCAAATATTTCCAAAAAACATTTGAAATGTGGACTCGTCAGACCACAGAACACTTTTCCACTTTGCATCAGTCCATCTTAGATGATCTCAGGCCCAGAAAAGCCTGCGACATTTCTGGATGTTGTTGATAAATGGCTTTCGCTTTGCATAGTAGAGCTTTAACTTGCACTTACAGATGTAGCGACAAACAGTATTTAGTGAGAGTGGTTTTCTGAAGTGTTACTGAGCCCATGTGGTGATATCCTTTGGAGATTGATGTCAGTTTTGGATACAGTGTCGTCTGAGGGATCGAAGGTCACGGACATTTAATGTTGGTTTCCGGCCATGCCACTTACGTGGAGTGGTTTCTCCAGATTCTCTGAACCTTTTGATGATAATATGGACCATAGATGTTGAAATCCCTAAATTTCTTGCAATTGCACTTTGAGAAACCTTGTTCTTAAACTATTTTGACTATTTGCTCACGCAGTTGTGGACAAAGGGATGTACCTCGCCCCATCCTTTCTTGTGAAAGACTGAGCATTTTTTAGGAAGCTGTTTTTATACCCAATCATGGCACCCACCTGTTCCCAATTAGCCTGCACACCTGTGAGATGTTCCAACTAAGTGTTTGATGAGCATTCCTCAACTTTATCACTATTTTTTGCCACCTTTGCCAACGTCTTTGTCACGTGTTGCTGGCATCAAATTCTAAAGTTAATGATTATTTGCACAAAAAAAAAAATTGTTTATCAGTTTGGACATCAAATATGTTGTCTTTGTAGCATATTCAACTGAATATGGGTTGAAAATGATTTGCAAATCATTGTATTCCGTTTATATTTACATCTAACACAATTTCCCAACTCATATGAAAACGGGGTTTGTAAAAAACATTATTTGGGAATATCCGGCAGGCCAGATTGAAAAGCTTAACGGGCTGCATGTGGCTCCTGGGCCTTAATTTGCCCAGGTCTGGTCTAGGTCCACAGTATATAAAGTCACGGGAAATGAATGGACAATGAAGGTGAAGGCAATAGAGTGAGTGTCCTGACCAGATATCTAGATCCCTAGATTTTGTCAGGCTGGCCCCTGACAGTTTGTTGGTGTTCTAGTTTTTTCCCCGTGTGTGTAGTATTTCCTGTCAGCGCTCTTATTTTGTTGGTTTCCTGTCATTCTCCCTGAGTGCTGTTTCCCCTGAGCTGCGGCTGATTGGCACCTGGCCACACCTGGAGTCAATCAGCCCGCTCCTATTTTTACCTGCTTTTGTCCTCCAGTCAGTGCTGAATTATTGTCATGTATTGTCGCTCCTTCCGTGTCGTGTCTCTGCAGCGTAGCGGTAAACTACAAACCCTGTTTCCAAATGAGTTGGGAAATTGTGTTAGATGTAAATATAAACGGAATACAATGATTTGCCAATCCTTTTCAACCCATATTCAATTGAATGCACTACAAAGACAAGATATTTGATGTTCAAACTCATAAACATTATTTTTTTTGCAAATAATAATTAACTTAGAACCTCATGGCTGCATCACGTGCTAAAGTAATTGGGAAAGGACATGTTCACCACTGTGTTGCATCACCTTTTCTTTTAACAACACTCAATAAATGTTTGGGAACTGAAGAAACTAATTGTTGAAGCTTTGAAAGTGGAATTCTTTCCCATTCTTGTTTTATGTAGAGCTTTAGTCGTTCAACAGTCCGGGGTCTTCGCTGTCGTATTTCACGCTTCATAATGCGCCACACATTTTCCATGGGAGACAGGTCTGGACTGCAGGCGGGCCAGAGAAGTACCCGCACTCTTTTACTACGAAGCCACGCTGTTGTAACACGTGGCTTGGCATTGTCTTGTTGAAATAAGCAGGGGCGTCCATGATAACCTGGACAAGTTTCCACATCATCGCAGGCATTCGTATCAGTGACGTTATAATACTTACCTTCTTGAAAAGCAGTCTTTTGGGATTCGCCTGCAGAGTCCCCACAATGTTAGGTAATCTTATGCTCCGACTTTTTAAAAGGTCATTGACGCTACATCCGGCACTTCTCACGACAAAAAAAAACAACAAAAAAAACACGTATCATTAGGGGGAATACGGTCATTTGAATACGTTTTACATAAAATAGTCATTTACTAAGTGTTAGAAAGGAATGGTTTGAGTGAACAGTCACGACGAAATGTAGTTTCGAAACGTGTGCCTCGAGCTAACAAACTTCAATGCTGCCTTCAATTCACATACCGTATACTGACCGTCAAGCCTTTAAGCTGGCCTACAACAAAGCATTAGCTGGGAGTGGGTGTCGTTGTCATGGTAGAAAGTGAAATGCTATTACCCCCTGACCTGCCTAATTTCCCTTTTTTGGACTTTTCAAAAGTTGTGTTTCTTTCCACTGTGTCCCGTGAATCGACCGCGCTGTCGGATTGTCAATCTTCCTGGAGTAGTTGCCAGGTAACAAGGGCCTGTGCGGCGTTCACGAACCAACAGTGAAGATGGGGAAATTCTTTATAGTCGTTCCAAAAGTGATTTACGTCACTGTAGCGCATGTATCGATCAAAAACAGCACTTGTATTAATTATTTAAAAACATTGCATTTTAAGAATAGCGTAAACTAACCAAGACATACAGTGACGATATGATTATTATTATTATATTTTTTTACACTATGCATGAAATGTCCTACATCACGTTTACTCAACAGTAAATATAGTACTTTTTTCCTCATTGGGGAATGTACCAAATATGCATCAACAACACTATGTTTCATTCCTGAAATAATTGGCAAAAAAGCTATATAAAACGTATTCAAGGTTGGAAGTCGGTGCAAAAATGTACATGACGTCACCTTCTTAAATCTCATAGCAGCGTGGCAAAAAAAATGTCCCTACAACATAGCATATAGCAAACATATTTGACAAATAGTACAACCAATTTGGTGTTCCTGGTAAGAATATCTATCAATTTTCATCATTTTTGAAGGCAAAGAAGACACACAGTTACGAGATTCCGCATTACGTCATCGCAGAGAGGCCACTCTGTGCGCCTTTGCACGAACATTATTACCACAACACCAGCTCGGCGAGGAGGAGGAGTGCTAGGAGGGCACCACCGCTCGTAGTGATGCGGCTCCCGGCTACCAAGCACGCCTGATCGCGGGTGCAGGACACAGCCGTGCTGTAGTGGGATTCCTGGCGGTGGGAGATGTTGACATGCCTCGAAATACATTCTGGTAAGTCCCGTGCAGCTGCTTTAACGAGCGCCAGTCAAAACACGACCTTAACCTACTCTGGACAAACGTTGTGTAGTTTTGACGTTAATTATAGTTTTTTTTAATAGTTGCAGTTAAGTTGGTTCATTGCAAATGTTGTAGTAGAAACATTGTAATGCTCGACGCGACACACAGGTGTCTCCTGCAGGATGCATGCTGAGACGCCTGTTGCCTTCATTCCTGCCCTTTTACCTTTTAAGCAATAATGGCTGCTGGTGTCCTTCTGCATAAACACAGACCAGCTTCGTGCTTTTTGTTTAACAAGCATGCAGTATGTGTGTGTGTCCCATGCATGACCCTATATGTGTATTTGTACTCATTACATATAGTAATACTGTTGAAGACATACGTGTTGCGTATGAACTGCATAGTTATTGTACTTTTATGTTTATACAGTAGTAGAGTATCACTGCAGTGGTATCCACAATATATTGTTTTTGTGTTGCTTTAGAAAAGACACAAACAAGTACCCCCAAAGTCTAATACTTTGCCCCTATTGCAGGGGTCGGGAACATTTTTGACTGAGATAGCCATGAACGCAAAATATTTTAAGTTGTATTTCCATGAGAGCCATATAATATATTTTTTAAACACTGAATACAACTAAATGTGTGCATTTTTAAGTAACACCAGCATTTTTTAGAGTAAAATAAGTCTCTCATTCTTTTTGATAACATTGTTATTTTGAGGCAGAACCAATAACAAATAGAATACTTCCTGAACAGGTGCGGTAGGAAATGGATGGATGGATTAAAATGCATGAGAATGTTTTATATTTTGAACGTTATTTTTAACACTGCGAATACCGGCGGAATTATTCATTACTTATCCTCTTAAGTAATGTCAGCTAAGATTTATCTGAGAGCCAGATGCAGTCATCAAAAGAGCCACATCTGGCTCTAGAGCCATAGGTTTCCTACCCCTGCCCGATTGTGCACATTTGTACATAATAATAATAATAATAATAATAATGGATTAGATTTATATCGCGCTTTTCTATTATTAGATACTTAAAGCGCTCACAGTGAAGTGGGAACCCATCATTCATTCACACCTGGTGGTGGTAAGCTACATCTGTAGCCACAGCTGCCCTGGGGTAGACTGACGGAAGCGTGGCTGCCAGTTTGCGCCTACGGCCCCTCCGACCACCACCTATCATTCATTCATCATTCATTTACCAGTGTGAGCGGCACTGGGGGCAAAGGTGAAGTGTCCTGCCCAAGGACACAACGGCAGCGATTTGGATGTCAATAGGAGGGGAGCGAAGGCAACCCTCAGGTTTCTGGCACGGCCGCTCTACCCACTACGCCATGCCGCCCCATAGTTTAATAGTAAACAATGTAACAAGCTCCTCTGATAGTATTAACAACCATTTTAGCACTACAGTACAATATGAACAGTGTAGCCTTTTTACAACTGAAATACTTGGGTTTGCTCGCAAGCAGATGCCAGAGTGTACTGTAAATTGTGTAGATTATCTTTAATGTCATTGTATTGTCCATCCAACCATCCATTTTCTACCGCTTATTCCCTTTGGGGTTCGGGGGGTGTTGGTTCCTATGGTAAATGGGTTGTACTTGTATAGCGCTTTTCTACCCCTTTTTAAGGAGCCCAAAGCGCTTTGACAGTATTTCCACATTCGCCCGTTCACACACACATTCACACACTGATGGCGGGAGCTGCTATGCAAGACGCTCACAAAGACCCATCAGGAGCAAGGGTGAAGTGTCTTGCCCAAGGACACAACGGACGTGACTAGGATGGTATAAGGTGGGGATTGAACCAGTAACCTTCAGATTGCTGGCGCAGCCACTCTACCCACTTCACCACGCTGTCCCCTATCTCAGCTACAATCGTGCAGAAGGCGGGGTACACCCGGGACAAGTTGCCACCTCATCGCAGGTCATTGTATTGTGTATAATAACAATGGCAGAAGTCTTCCACGGTGTAAGATCAACAAAATATGGGAAAAGTACAATATATAAAATAAAAAACATGCTAAAATAGTGATTGACATGTATATAAATCTATATGTGCCTATATAAATATGTACAGTACAGGCCAAACGTTTGGACACACCTTCTCATTGAATGTGTTTTCTTTATTTTCATGACTATTTACATTGTAGATTGTCACTGAAGGGATCAAAACTATGAATGAACAAATGTGGAGTTATGTACTTAACAGAAAAAAGGTGAAATAACTGAAAACATGTTTTATATTCTAGTTTCTTCAAAATAGCCATCCTTTGCTATGATTACTTTTTCGCACACTCTTGGCATTCTCTCGATGAGCTTCAAGAAATGGTTTTCACTTCAAAGGTGTGCTTGAAGCTCATTGAGAGAATGCCAAGAGTGTGCATAGCAGTAATCAGAGCAAAGGTTGGCTATTTCGAAGAAACTAGAATACAAAACATGTTTTTAGTTATTTCACCTATTTTTGGTAAGTACATAACTCCACATGTATAGTTTTGATACCTTCAGTGACAATCTACAATGTAAATAGTCATGAAAATAAAGAAAAACCATTGAATGAAATGTGTGTCCAAACTTTTGGCCTGTACTGTATGTATATCTATTTATGTATTGCTGTGTTGCACATCACCTCAGTTTTTCTTCTTCGCGGCTTAATTCACAGGACGGTCAAGCAGCTCAAGCGTTGTATTAAAACAAGTGAGAGTGAGTGTAGTTTGAGCAGAAAATGCCCAATTGCTGTTCAGTTCTTGGGTGTTTAAATCGTTCAAATAGAGAAATAGGAAATAGCTTTTATAGAGTCCCAAATTAAGTGGTTCATAAAGGTAATAAAGTCAGGGGAAAAAAACAAAAGTGTGTCGAACGAAATAGCTCTCAAAAATATTACTTTCATCAGCTTGTGGAGTACATTCGGACCATACTTGTATCTGCAGCGATCACTTTTAGAAATGTTTGTTTGAACATTTAAATTGTTTGAGAAACTGCAATCGAGTTTATTCTCTACTAGAACTTGATGTAAAGAAAGGACACAAGGTCCACGTGGTATGTGTTCTTTTGTGGTTTCTATGCCTAAATATAACTATAAAGACCTGTTTGTGCAAATAACTTAACGTCATGTTAAGTCTTAGTATTGTGATTGTTGGGCCAATCCACCGTATTTTATTTCTTGGTTTTCATAACAGAAGTTGTTGTTCTACAACCCGTGGCTCCAGAGCCGCATGCGGCCCTTTGGCCACTCTAAAGTGGCTCAGCTGCATAATCGCCGACCCCCCCCGATTCTTTCGGGAGGTTTCCGGATTTTGGTGCCTCTCCCGGACATAGTTTCCAATTTTCACTCGGACAACAATATTGAGGGCGTGCCGTGTTGGTTTTCATTTTAACATCCTCTGCGACATGTCATCGCGCCCGCTTTCACACCATGCTATCTGCGTGCCGGCCAGACGCATGCATTTCGCTACTTCTGTCATCGCACGCACGAGATTGCAAGGCATACTTACTCAACAGCCACACAGGTTACACTGAAGGTTGTGATATAAACAACTTTAACACTCTTACTAATATGCGCCACACTGTGAACCCACACCAAACAAGTATAACAAACACATTTCGGAAGAACATCCTCACAGTAACACAACACAAACAGAACAGAACAAATACCCACAATCCCATGCAACCCTGACTCTTCCTGGCTATATTCTACACACTCGCCCCCCGTACCCCGCCCACCTCAACCGCACACGGGGGGGAGGGCATGGTGCTAGTGTGGTGTATGATATAGCCAGGAAGAGTCAGGGTTGCATGGAATTGTGGGTATTTGTTCTGTTCTGTTTATGTTGTGTTACTTTAAGGATGTTCTCCCGAAATGTGGTTGTCATTCTTGTTTGGTGTGGGTTCACAGTGTGGAGCATATTAGTAAGAGTGTTAAAGTTGTTTATATCACAACCTACAGTGTAACATGTATGGCTGTTGAACAACTATGCCTTGCAGTCGAGTATGTGTATCTGCAGGAGCCACACATAACATGTTACTAGGTTGGCAATCCGTAGTAGAAGGTGTCAAAGGCAGTGGCTTCATATCTCGCCCTTAATTTTGTTATATGGGCGACCATCAGCAGACAATCGCGAGAGTAGAAGCTCTGAGAATTCGGGATCTTCCCGAACAATTTGGGAGGGTTGACAAGCGTAATGCTGTCAAGCGACATTCATATAAAAGTCGCGGGCCACACTAACATTTAATTTTCTTATCTGGTATACACATAGCACAAAGCAAAAAAAAAACAACCTCTTTATGCTGTGTTATTTCATTTTACATTTCAAAAGAGTTTTGTGGCTCCCATTTTCTTCTTTATTGTGTGAAACGGGTCAAAATGGCTCTTTGAGTGGTAAAGGTTCCCGACCCCTGTTCTACAGGAAAGCCAAGTGCTTTATTCGCCAAGGATGTCCTCATTACAGCCTCTTTGTTGATGTTTGTTAGTGTCAACATCTCTCGTTGGCTCAACAGCACACACTGAATCTCTATCGCTAGCAAATATTGCTGAACATCAGGCATCTGTAGCTAGATGATGAGACAAAAAATGAACTTTACACCATAAAAACAGCTGCAGACATTACTTGTAGATAGAGGATGTCGTTGTGGTTTGTGCAGCCTTTGAGACACTTGTGATTTAGGGCTATTTAAATAAACATTGATTGATTGATAGATGATTGACTAATATTTGTATCAGGAAATCAAACGCAAACACACTTGTTCTGATTAGCGTCACAGTCACAGCAGCAAAGCATTCGTCAATCAAATACGTTACTTGATGATGCACAAATTAATCCAACATTTCTAATTGATGCCTTATTCAGATGTAAAGACATGATATACCTCTAATCTTTTCTTCTTTAAATCATTGTAAGTGTTGAAGGGAGTGAGGTTGAGGCAAACAGGAATGTTTGCGATAATGAATGCTTTAAATCTTTCAAAAAGTATTTTTTTTAAGAGTGTATGAATCCACCGCGACCCCAAAGGGAATAAGCGGGAGAAAGTGGATGGATGGATGTATGAATCCACTCCATCACATAAAAAAACAAAAAGATCATGTTCGCTTATATATCTACCTCTAAACCTTTAAAAAATGTCCACATCTGCACTGATGCAGAAGCCTCATGGGACTCGAGACCTGTGGTCACCAACCTTTTTGAGCCCAATATCCCTGGTCTCAGCCAAAAAATAAGATCCATACAAGCATGTGCATAAATGAATAAATAAATAAATATAAATATATATTTATGTATGTATGTATATATGTATGTATGTATGTATGTATATTTATTTTTTTGTTTAAATTATACATACAGTATATATATGTATATATATATACAAACCCCGTTTCCATATGAGTTGGGAAATTGTGTTAGATGTAAATATAAGCGGAATACAATGATTTGCAAATCCTTTTCAACCCATATTCAGTTGAATGCAATACAAAGACAAGATATTTGATGTTCAAACTCATAAACTTTTTTTTTTTTTTGCTAATAATAATTAACCTAGTATTTCATGGCTGCAACATGTGCCAAAATCTTGTTGGTCTTGTTGTCGTATTTTACGCTTCATAATACGCCACACAATTTCAATGGGAGACATGTCTGGACTGCAGGCGGGCCAGGAAAGTACTACGAAGCCACGCTGTTGTAACACGTGTCTTGGCATTGTCTTGCTGAAATAAGCAGGGGCATCAATGATAATGTTGCTTGGATGACAACATATGTTGCTTCAAAACCTGTATGGACCATTCAGCATTAATGGTGCCTTCACAGATGTGTAAGTTACCCATGCCTTGGGCACTAATACACTCCCATACCATCACAGATGCTGGCTTTCGAACTTTGCGCCTATAACAATCCGGATGGTTATTTTCCTCTTTGTTCTGGAGGACACCACGTCCACAGTTTCCAAATATAATTTGAAATGTGGACTCGTCAGACCACAGAACACTTTTTCACTTTGCATAAGTCCATCTTAGATGAGCTCGGGCACAGCGAAGCCAGCGGCGTTCCTTGGTGTTGTTGATAAATGGGTTTTGCTTTGCATAGCAGAGTTTTAACTTGCACTTACATACGTAGCAACCAACTGTAGTTACTGACAGTGGTTTTATGAAATGTTCCTGAGCCCATGTGGGGGTATCCTTTACACACTGTCTGTTTTTGGTGCAGTTCCGCCTGAGGGATCAACAGTCCGTAATACACTCACCCCATTATTGTTTGTGAATGACTTAGCATTTCGTGGAAGCTGCTTTTATACCCAATCATGGCACCCACCTGTTCCCAATTAGCCTGCACACCTGTGGGATGTTCCAAATATGTGTTTGATGAGAATTTCTCAACTTTATCAGTATTTATTGCCACCTTTCCCAACTTCTTTGTCACATGTTGCTGGCATCAAATTCTAAAGTTAAAGGGCAACATTATCACAATTTTAGAAGGATTAAAACCAATAAAAATCAGTTCTCAGTGGCTTATTTTATTTTTTGAATTTTTTTGCTAAATTTTACCCATCCCGGAATATCCCTAAAAAAAAGCTTTAAAGTGCCTGATTTTCGCTATCTGTGAAGCCATCGTCCATTTTCCTGTGACGTCATCCAGTGATGCCAATATGGATAGCACAGCAAGATATAGCGACATTAGCTCGGATTCAGACTCGGATTTCAGCGGCTCAAGCGATTCAACAGATTACGCATGTATTGAAACGGATGGTTGGAGTATGGAGGCAGATAGCGAAAACGAAATTGAAGAAGAAACTGAAGCTATTGAGCGAATAGCTATTGACGCTATTCGGCCATGTTTGCCTTAGCATCGCCGGTAAAATGTGCAGACCAACGATCGGAAGTTTCGCATCTTGTGACACTGGATCAACTTAAATCCATCGATTGGTGAGGGTTTGTTTGGCATTAAATGTGGGTGGAGGGAAACGCTGAATGTAAATATAGTTTCAAATGTACATACAGCTAGCCTGAATAGCATGTTAGCAACGATTAGCTGGCAGTCATGCCGCGACCAAATATGTCTGATTAGCACATAAGTCAATAACATCAACAAAACTCACCTTCGTGATTTAGTTGACTTTATTGTTGGAAATGCATCTGCAGGTTATCCATACATCTCTGTGCCATGTCTGCCTTAGCACCGCCGGTAAAATGTGCAGACACTCCGGCACATTCAATGTGGGTCTGCTTTGAGTGTCGCAGGATATCCACACAATCTTGCCATCTCTGTAGTAGCATAGCTTTCGTTGGTAAAGTGTGCGGAACAAACGACTGACCATTTCGTCGGCTTTCCCCACACCCTCGTATTTTGAACAAATTTCATCCAATTTCTTGCCACTTTCGCATCTTTGGACCAGTGGTGCAACTTGAATCCCTCCCTGTTAGTGTTGTTACAGCCTCCGACAACACACCGACGAGGCATGATGTCTCCAAGGTTCCAGAAAATAGTCGAAAAAACGGAAAATAACAGAGTTGAGAGGCAGTGTTTGTAATGTGTTTGAGAAAATAGCGGCTTTATTACCTAGGTGACGTCACGTTCTGACGTCATCGCTCCAAGAGCGATAAATAGAAATGTGTTTAATTCGCCAAAATTCACCCATTTAGAGTTTGGAAATCGGTAAAAAAATATATATGGTCTTTTTTTCTGCAACATCAAAGTACATATTGACGCTTACATAGGTCTGGTGATAATGTTCCCCTTTAATGATTATTTGCAAAAAAAAAAAAAAAAGATTTATCAGTTTGAACATCAAATATGTTGTGTTTGTAGCATATTCAACTGAACATGGGTTGAAAATGATTTCTAAATCATTGTATTCCGTTTATATTCACATCTAACACAATTTCCCAACTCATATGGAAACGGGGTTCGTAGTAAAATCAGCTGTTTATTGGGCAGGTTTTTCCTGTATGATAAAAGAGGACATTAACGGGAAGTCCTTCTTTAGCTGCTGCCTTGATTTATCATACTGTATATTACGGCCTTTACAAATGTCAATATTTTGTTCTGCATTGATGATAAATCAACACAAAATCCGTACTTTGGAGCAATGTTCACAGACTCTAGTATTTGGCTTGTTAGTTCCCGTTGCAGGCGAGCGACGATGGCTGTGGTTGAGGGAAGAGTTGTATTAAGTTGGATGCTAAAAATGTGCGATGCATTGCATTAATGATCCTTAATGCATTGTTGCAGCTTTATGATTTTTGAGCACGTCCTGCAATGTGTTTGCGAGACAAACGGGTGTAGTGTGTGGCTGTCTTTGGTGGATTTGGCCGCGGTGTCGAGAGCGGCGGGATGAGAGGCTGAAGAGAGATTTGATTGATTATAACTTTTATTAGTAGATTGCACAGTACAGTACATATTTCGTACAATTGACCACTAAATGGTAACACCCGAATAAGTTGTTTAAGTCAGGGTCCACGTTAATCAATTCATGGTAAGACAGAGGCAGATGCGTACGGGCGTATTTATGGGGTTCAAATGCTTGCCTAATAGGGTCTAGGTGGGGGCGTTACTGTTGTAATACTGCTACTTTTTCATTTCCCAATATTTTCGCGATCAATCACTTGGAGGGACAGCCCATTTTGCTTCAAAACAGAACTTTAGATAATACAAAGGTAACTTTTTGGTATTGCAGCGACAAACGTTTTCATCATCGGTGCACATCAAGTTTAAAATACCATCTTAAAGCAAAACATGTACTCGGGGATGGGGTCGACAGTGTTGCCAGTCCTCTTGGCGACTTTTTTTGTAAACAGATACTAGGGACAAATCTAGTGACTTTTCCCTGTGATATTTTATACTTTTTTGTGTCTTGGAGACTCTGAGGTGAGAGCAAGCCGCAGTCACTGTCATCAGCGAGCAGTGACTGCTGCTCGCGTCGATAGTTACATACTGGCATGAATGCTAGCTAAAGCGACAACAAGCAGAAGAGAAAGCTACGCTGGCAAGGTTTACTGATCAATGTTAACAGAAGTAGCAGAGTTAAACATATGCCTTTGCTAAACGGGCAGCCACCGCATGCAGGACATCTAACATCTGTGAAGACCAAATTAAGCCAGTTGAAAAACTTATTCGGGTGTTACCATTTATTGGTCAATTGTACGGAATATGTACTGAACTGTGCAATCTACTAATAAAAGTTTCAATCAGTCAATCAATCAATCCTGCAAGAAGATGTCATTCATATCACCACAGCTGATCGTACAATACCTTGGGGAGGCACAATTATAGCAAGGATAAACCAACTGTGCTGCACAAACAAGAGCATCAAATTGCAACTACAGACTAAATGTGAATGTATTTTACTTCCTGGAGAAGTAATCTCAACAAGCTGGGGTCACATTGTGCCAAAAAAAGAAATCAGCATTGTCATCTGAAAAAGGCAAACTTGTTTGTTTCAGCAACTGTATAAACTAAATAAGAGTAAATGGTGCACTATGTTAAGTTGTTTTATAAGTGTGTTTAATACATTATTGATTAGTACCCGTACCTTGTGTGCAAGATTATTTCAAACTGCAGAGACTTTCAATATGTGCACTTTTAATTTTTACTGTACTCATTTTCACCAAGTTTTGAGCAAATCAATGACTTGCAGTCCAGTAAAACATTTAAAATGTTTTCCTGTATGACATTCTGACTACCAAATTGCATTTGAACCCAAATATTAGGGTATTTTCTTTAGCAAATTTTATTCATGTATGAAAATAATAAGCTGTTATCATGATTAATCGTGGGTTTAGAGTGCAATTAATCTAAAAAAAAAAATAATTTGACAGGCATCATATATATATATATATATATATATATATATATATATATATATATATATATAAACTTTTTCCTCCCTGAGCTGCACATTTTTCAATGTGCAACTCAGGGTGGAAAAAGTTTGGACACTTTTGTCGAATTACATATGTATATATATATATATATATATATATATATATATATATATATATATATATATATATATATATGTAATATATATATATATATATATAATATATATATTACATATACATTATATATATATATATATATATATATATATATATATATGTAATTCGACAAAAGTGTCCAAACTTTTTCCACCCTGAGTTGCACATTGAAAAATGTGCAGCTCAGGGAGGAAAAAGTTTATATATATATATATATATATATATATATATATATATATATATATACATACATACATAAATATATTAGGGTTGGGCAAATGAATGCGTTAATTACGAGTGAACTCATCAATCTATTAACGCCGACAATTATTTTATCGCACATTTGCGTATGTTGTTTACATGCTTTTATTTTGTTAACGCCTTTTCTTAACAAGATGGCGTCGCCCGGATGGGCTTCAACGTGGAAGGGCTCTTGGTAAAGATGGAACATTTGGCAAAAATACCAGACAATTCTGCAAATTTCATGGCTGGCTTACAGCGTGGTCACTCCGGGATCACTTACGACCGCCAGACAATTCTGAATGTGGATAGATCGGGCCGTTTTGGACTGAATGACGTGTGCTTGCTAGACCGGCAAGCTAGCATGGGAATACTTTGCCGGCTACATCCAGCGGCTTGTGAAGCAGCGGAGTATATGTGTTGTCTGTCTATTTATGAATAATGCAGACGAGGAGTGTTGGCTGAGTTCTTAACGTTAGCTTTCAGAGCGTGCGTATCACAACATACAAAATGCGGTCATGGCGACACAACCTATGCCGGGCTACCGCGCATGCTCGTCACTCCTGTTGCATGCTGGGTAGGGTAGTTCTTTTTCTTCCCTGGCTCATAACATCACAATATAGTACCATGTATATGATGCGTTCAGTTTATCAAAGCACCAAGTAAACAATCGGAAAATTCCCATCATATCAATTCCTAGATATGGTCATAATTATTTTAAGTGCGCCACGCAGAATAAACACAACATTATTAATATTGCTACTACGGATAATTTGATCAAAAATTCCCTAAAACAGCCCACTACCTATATATAGGTTTTATAAACATAAGATCCCTGATAAAAAAAAATGTTTCTGCTGTTACCTCAGAAATTGCCTGTTCAGATGTTATGATTGTGGCTCAGAGATTTGTATGTAGATTATATTTATTTTCCATAACAAACAAGATAACTTAAATACCTTGGCAGTGGCAATAAGCTTAAATTTTTGCATTTACATTTTTTGAGTTGATTTTCATAAAATATGCTATTTCACTGCTACTGTTTAACAAGGACTGATTTAAATTGTGTTTGCACAACAAATGTTTTGGCGCTTTTGTTCTTGTGGGAGAATATTCCAATAAAGGTGCACTACACACTACTTTTGAATTCATTATTGGGCTTTGCGTATACAATGTAGTTAATCGCGATTAATCGGAGAAATAGTGCGATTAACTTCGATTAAAATTTTTAATCGTTGCCCAGCCCTAATATATATATATATATATATATATATATATATACATATATATATATATATATATATATATATATATATATATATATATATATATATATATATATATATATCTCAGAATGTTTTTCTCCTGGCTCAAGAGGATATATATATATATATATATATATATATATATATATATATATATATATATATATATATATATATATATATATATATATATATATATCTCAGAATGTTTTTCTCCTGGCTCAAGAGGATATATATATATATATATATATATATATATATGATGCCTGTCAAATGATTATTTTTTATTTAGATTTTTTATTTAGATACATATGTATATGTATGTATATATAAAATGATACCAAACAGGCCTCCACATTCTTTGTTTTTTTCAATGTGCAGCTCAGGGTGGAAAAAGTTTGGACACTTTTGTCGAATTACATTAAATTAGAATTGCTCAGATTCTTTTTTCCCACTCATTTGTGCCCGCTAAGTCCATTAGAAAGATTGTCACATGCCAGGTATTTTTTCTTTTTTCCACTGCCTCACAATGAGCATTTAACAGAGAGAGTCGCCAGTAATGGTCCGATCGTTTTGACAACACTATTTTATTGACGAGAAATTACTCCCTATTTAATGGATTGTTGCCCTAAGAACTTGTGTTAATCCATCCATCCATTTTCTACCGCTTATTCCCTTTGGGGTCGCGGGGGGCGCTGGTGCCTATCTCAGCTACAATCGGGCGGAAGGCGGGGTACCCCCTAGCTCTGGACAAGTCGCCACCTCATCGCAGGGCCAACACAGATAGACAGACAACATTCACACTCACATTCACACATTAGGGCCAATTTAGTGTTGCCAATCAACCTATCGCCAGGTGCATGTCTTTGGAAGTGGGAGGAAGCCGGAGTACCCGGAGCGAACCCACACATTCACGGTGAGAACATGCAAACTCCACACAGAAAGATCCCGAGACCGGGATTGAACCCAGGACTACTCAGGACCTTTGAATTGTGAGGCAGACGCCCTAACCCCTCTTCCACCGTGAAGCCCAACTTGTATTCATTCACCCATATTTCACAATATTAAGGAAAAGTAGCAAGTTTTTTTTGCCACAGTGCCATCTCCCGAATATTGTTGGGCAATGGAACATTACGTGATATGTAAAAGTAAGTGTAACTCTGATGCAGTACTAAGGCGAAAATGTTTACTAACAATAATACTGTACTTCTGTGAATAAATCTCCAGGTTTTTGGTAAAAGGAGGAGTAGTATTGTACTTCCATGTGGCTAATTTTTGGCTGTTTCAAAGCCAAAACCATACGTGAATAGTGCCAGATTACTAGGAAAAACCCTGTGACTACTAATTTGCTGGATAGCATCTCTCAGAAGGTTTTCCTCCTGGCCCAAGAGGATGTGAAGCCGGTGTAGTTTATAGAATCATGATGCGAAACTAACTCCCAGCCAATCGTTTAACAGCTGCGATGTGCAGCAAGCACAGATCGGGCTGAGTGTTTGTGTAGGGAAATGTTGCACGGCGAAGACATACAGTGGGGCAAAAAAGTATTTAGTCAGCCACCGATTGTGCAAGTTCTCCCACTTAAAATGATGACAGAGGTCTGTAATTTTCATCATAGGTACACTTTCACTGTGAGAGACAGAAGGTGGAAAAAACCTCCAGGAATTCACATTGTAGGAATTTTAAATAATTTATTTGTAAATTATGGTGGAAAATAGGTATTTGGTCAACCATTCAAAGCTCTCACTGATGGAAGGAGGTTTTGGCTCAAAATCTCACGATACATGGCCCCATTCATTCTTTCCTTAACACGGATCAATCGTCCTGTCCCCTTAGCAGAAAAACAGCCCCAAAGCATGATGTTTCCACCCCCATGCTTCACAGTAGGTATGGTGTTCCTGGGATGCAACTCAGTATTCTTCTTCCTCCAAACACGACGAGTTGAGTTTATACCAAAAACTTCTATATTGGTTTCATCTGACCACGTGACATTCTCCCAATCCTCTGCTGTATCATCCATGTATCCATTTTGGTATAAACTCAACTCGTCGTGTTTGGAGGAAGAAAAATAGTGAGTTGCATCCCAAGAACACCATACCTACTGTGAAGCATGGGGGTGGAAACATAATGCTTTGGGGCTGTTTTTCTGCTAAGGGGACAGGACGATTGATCCGTGTTAAGGAAAGAATGAATGTGGCCATGTATCGTGAGATTTTGAGCCAAAAAATCCTTCCATCAGTGAGAGCTTTGAATGGTTGACGAAATACTTATTTTCCACCATAATTTACAAATAAATTCTTTAAATTCCTACAATGTGAATTCCTGGATTTTTTTTTTTCACATTCTGTCTCTCACAGTTGAAGTGTACCTATGATGAAAATTACAGACCTCTGTCATCATTTTAAGTGGGAGAACTTGCACAATCGGTAGTTGACTAAATACTTTTTTGCCCCACTGTAGATTGTTACAAAAATAGTATTGTAATATGAATAACCTTGTCTGAACTGCAATGGCACATTTGCCCAGCTTAAGTCAGTTCAGTACTCCTAAAATATGACGACACAATCCTTGCTTGCCTCTTTTGTGGCAGGATTTAGCCTCAGGGCTTTCGGTGGTTAATGGTATGTATGCCACTGTTTGCTCTTTTAAGGGCAGTTATTTTCCAATGCTGCCAGTGTGACAGTAGCATAGAAAAGAGGGGGAGAGCAAGGGAGAGTAATGTCTGTTGGGAGCATGCCAGGAACGAGGTTCAGGGTCTGCAACTGGAGCGCCTGTGAAGCTGCGCAAGAATGTGGAGCCTTCTCATTTGATAGTTAAAGATAGAGGCTGCGCAGGCCGGGTCCGAGACAGCTTCTAATTTCATCTTCACTCAACTCCATCCATTGGCATGCCTCTTTTGTTGTTGTAATGTTTCCTTGTTGGAAGGAGATTTAACCTTGCTCACAACTTTGTAATAAGTCAAGGCAGGCAAAGGGGAAGGACTCAGACCATGGTGTTCTATGAGAGGTATGTTAATCGTCTGCATCCCATGTTTTGTTTTGGCTGCTTTGATATCTGCTCGTGCTCTATATGTGGTATCAATCTCGGTTATTTTTCCCAGAATAAAAACAGTCTGCAGAAGGTCACATGGGTGCCACTCAGAATGTTTGCAGCCTGGATACGACGGGGTGGGGGTAGGGTTATCACTGTTCATCTTTAAAATTGCACATTTTTACACGCATTTATATTCACCCACTGTAGAAATGATGAATGGGGTCGCTTGCAGTTTGACATTGCACTGCAGGTGATGTGTGTACACGTCAGCACACCTTCATCACTGCTTTAGAATAAATGATTGCACCTATCTTGTCTTTAATGATAATTACAAAGATTTTCCTCGTTTATTTAGGCATCATCAGGACACCATATCGTAACAACATGCATATTGTCTAATGCAGGGGTGTCAAACTCATTTTAGCTCAGGGGCCGCATGGAGGAAACTCCTATTCCGACGCCGGCCAGACTAGAAAAATAATGGAATAATAATATAAAAATAAAGACAATTTCAAAATAGTTTTTTTTTTGTCCTACTTGGGCCAAAAATAGCACAAGCACATTTTGAAAATGTACACATTACAAAGAAATATTCTTGGCAAAATACTTCCAAGTTAGTTGACAATTCTAAAGAAAAAATATGGTGCAGTTTCAAAACACTGAGAAGAACACAATGAACTTATACTTTGTCTCAGTGTATTTACAAAGCCATTAAACACTTCCGGTTGAGTTTTCTCATGTGGGCAGGTTACCATTAAAAATATTTGGACAAGCAACCCAGGGTTTCCTTACAGTGCCACATTGGTGACACCTGCAACTGCCACAACACATTCATTTACCATCAATCAAAAATTGACATTGAAATTGACAAGCTTTATTTTGTCCATTCCCACATGTACAGGACACATAAGAACTGAAATTACATTTTCGGCACAGTCTCGCTAAGAGCAGACATGCGTTACGGGGAGGACAAAACGGGGCCGCCAACGGATCAGCCACTTACGGCGCTCCTTACAATTATAATATAAAAAAAGAATTGTCAAAATGACACCATTAAAGATAACACAACTATAAACTTAACAAATGTGAACATGGTAGATTTAAGCATAAAATAAAATGGAACAAACAACAAATATATAAACACACATTTTTACAATGGAGCTCAGGGTGCACATCGTGCCGTCAACGAATTGCGAGCGCTGCACGGAATTCTAACTACAAAGAAAATATTATATTGACCTAATAAGTCTATGCATCTTATAGTTGTTGTTTTTTTTTTATCTGTTGAGTGGATAATATACAATCAAAGAAGGTATTGTCCGTCACTACAGCATTAGTCTGGCGCCTGCCACAACAGAAACAGCTGATTGATTTTACCTGCACTGATCGGAGTAGCGGTAGCCAATCCAAAGGGCGCTTAAAATCAGCTGACATTTCATTTTCAAACAGTTTGATGTGTGACATGGGTTAGACTAGAATTGGTATTACTAAATTACAATTTTAAATTTCCCGCAGAATGATGATGCGTGTTTGTGACGTTGTTGGTTGGAGGGTACATTTTAGCCCAGCACCACTTACGGTTTAAAGTCGTCTCTTTTCATCGCGCAATTACACAGTATTTTGGACACCTGTGTTGCTGAATCTTTTGCAATTTGTTCAATTAATAATCCATCCATCCATTTTCTACCGCTTATTCCCTTTCGGGGTCGCGGGGGGCGCTGGCGCCTATCTCAGCTACAATCGGGCGGAAGGCGGGGTACACCCTGGACAAGTCGCCACCTCATCGCAGCAATTAATAATGGAGACGTCAAATAAGAATGCTGTTGGTGGAAAGCGGTGGATTGCAGCTGCCTTTAGCAACCGAAAGACAGCCGGTGTTTCTTTGTTTGTTGTGAAGCTTTAACACAGAGCGGTCAACCTGAACATGTTTCTGTACGTCAACCAGCATGTTTTTGGATGGGAAAATTGTGATATTAAGATAGCTCTTACCGGAGACTTGAGTGGATTACGCGACCTCATCCTGCAGTTTATAAAGACAGCTGTGATCTTGGCTCCTCGGCTTCTCTCAGAGACATTGGCGTGCACCGCAGCCATCCGACTTTCAGTTATGACTTTATAATCTCACTAAAATACTATTAACACAATAAGCAGATAAGGGATTTGGAAGAATTATCCTAGTAAATGTGTCTAATTACATCTGAAACTCTCCCACTGCCGCTGCCTGGAGCCGTCGCCTTTTTTTTTTTTTTTTTTTTTTAGTGCTTCAGTCTAACTTTCCTTATCCACAAATCTTTCATCCTCGCTCAAATTAATGGGGAAATCGTCACTTTCTCGGTCCGAATTGCTCTGACTGGTGGTGGCTCACATTATAAACAATGTGAGGATGTGAGGAGCCCTCACACCGGTGACGTCACGCGCACATCGTCTGCTACTTCCGGCACAGGCAAGGCTTTTTTATTAGCGACCAAAAGTTGCGAACTTTATCGTCGATGTTCTCTACTAAATCCTTTCAGCAAAAATATGGCAATATCGCGAAATGATCAAGTATGACACATAGAATGGACCTGCTGTCCCCGTTTAAATAAGAAAATCTAATTTCAAAGGCCTTTAAAAGCACATTTTTTTTCGAGACAATTCTGTTCTATTTCCACATTTTACAACTTAATTCGAGTTTGCAGTGTAATGCTTCAAAACCAGGCGGATTTTTCGGCAGTCGTTGGTGAGAAAGTGGTAGTGAGCCTTGTTAAATGGACCCTGAGCATGACTTGTTTCCTCTGGGGCGGTATAACTCTGTTGGTAGAGCGGCCGTGCCAGCAACTTGAGGGTTCTGGGTTCAATCCCCGCTTCTGCCAACCTAGTCACTGCCGTTTTGTCCTTGGGCAAGACACTTCACCCACCTGCTCCCAGTGCCACCCACACTGGTTTAAAAATGTAACTTAGATATTGGGTATCACAATGTAAAGCGCTTTGAGTCACTAGAGAAAAGCGCTATATAAATATAATTCACTTCACTTCACTCTAAAGTTGAAGTGTCCCGCAAACAGATTTTATCCGTGCTGTGAGATGAATTTGTTTAGTATAAGAATTTGCGTGACTTCAAAATCAGAAAGACTCAAAAGGATTGGAATGGACAGACTTTATTTATCCCACAATAGGGAAATTATGTGTTTGCAGTGCAGGTACAAAACCCCCACAAAAATAAGGTAAAAACACATAAAAACTAGAGGGTAACAATAAAGAACACAAAATACATGAAATACATGTATACAGCACAGAGATGATGCAACCAGCTGTTACTTTAGAGGAGTCATTTCTACACACAGCTACAAAAGTAAACCATAACAAAAAAAAAAAAAAAATGAGCAACCAATAAAAAATACTGCGCACGGAACAGACCCAACAAAGCAACCAAGAGAGCCAATTCTGCACTCTGCTGCCTCACTAGCTCTAGAGCATGGGTGTCAAACTCTTGCCGCGGGCCAAAATTTGGCCCGCCGTTTAATTTCATTTGGCCCTTGAGGCAATATCAAATTAACATTAGAGCTGGCCCGCCGGTAACACATATATGCGGCTTTCACACACAAATATGCGAATGCCACGCATACTTTGTCAACAGCCATACAAGTCACACTGAGGGTGGCCATATAAACAACTTTAACATTGTTACAAATATGCGCCACACTGTGAACCCACACCAAACAAGAATGACAAAACACATTTCGGGAGAACACCCGCGCCGTAACACAACATAAACACAACAGAACAAATACCCAGACCCCCTTGCAGCACTAACTCTTCCGGAATGCTACAATATACTATACTATAATATACTAAAAATATGCTGAAAAAATATGTATCCCTATCTAACTTTGTGTGTGAATAATGAAATGAGTCCAAATTCACAGGTTTTGTCAAAGATGATGTTACATATTTACAGAATAAACCACACGATGCTAGTACATCAGTTGAGGAAAATTTGTAAATTACAATAATAAAACCCTGTAATTTCATATTTATATTATTAATAATTCGATATTTTGATAAATTAAAAATTATAACCAATGGGTGCATCTTAAAACGCCGCCAGATTCAAGTCCACCTATTTTACTGATGAACATCAACACATATTTTATTCAGAAAGTATTAAAGCATTAATAACGAAAAATTAAGGTAAAGTACTATTAACCGTATAATTTACTGTAAAAAAAAAACAACATTATGATTTGTACAATTTCAGAATGTGCTTGTTCTATTTTTAAACAAAGAAAACAATCTGGAGATGGCTTTATTTTTAAATTATCATGCTAAGATTTTCCCACCTAGGCCTTCAGTGATGTCCTGTGTCCAATGATTACCCCTCAAAATACCATAATGTATGCCACCACATGACCATTGCTGGAGAAATACTATACAGTAACACATTTATGCCCTTCTAGGCACTGAATCCCCTCCACAGTGAACAAAACAGGTTATTTACTGCCGCATTTTAAAATCCATAAACCCACATCAGCAATTAAAACATAACTTATGTGGTGCTGTCAAAATTAAAATTGCAAAAAATATATTAAACGGCAGCATGGTGTAAGAGGGTTTAGTGCATCTGCCTCACAATACGAATGCACTAGCCTCACAATACGAAGGTCCTGAGAAGTCCTGGGATCTTTCTGTGTAGAGTTTGCATGTCCTCCCCGTGACTGCGTGGGTTCCCTCCGGGTATTACGGCTTCCTCCCACTTCCAAAGACATGCACCTGGGGATAGATTGATGAGCAACACTTATTTGGCCTTAGTGTATGAATGTGAGTGTGGATGTTGTCTGTCTATCTGTGTTGGCCCTGTGTCAAGGTGGCGACTTGTCCAGGGTGTACCCCGCCTTCCGCCCGAATGCAACTGAGATAGGCTCCAGCGACCCCAAAAGGGACAAGCGGTAGGAAATGGACGGATGGATGGATATTAAACGTGAAAGATAGAGAAATTTGATATTTGTACTCACAATTTGTAGCACCTGTTGGAGCTTCTGGGGTTAGCCGACATCGTCTCACAAGATGTAGTTGCTCTTTAAATATCCTTCTTGAAAATGGCCTTGCAAATACATGTGTTGTGTTGTCTAATCATAAAAGATGGAGACGAGGCATGTTGGCTGAGTTCTTAAAGTTTACTCTAGGGCTGGGCGATATATGGCTATACGCGATATATCACGGGTTTGTCTCTGTGCAATATAGAAAATGACTATCGTAATATTTGAGTATACGTTCTCACGCAGTTGTTTTTAACTGCGGGCATTACACTACAGGCTCTTCTCACTCTTTGTGTCTCCTTCTCACAGACAGCAAGCGCACAAACTTACACACGTCACATACTGTCACGTCATACGTCACATACGTGTACGCCCTCGCGGAGCAGAGAGGTAGAAGCTTGGCTAAGATTAGCTGTGATGCTAGCGGAGTGTTACGAGTGGTAATACGAGAGAAAGAAGGTGCAAATCTGGTAACAAATGAAGGAAGAATTAATTCCCAAGAAAAACAGCACAGGGCCCGTCTGGCGGTGGTTCGGCTTCCAGCGGGAATATGTCGTATAGAATGTTGCTACCAAAAGTAGCATTACTGCTAATATGTGGCATCATTTGAAAAGTCACCTGCTAATAACTGTTTAATAAATACAGTTTTGGTAAATTAACTTAGTTGTGATTTCCCTCTCTGCATGAAAGTTTAAAATGAGCAAATATTAATGCAGTATGAACAAGAATGTTTTAATGTAGACATAAAATCATCATACTGCTGTGATTGATTGATTGATTGATACTTTTATTTGTAGATTGCACAGTACAGTACATATTCCGTACAATTGACCACTAAATGGTAACACCCGAATAAGTTTTTCAACTTGTTTAAGTCGGGGTCCACGTTAATCAATTCAATTATATGTATCAAGTGTTCATTCAAGGCTAAGGCAAAATATCGAGATATATATCGTATATTGCGATATGGCCTAAAAATATAGAGATATTAAACAAAAGCCATATCGCCCAGCCCGAGTTTACTCCACAGCGTGCTCATCAAAAACATCCCGCTGCCGGCATGCAACCTAAAAGGGGCTACTGCGCATGCTCTTCACTACTGTGGCATCCTGGGTAATGTAGTTCTTATGTTACCTACGTAGCTCATAACATCACTATACATATCTGCCTTAGGCCAGCTAGAAGGCCTTACTGACAACAACTCGTGATCTGATTGGCTATCGAAACTGTCTGTCAAATGTTTGTGTCCATTCACTTACAGTGCACAGACGTCCGCATTGTTGATTCTGAAGGCCCAGGGCAGATTTCGTACAGCATGGCAACATAAGCTAGCTCAATTCTGATTGGATATAAACTCTAACCTAAAAACAACAGCGCTGGAAGGAATATAATATGACATGAAGAGAATATGAATACTTTTAGATATTTAGGGAAAGTAAATTAAAAATTACTTTAATTTTAAAGGCCTACTGAAATGAGATTTTCTTATTCAAACGGGGATAGCAGGTCCATTCTATGTGTCATACTTGATCATTTCGCGATATTGCCATATTTTTGCTGAAAGGATTTAGTAGAGAACATTGACGATGAAGTTCGCAACTTTTGGTCGCTAATAAAAAAGCCTAGCCTGTACCGGAAGTAGCAGACGATGTGCGCGTGACGTCACTGGTTGTAGGACTCCTCACATCCTCACATTGTTTAGAATCATAGCCTCCAGCAGCTAGAGCTATTCGGACCAAGAAAGCGACGATTTACGCATTAATTTGAGCGAGGATGAAAGATTCGTGGATGAGGAAAGTTGAAGTGAAGCACTAAAAAAAAAAATGACAGCTCCAGGCGGCGGCAGTGGTAGCGTTTCAGATGTAATTAGACACATTTACTAGGATAATTCTGGAAAATCCCTTATCTGCTTATTGTGTTATAGTATTTTAGTGAGATTATAAAGTCATACCTGAAAGTCAGATGGCTACGGTGAACGCCAGTGTCTCTGAGAGAAGCCGAGGAGCCAAGATCGCAGCTGCCTTTTTGAGCTGCAGGATGAGGTCGCATAATCCACTCAAGTCTCCGGTAAGAGCCGACTTAATATCACAATTTTCCCATCCAAAAACTTGCTGGTTGACGTAGAGAAACATGTTCCCTTGACCGCTCCGTGTTAGAGCTTCACAACAAACAAAGAAACACCGGCTCTGTCTCGGTGCTAAAGGCAGCTGCAATCCACCGCTTTCCACCAACAGCATTCTTATTTGACGTCTCCATTATTCATTGAACAAATTGCAAAAGATTCAGCAACACAGGTGTCCAAAATACTGTGTAATTATGCGATGAAAAGAGACGACTTTTAGCCGTGTGTGGTGCTGGGAGAATATGTCCCCTCCAACCAATAACGTCACAAGCACGCCTCAACATAAGCGTCATCATTCCGCGACGTTTTCAACAGGATACTTGCGGGAAATTTAAAATTGCAATTTAGTAAACTAAACCGGCCGTATTGGCATGTGTTGCAATGTTAATATTACATCATTGATATATAAACTATCAGACTGCGTGGTCGGTAGTAGTGGGTTTCAGTAGGCCTTTAATTATCATCATGATTTCTGGTTATGTTAGGCAGGGCCTTCACCACTGATATATACATCTGTTCATACATTGTATTAGTTTGATTTATTTTCCCATTAAAAAACACACATTTTTTTAAGTTTGGCGACAATATCTACGGTAGTGACTAAGGCTGTGAATCTTTGGGTGTCCCACAATTCGATTCAATATCGATTTTTGGGGTCACGATTCGATAATATATAGATTTTTTTGTATTCGATTCAATTCTCGATTCAAAAACGATATTTTTCCGACTCAAAACGATTCTGTATTCATTCAATACATAGGATTTCAGCAGGATCCACCCCAGTCTGCTGACATGCTAGCAGAGTGGTTGATTTTTTTTAAAAAAAGCTTTTATAATTGTAAAGGACAATGTTTTGTAAACTGATTGCAATAATGTAAAAATGTTTTAACTATTAAACAAACCAAAAATATGACTTATTTTATTTTTGTGAAAATATTGGACACAGTGTGTTGTCAAGCTTATGAGATGCGATGCAAGTGTAAGCCACTGTGACACTATTGTTCTTTTTTTTTTTTTATAAATGTCTAATGATAATGTAAATGAGGGATTTTTAATCACTGCTATGCTGAAATTATAACTAATATTGATACTGTTGTTGATAATATTCATTTTTGTTTCACTACTTTTGGTTTGTTCTGTGTCGTGTTTGTGTCTTCTCTCAATTGCTCTGTTTATTGCAGTTCTGAGTGTTGCTGGGTCAGGTTTGGTTTTGGAATTAGATTGCATTGTTATGGTATTGCTGTGTATTGTTTTGTTGGATTGATGAAAAATATATATATATATATATATTTTTTTTTTAAATCGACTTTTTAAAAATGAGAATCGATTCTGAATCGCACAACGCATTCGATTCGATTTGTATTCGAATCGATTTTTGCCAGCACCCCTAGTACTGACTTTTATTTTAGTTTGTAGTAGTCGTAGCAACTTCCTTGTTCATTTACGGAGTCCGGTCAACTTCCCTTGTTTTCACTTCATTGAACTGCGCATGCAAGTTCAATAAGTGCATTGGGGCCACTTTGGCGCCTGTTCACATTTACACTGGAGTCTTATGAACATTACATTTTACTTGCATTGTAAAGAGTCAGGCAGCACGGTGAACGAGGGGTTAGTGCCTCTGCCTCACAATACGAAGGTCCTGGGTTTGATCCTGTGCTCGGGATCTTTCCGTGTGGAGTTTGCATGTCCTCCCCTAGACTGTGTGGGTTCCCTCCGTGTATTCCTCCCACTTCCAAAGACATGCACCTGGGGATAGGTTGATTGGCAACACTAAATTGGCCCTAGTTTGTGAATGTGAGTGTGAATGTTGCCTGTCTATCTGTGTTGGCCCTGCGATGAGGTGGCGATTTGTCTAGGGTGTAAAGCGCCTTTCGCCCGATTGTAGCTGAGATATGATCAAGCGATCCCAAAGGGAATAAGCGGTAGGAAATGGATGGATGGATGTAAAGTGTCAGCTGGAAAAAATCCAATTAAAAAAGTCAGATTTGCTCCACTTTGGCCTGCAGTGTAAACGTAGTCTAGAAAAAAGTGCTGCTTTCATTTATTCTGTTTTGATTGTGCCATGTGTGTTTTCAGCATAGCGCTAATTACTGTCAGTCATTTCAAATAGCACGTCTGAATGACTATTTCACCAAGGCCTTTTTCAAGCCGTTGGTCCAAAGAGAACCACCGTCCCCACTGAGCTTCATCTCATAAAAGGAAGATATTTACGAGTGAAATAACTTTCTTCTCTATACAAACTTTGCCCGTTTGTAGTAGGAGGTGTTGGTTCATGTGTGGAGGAAGGTTTTTTTTTTTGTGGTTGGGATATTTGCTGCCATGGCAACAATGCACATGACTAAGTGTATTAGACTGCCTCGGACAGTGTGCAGCGAGGCGTGGGGTGAGTCGTCTGTGGGCTGCTCCCTCTACCCTTTGAAAGTCTTGTCCTTGTCTCACTTATGTTTTCTCACAGTCTGCGTATGCGCTGTGCATGTAGTTGCTTGCATTTCATTTGTACATGTACAGAAGTAGGAGAAAATAGAACTTCCAGGGCCATAGCCAACTGTTACAATGCTCTGGGGGAAATAATTAGACACTAGCCTCTTGTGTCCCTCGCTCTGAGAACGTATTGGTTACACTGGTTGCACTTTTGTTGGAATTTTGCGCTTCAGCCACAATCCTCATGTGAGACAAATACAAACGTGTTTTCGTTTTCTGTGAGTTCTAGATAGTAAAAACTGCCAATACAAGGCAGTTAATATTGCAGGTAATAAGTGTTCGACTATTCAAACCTATAAATCCCTCCAACAATGTTTTACATACCGTATTTTTCGGACTATAAGTCGCAGTTTTTTTCATAGTTTGGCCAGGGGTGCGACTTATACTCAGGAGCGACTATTGTGTGAAATTATTAACACATTACCATAAAATATCAAATATTATTTAGCTCATTCACGCAAGAGACTAGACGTATAAGATTTCATGGGATTTAGCGATTAGGAGTGACAGATTGTTTGGTAAACTTATAGCATTTTTTATATGTTATAATTATTTGAATGACTCTTCCCATAATATGTTACGTTAACATCATACTTGCCAACCCTCACAGATTTTCCGTGAGACTCCCGAAATTCAGTGCCTCTCCCAAATTTTCTCCTGAAAATCTCCCGAAATTCGACGGAGCTGGAGGCCACGCCCCTTCCAGCTCCAGGCGGACCTGAGTGACGTGTCGACAGCCTTTTTTCACGTCCGCTTTCCCATGTCTGCCTAATGACGTTATAACTGTAGAATGATTGAGGGCGAGTTCTTGGTTTCTTATGTAGGTTTAATGTTAAGCGGTTTCATTAACCTCCTCCCAGGGTGGTAACAACACACAACAACAGCAGTCCATTTTCGTCTACCGTAAAGCAGTTCGTCTGCCGTAAACAGCAATGTTGTGACACTCTTAAACAGGACAATACTGCCATCTACTGTACATGCATATGGTTAGAAAAACAAGGATGGACAACTCAAACCTTAACTCAACAATGAGTAGATGAGTGTTATGTGTGTGTAAATGTGTACACAAATGAACACTAAAATTCAAGTATTTCTTTTATATATATATATATATATATATATATATATATATATATCTGTATAATCTGTATATATGAAATACTTGACTTGGTGAATCTAGCTGTAAATATACTCCTCCCCTCTTAACCACGCCCCCAACTACGCCCCGCCCCAAACCCGACCACGCCCTACCCCCCGACCACATTGCTGTCTGAGCAACTAAAATTTTCAATATGCTCAATGAACCTACAGTTTGTGGTCTCTTAGAACTGTGATCGTTCTATTCTCAGAGGAATACAAGACGAAGGTTGTTTTACAGTGCGTTCTAGGACAGAGTGGGACGCCATTAGTCTGCCAGAAATGGTAAATAATAATAATAATAGATTTTACTTGTTACACATTTTCATTTAAATTAATTTCAAATTAATCTTAAAATGCTAAAGTATAAACCAACATTTAAAACAACAAAATAAGTGTAACAATTAAAACACAAAATGCTAAGACTAAAACACTACATAAGAAACACAAAACATACAAAATAGCGTGTTTTCTAACTGTTTGTTTATTTTTGTTATTTAATAAAAAACATAATCAAAATTGTGCAGTGTGTGTAGAAGTACTTTTTGAGCACATTTACCAATGCCAAATAAATGACAATAATGATAATTTTGGTCACGATAATTGTGATATGAAATATTATAATGTTACATCATGCCTAGCTGTAACCATGCACTGTAATATGTAATATTACAGTATACTGATGATTTTAAGCATTACCACAACTTATTCCCTGGGCGCATTTATTTCACAGACTGCATAGCAATGACCGCTACTTCCGTCAACAACAACAAAAAAAACAGCATCAACTACTACCAATGACAAATTTCGCTATAGCCAAAAACGACTACTTTGGACAAATAACGAGCTATCCCCTTTTCTTTTTCAGCCTGTATATACAGACAATGAGCTCCATTTTTTACAAGCTGGTGTTAAACAAAAAAAGTTTATAAAAAAAATAGTCACTTACAATGTCCGCTCTCACTCTTGTTGGGGATGGTTGTATCTTTCAGCACAAGATGTGTTCGCCGTTCTGAGTCTTCCTAGCGATCTTGTTGAGTACTTGAGAGTCAGTATCGGCAGGTTCAGTCCTTTTCTTTGTTGGTAGCGTGTGTAACTTCAACGTTGACAAACTTCTCAGCTTAATGCTACAATCTTCTACTGTACAGGCAAGAGGCATGGTTATTAATCTAGCTTTACAGTAACTGTGTTCCCAACTTAAAGGCGATGCAGGAACAGCTTTTGTAGCCAGCATTAGCCTATCTCTCGCTAGTGGCCTAAACTGCGCTACGCCATAAAAGTAATTCCTTGACGTTACTTCTGAAGTGTATTTCTAGTCTTGTTACTTCTCCCAGGCAGAAGGGCGACAAGGGAGTGCGACTGGATCAAAAGAGACGTCGGAGAGGCTTTGCTGAACAAGAAGTTGCTTTATTACAAGCGAGCGACAATACTCAGGACTGCAGTACCAGGAGGAGGCACTCCTAACCTGGAGAGGCCGAACCACGGTCTTATATTCCTTCTTCTTGCGTCTGAGGGTTCGTTAATTCAGAAGAACACAACCTGACCATGTAAGGGGAATTTCATGAGGAAATGGCTTCAAAACAACTCATTTAAGTCATAACTTAAATATTGGCTTTGAGCTAGACAGGTAGTCTCTTCTCAACAATTCGGCTATCACTTTTGCATTCCAAAGTCCCAATTACAGCCTCTTTTCCTACGAGAAGTGATCCAATCCACCTGTGAATATCAAATTAAGGGGCCTTATTTTATTATGTTTTCAAACTGAAATACCACTATTTAATTAAACTTGGTGGGTCGCCTTCTCCAAGTTGGATACAAATCTTCACCATGTAGCCAACTTGCTATAGTTTATTTACTAGGGCTGCGAATCTTTGGGTGTCCCACGATTCGATTCAATATCGATTCTTGGGGTCGCGATTCGATGATATATCGAATTTTTTTCGATTCAAGGCGATTCTTGATTCAAAAACTATATTTTTCCCATTCAAAACGATTCTGTATTCATTCAATACATAGGATTTCAGCAGGATCTACTCCAGTCTGCTGACATGCTAGCAGAGTAGTAGATATTTTTTAAACCTTTTATAATTGTAAAGGACAATGTTTTATCAACTGATTGCAATAATGTAAATTTGTTTTAACTATTAAACAAACCAAAAATATGACTTATTTTATCTTTGTAAAAACATTGGACACAGTGTGTTGTCAAGCTTATGAGATGCAATGCAAGTGTAAGCCACTGACACTATTGTTCCTTTTTTTTAATTTTTATAACTGTCTAATGATAATGTAAATGAGGGATTTTTAATCAATCATCAATCAATCAATCAATGATTATGTATATAACCCTAAATCCCTAGTGTCTCAAAGGGCTGCACAAACCACAACACAAACCACAACGACATCCTCTGTAGAGCCCACATAAGGGCAAGGAAAACTCACACCCAGATGACTATGAGAAACCTTGGAGACGACCGCATATGTGGGAACTGAAAGCTGCTATGCTGAAATTAGAACTAATATTGATACTGTTGTTGATAATATTAATTTTTGTTTCACTACTTTTGGTTTGTTCTGTGTCGTGTTCGTGTCTCCTTTCAATTGCTCTGTTTATTGCAGTTCTGAGTGTTGCTGGGTCAGGTTTGGTTTTGGAATTGGATTGCATTCTTATGGTATTGCTGTGTAGTGGTTTGTTGGATTGATTAAAAAAAAAAAAAAAATGTTTTCAAAAATGAGAATCGATTCTGAATCGCACAACCTATTTGATTCGATTCGTATTCGAATCCATTTTTTCCCACACCCCTATTATTTACTATATAAATAAACTTTGTTTGACTGGTTGATAGGCAAAACAGGATATGAGTTAATTAATTCACTTCACTTCCTACAGTAACTATGTCGCTATAGCTTGGTTAGGCAGGTCAGGCATGTAAATAGCATTGTTGTAAGTTTAGCAATTTTTCAAAGAAGGTGTTATGGGCAAAATAATAGAATCCCCATTACCTGCATTGTTAGAAGTTTTTTTTAACTATGGAGGATGCACAAAAAAGTGTTGCATAAGAGGATTGTGGATGATGATTATGCAAAATTCCCAAAAAACTGCAGTTTTCCTTTAAACGTTATTGTTTTGTTATTTAGGAATTAGCACACCAGACACATTTTTGTTTCTACATTCACTTTTGGTGCAGCTCTAGCTAAAAAAGGCAGATTGAGGAATGTTTTTACGCTTTCCGCATGCATTGTGGCTGCCAGTCGAAGCATAAAAGACTTGCATTAAAAACAATTCCAGCATGATGAGTTGGAACCAAACGTGTGATTGGTGCATTATCACCACCTAGAGGACAGGAGTGAATTGACTGATTGATTGAAACTTGTATCAGTATATTGCACAGTACAGTACATATTCCGTACAATTGACCACTAAACGGTAACACCCGAATAAGTTTTTCAACTTGTTTAAGTCGGGGTAAACGTAAATATACTCATGGTAAAAACTCCCAAAAAATTGTTTTCCCAGTCAAACGGTTGTTCATCCTCATATTGCATCTCATTAGATTGTATGTGTGCAATCATTGTGGCCATACAATACATATTCTTAAAAAGGGTGATAAATGAAAGGAATATAAATGTGAGTAGTTGTCGTCACATTGAATGGTTATCATCTCATTATGTCTGCCTGTATTAATGAGGCGGTTAGAGGCTAGCATGCACAATAGTTTTATCAGTTGCTTCCCCGACGCTTCGGGGAATTAAGTCGGAAAACATTTCCGAGTGCATGTGTTCAGTCATCAAGCCGTGGTTTTTATTAGGGCGCTGCTAAAATCAGAAGCGCGTGCATTGACTTTTACTTTCTCTCCTTCTGATCAGAATGATTGAGGACTGCGGGCGGAGCAGGGACAACATGGCGGATAGAAGGCAACTGCTTGTGGAGATGAGTAAGTACTCTAGTGGTCATGCTCAAGCCATATAAAAAGGAAGGAGGGTTGAAAATGATTATCCAGTGCATTTCTACGCTTCACAGTTCTCTTGCGCACCACTGCAACCATTAATACCTTTCTGACTGAATTATCATCTTTGTAAAGGCAGACTTCTAAGTGGATTGTTGGAGGTGTACCTAATAAAGTGTACATGAGCAAGTGCGTTTTTTTTTTTAAAGCCTTTCACAATAAGGGCGGTTGAAAAGCTTGAGTGAACTTGAGTTAATTGCTGCAGCTCTAGTCATCGGTCCATTAAAAAGTAACTTCACACTAGACTGAAAAGCAGGCGTTTTGCTTGTATCGCTTTGGATGCAACCCAACATCCTTGATGGGCTTAGTGAGGAAGTGTTTTTTTATGTTAAAATAGAAAAAGCATCATAAAATGTGGTCACCAACTGTCAGTTTCTGGTGTGAAAAAAAGACCCCCAAATGTAGAATTACCATACAATCCTGTAGTACTTATGCTGTATACTATCACGAATTAAGAAAAGATTTTATTAATTTTTTTCTTGACTTGCCACAAATTGTCATTAAAAGTCCATAGACATTTTTATACAATATAGCTAACATGCTAGCGAACAACTATATATATTATATCAGGGGTCGGCAAACCGCGGCTCCGGAGCCGCATGCGGCTCTTGGATCACTCTGATGTGGCTCAGCTGCATACTTGCCGACCCCCCCATTTTTCCGGGAGGATTTCAGTGCCTCCCCCAGAAATCTCCCCAGAATAAAATTCTCAGATTTTCACCCGGACAACAATATTGAGGGCGTGCGGTGATGGCAATGCCTTAAACATCCTCCCACCTATGTCGTTCCGCTTTAATACAATGCTATCTGAGTGCCGCCGGCCACATCTAGTTTGCAGCTGCTTATTCACCGCGCAAGCGACTGCAAGGCATAGTTGTTCAACAGCCATTCAGGTTACACTGAGGGTTGTGATATAAACAACTTTAGCACTCCTACTAATATCCGCCACAATGTGAACCCACACCAAACAAGAATGACAAACACATTTCGGGAGAACATCCGTACTGTAACACAACATAAACACAGCAGAACAAATACCCAGAATCCCATGCATCCCTAACTTCTCCGGGCTACATTATACACCCCCACTATCACCCCCCTCGGTTGAGGTGGGCGGGGTTGGAAGGCCGGGGTTTGGTGGTAGGGGGGTGTATAATGTAGCCCGGAAGAGTTCAGGATACATGGGATTCTGGGTATTTGTTCTGTTGTGTTACAGTGCGGATATTCTCCCGAAATGTGTTTGTCATTCTTGTTTGGTGTGGTTTCACAGTGTGGCGCAGATTAGTAAGAGTGTTAAAGTTGTTTATATCACAACCCTCAGTGTAACCTGTATGGCTGTTGAGCAAGTATGGCTTGCAGTCGCTTATGTGTGTGTGCAGAATCCTCATACAACATGTGAATGGGCTGGTAAGCTGTTTGTTACGGTTGTAGAGGGCGCTAAACGCACTGTCATCATAGCACGCACTTATTATTGTTGTTTGGGCGAAAACCAGCAGACACTCGATAGAATGGTTGCTCTAAAACTCTGGAGTCTCCCGGAAAAATTTAGATGGTTGGCAAATGTGATGTTGTCAAGCGGCATTCAAATAAAACTCGCGGGCCGCACTAATATTATCTTTTCATATTAAGGTGAGGGCCGTGTGTCTGAGACCCCTGGTTAATACATAGCACGAAGCAAAAAAAAACTTTCTACGCTGTGTTATTTCATTTTAAATTTCAAAAGAGTCTTGTGGCTCCCATAGTTTTCTTTATTTTGTGAAACGGGTCAAAATGGCTCTTTGATTGGTAAAGGTTATATATATATATATATATATATAGATATATATATATATATATATATATATATATATATATATATATATATATATATATATATATAAATCTCCTAACGATTGAGGGAACCCCTCATGAAACAGTTCTGTAGAGATAAAGTAGTCTTATGATTTTTCCCATTCACATACATACATATGTATATATATATATATATATATATATATATATATATTCATATATATATATATATTCATATATATATATATATATTCATATATATATATATTCATATATATATACGTATACGTATACATATTAGAGATGCGCGGTTTGCGCACTCATCCGCGGAGTCCGCGGATAAACCGCGGGTCGGGCAGTTGACATGACGAAAAAATTGGTTTTAATTAGATTCGGGCGGGTGGCGGTTGAACCATCCGGAAATATTTGATATGCATGGTTCTGTGATCGGTATCCTTTGCCATTCAAAGAGCTATTTAAGACCTGTGTCATAAAGCGAAGAAGACAATAAGAGACGCTATTATTCTCCTGAATGACTGCCGGTAGTCACCCAGATAATAAGTATTAGGGCGTGCTATGAAGCCATTGGCTTTGTCGCCTATTACAACATGTACGATCTGCTTGTCAGTCCCGCATCATGTTGTGTGTGGCTTCCGCGGCAACACGCACACGACTGAAAGGCATACTGGGTGACACAGAGTACACTAATGGTTGTCATATAAACAATTTTAACACTCTTAGTAATATGCGCCACGCTGTGAAGCCACACCAATTAAGAACAACAAACACATTTCGGGAGAACATCCTCACAGTAACACAACATAAACGCAACACAACAAATACCCATAATCCTTTGTATTCATGACACATCCTGACTATTTTATACACCCCCCCCACCCCGTGCGTCGGTAAGGTGGGCGGGGTTGGGGGCGCAGGGGTGTAAAATATATTCAGTAATTGTCACGGATACAAAGGAGTATGGGTATCTGTTGTGTTGCGTTTATGTTGTGTTACTGTGAGGATGTCCTTCCGAAATGTGTTTGTCAATCTTGTTGGGTGTGGCTTCACAGCGTGGCGCATATTAGTAAGTGTTAAAGTTGTTTATATCACAACCATCAGTGTACTCTGTATCACCCAGTATGCCTGTCAATCTTGAACGTGTAATTGCGGAAGCTGCACACATGTTGGCGGACCGACAATCGGTTCGTACATGTTGTTCAAGGTGTCTAAGGCAATGGCTTCACAGCACGCCCATATTCTTGTAATCAGGATGAACACTATTGGATAGTCGTGGGAACGTTAGCGGCTCCAATTGTCATCATTACTCTGTGAAACAGGTTTAAATAGCTCTGTGAGTGGTAAAGGCGGACAACCTCTGATGTATTTCAGCGGGCGGGTACGGTCCTGATAAAATGTTGGTTCAGGTGGATGGCGGGTGGATGACGACTTTGGTGATGCGGATGCGGATGATATAATTGCCTATCTGCGCATCTCTAATAGATATATATACAGTATATACATACTGTATATGTGTATAGATTATACATATATATGTATATATGTGTGTGTGTATATATATATATACATATATATGTGTGTATATATGTACATATATATATATATACATATAGATATATATATACACATATATAAAGTGTATATATGTGTGTGTGTGTTTGTGTACGTATATTTATGTATGTGTGTGTGTTTATATATATATATATATATATATATATATATATATATATATATATATATTAGGGCTGGGCAACGATTAAAAATTTTAATCGAAGTTAATCGCACTATTTCGCTGATTAATCGTGATTAACTGCATTGTATACGCAAAGCCCAATAATGAATTCAAAAGTAGTGTGCAGTGCACCTTTATTGGAATATTCTCCCACATGAACAAAGCGCCAAAACATTTGTTGTGCAAACACAATTTAAATCAGTCTTTGTTAAACAGTAGCAGTTAAATAACATATTTTATGAAAATCAACTCAAAAAATGTAAATACAAACATTTAAGCTTATTGCCACTGCCAGGGTAATTAAGTTATCCTGTTTGTTATGGAAAATAAATATAATCTACATACAAATCTCTGAGCCACAATCATAACATCTGAACAGGCAATTTCTGAGCTAACAGCAGAAACGTTTTTTTTATCAGGGATCCTATGTTTAAAAAACCTATACTATAGGTTTTAGGGAATTTTTGATCAAATTATCCGTAGTAGCAATATTAATAATGTTGTGTTTATTCTGCGTAGTGCACTTAAAATAATTATGACCATATCTAGGAATTGATATGATGGGAATTTTCCCATTGTTTCCTTGGTGCTTTCATAAACTGAACGCATATACATGGTACTATATTGTGATGTTATGAGCCAGGGAAAAAAAGAACTACCCTACCCAGCATGCAACAGGAGTGACGAGCATGCGCGGTAGCCCAGTATAGGTTGTGTCGCCATAACGGCATCTTGTATGTTGTGATATGCACGCTCTGAAAGCAAACATTAAGAACTCAGCCAACACGCCTCGTCTGCATTATTCATAAATAGACAGACAACACATATACTCCGCTGCTTCACAGGCCGCTGGATGTAGCCGGCAAAGTATTCCCATGCTAGCTAGCCGGTCTAGCAAGCACGCCTCATTCAGTCCAAAACGGCCGATCTATCCACATTCAGAATTGTCTGGCGGTCAATTGACCACGCTGTAAGCCAGCCATGAAATTTGCAGAATTGTCCGGTATTTTTGTCAAATGTTCCATCTTTACCAAGAGCCCCCGACGCCGAAGTACATCCGGGCGACGCCATCTTGTTAAGAAAAGGCGTTAACAAAATAAAAGCATGTAAACAACATACGCAAATGTGCGATAAAATAATTGTCGGCGTTAATAGATTGATGAGTTAACGCGTAATTAACGCATTAATTTGCCCACCCCTAATATATATATATATGTATGTATGTATATATATATATATATATATATATATATATATATATATATATATATATATATATATATATATATATATATATATATGTATGTTTTGTATATGTGCAGTAAAATGTATATCTAACCACTAATAGGCAGGAATCTTCTTTGTTGGCAGTGCGTTTGCCAAGATATAGCTCGGCTGTTGGAATTTAGACAGTTTAAAAGCCCTCCTTGCAACATGATGTTTTGCGTGTCTGTAACTTTAATGTTAATGCGCTGTGTTTGCCTATCATGCACTTTTTACACACACACTGTCATTTTGCACTTGTCCAACGTAAAAGATGACATATATTACATACATCAATGTAACATTAAGGAGGGGAAAAGGAGAAAACAAACATAGTAGCAGAGCTATCGAGCTACAATGCTAACATTACAGTCACATTTTAACAGCAACATAAGTTAGCATATTTGGTGAAGAAAAAGCAAAATGAGTCTGTAGCTGACAGGCGGATAGTTTGCAGAGCTCCAGGCTTTTTTTATAAGAAGTTTACCTAAGCCTTAACTTCATATTTATTTTATTTTTCGTGTGGTGATCATGACGTCATAAAAAATATAATTTTACATTGTAAGGGTGCTTTAAAATGAACACAAATCAAGGCCTACTGAAACCCACTACTACCCACCACGCAGTCTGATAGTTTATATATCAATGATGAAATATTAACATTGCAACACATGCCAATACGGCCTTTTTAGTTTACTAAATTGCAATTTTAAATTTCCCGGGACTTTTTTCTTGAAAACGTCGCGTAATGATGACGTGTACGCGTGTTATGAATATGAGCGCTGTTATGAATATGAGCGCTGTTATGAATATGAGCGCTGCGCACACACACAGCTAAAAAACGTCTGCTTTAACGGCATAATTACACAGTATTTTGGAGATCTGTGTTGCTGAATCTTTTGCTATTTGTTCAATTAATATTGGAGAAGTCACAGTAGAAAGACGGAGTTGGGAAGCTTTAGCCTTTAGCCACACAAACACACGGTGATTCCTTGTTTAAAATTCACGGAGGTAAAACGTTAGTATGGATCACAGCGGACTTGTCAACCAGCAGGTTTCGGTGAGAAAATTGTGGTTCAAAAAGTCGCCTCTTACCGGATATCAGCTGAGCTTCTGCCTCCCGTACAGCTGCCGTCGACTTCCCCAAGACACTGCGCGTCAACACTTCCGACTATCAGGTACTGTTAAACTCACTAAAACACTAGCAACACAATAGAAAGATAAGGGATTTCCCAGAATTATCCTAGTAGATGTTTCTAAAAACATATGAATCCGTCTCAATGCAACGCGATTGCAATCTTTTTTTTTTGTTTTTTTTTCTAGTCCGTCGCTATCAATATCTTCAAACACGAATCTTTCATCCTCGCTCAAATTAATGGGGAAATTGTCATTTTCACGGTGGGAATAGCTGTTTTTGTTGGAGGCTCCCATTAAAAACAATGTGAATATATGAGCAGCCCTCAACATGTGACGTCATCGTCTGCGACTTCCGGTAGAGGCAGGGCTTTTCTCCAGTTGCGAACTTTATCGTGGATGTTCTCTACTAAATCCTTTCAGCAAAAATATGGCAATATCGTGAAATGATCAAGTATGACACATAGATTGGACCTGCTATCCCCGTTTGAATAAGAAAATCTTATTTCAGTAGGCCTTTAAAATGAACACAAATCAGACCATTAGATATCAAAATGTTGATAGTCATATTGAGGAAATTGACAAAAAAAATCTTCCTCAGGGGCTCAGGATTTGGACTCCATACGTCTGTCAACATACAGGACTGCCTGCAAGCTCAGATTTGTGCAGAAGAAATGCAACTGTGAGTATAAAATGTCCTCTTCAGCACTCCAACATGAAGGCTTCAAAGTGTGTTGTTCACGCTTGCTTTCCAGTGCATTTGATCGACATCTGGAACCTCATCGAGGCCTTCAGAGAGAACGGCCTCAACACCATGGACGTCAGCGCCGAGCTCCCCGTGGCCCGCCTGGAAGTGGTGCTCTCCACCGTACTGTACCAGCTCAACAAACGCATGCCCACAACTCACCAGATTAACGTGGATCACTCCATCAGCATGCTGCTCAACTTCCTGCTGGCAGCCTATGACCCGTGAGTCGCACCGCCACTCTGCCCGTTGTCAGCCGAGGTTTGGGAGCGAATCCAGTGTGAAAAATGGAGGGACGTGTTTGCTGTAACGGTGTTTTCAAACATTTCAAACAAAATAATGTTATTTCTTCCACAGCGTGTGCTGAAACAACTAAATGTGTAACTTTAATGTCATTTTTATTTGCTTCATTTAGGGATGGACATGGAAAGATATCGGTCTTTGTTGTGAAGATGGCGTTAGCGACATTCTGTGGAGGCAAAATTCTGGATAAATTAAGATGTGAGCTACAAAATCCTGTTTTTATTTTTCATAAAGCTTGTCCCGAGTCGATATTATAACAGCATGACTCTTACATATGTTTATTATTTAGTAGTGTGGAAGCTGAGATAGGCTCCAGCAACCCCGTGACCCCGAACAGGACAAGCGGTAGAAAATGGATGGATGGATTGAATGCTAGAAAAGTCAAGTTCAAAGTCAAGGTTTCTTTAATGCAGAGGTGTCAAAGTCGTTTTCACTGAGGGCCACATCGCAGTTATGTTTAGCCATTTTTAACAGTGAGCACTATTAATACACAATGTTTTATGCATATTATTAGCAGATTTTTATTAAACTAAAATGTAAAAAAATGTTGGTAAATTGCAATAATTTCACCTTAAAAATGTGTGTATATTACTGTGAATGGAAAAAACAGTACTGCTGTTTTTATGGTAAAAAAAAAAAAAAGGCAGCTGCCAAAATTTTACTGTAAAATTACATTAGTTATTTTTAATGTAAATTTAAAAAAAATGCATTTTACAGTAAAATTTGGCATCGGAGCTTAAAGTTTATTTTTATTTTTTACCGCAAATCAACAATTGTAGATTTTCCGGTGAATTACTGTAAATGCCAAAACGACACCATAGTTTATTACAGTAAAAAAGTCCTTTTTTTTTTCATGCTGAGAAAAATGCTGTAAAAACCACAGTAAATTTCACAATTTTAGCATTGAATCTATTGCTACTTTTACATTGCACAATTTGATGGATAACTTTCTTTTTTCATTATTATTTTAGTATTTATTTGTCTTCAAAAAAATGGTTTGAATTTTTGATAATATATTTTTGCATAATTAAACAATATTCAAGTTAACAAAATTAGCTATTTCATGGAGTAAATGTATTTTTATTCTGCCAAAATACAAAAAAAGAATACATTTAGTAATACATGTTATAGTACTTTGATACATATTATTTCCAGGATTTCGAGGGCCAAATAAAATGAAGTGGCGGGCAACATTTGGCCCCCAAGCCTTGGGTTTGACACCTGTGCTTTAATGGTACCTGGAGGTAAACTAGTTGTGCAGACATTTGTAATCCAGCGTCAAGACAGAATGAAACAAGCAAACACGAATCACATAAAACATAGAAACATTAAAAAAAAACCCACAAGAACGATCACCAGTATACAGGCACACTGTAGAACAAAAAAAAATGATACCTACTAAACCATTAAAAATGATTGTGATTAAAGTACTATGGCATAATAAATAAATAAAATCACCAAGACTCATGTGGAGAAAAATGGTGGGTATAAAAAATACCAAATCATTTGGAATGGACTTAGGCTGTCTTTAAATTGAAGTGGAGTGGTAATTGTTTTCGTGGGCACCCCGTGGCAACAATATTTTATTAAGTTAAGTTCATGATGCGGACACGTTTGTTACTGAATACTTTTTTAGTATGTAATATCAATTGTTTATTATTTGATATATCTGTGTTGGCCCTGCGATGAGGTGGAGACTTGTCCAGGGTGTACCCCGCCTTCCGCCCGATTGTAGCTGAGATAGGCGCCAGCGCCCCCCGTGACCCCGAAAGGGAATAAGCGGTAGAAAATGGATGGATGGATGTTTCTATTGAGAGGTGTGGTGTTTTACACTGCAATATTATTAAATTAAGGACACAAATTAAATATGTTTACCTTGTGGGCTATAGTGTGTTTTGCTATTGTGTAGCTGAAACCTCCTAGTAGCCCTTAGCCTACCATGTTTTGTATATGATTTGACTAAAACAGAAGAAAAGACCAAACTTGTGTGCTTATTGGAATATATTTAGAAGTTAATTGGCTTTGCAGCTTTGCACAAGAAACCACACTGCAGTACTGCTTGTATCAGAGCTTTTGACGGAGATACTTGTTTGACGCTTGTTTATTTTATGATATTGGACTGATATCCGATATCAATATTGGATTGGTACAACCCCACCTTTGAGCACATTTCACCACTTTTGCCAGTTACAAAAATACATGCTGTTTTAATATTTTCTACCATTTATTTTTTCATTATGTATTTATCAGACTTTATTATTTATTGAAATTATTTTGTAAAAGGGTTGATTTCATCCAATTGTGTTTTTGAATGCATGACAAAAATCCCAAAAATGGTGGTATACATGTTGGTCGTCTACCACCACGCATCTCTCGTTAACATAACCTTTAAAATGTTGATTGGGACATATTTAACACAATTCAAAAATATTTTATGTGGTGCATCAATGAAGTAGTGAGTGGGATCAAATGTATTAAGCTCTATACATCTTTTCGGACATCTTGAATTAGACACACTTCAATCTAACCTTGTATGCATGTTCAAAATAAACTAAAACCATTACCGATGTGCACATGTAAAAACCCCCGTTTCCAAATGAGTTGGGAAATTGTGTTAGATGTAAATATAAACGGAATACAATGATTTGCAAATCCTTTTCAACCCATATTCAGTTGAATGCACTACAAAGACAAGATATTTGATGTTCAAACTCATAAACTTTATTTTTTTTTTGCAAATAATAATTAACTTAGAATTTCATGGCTGCAGCACGTCCCAAAGTAGTTGGGAAAGGACATGTTCACCACTGTGTTATATCACCTTTTTTTTTAACAACACTCAATAAACATTTGGAAACTTAGGAAACTAATATTTGAAGCTTTGAAAGTGGAATTCTTTCCCATTATTGTTTTATGTAGAGCTTCAGTTGTTCAACAGTCCAGGGTCTCCACTGTCGTATTTTACGCTTCATAATGCACCACACATTTTCGATGGGAAACAGGTCTGTACTGCAGGCGGGCCAGGAAAGTATCCGCACTCTTTTTTTATGAAGCCACGCTGTTGTAACACTTGTCTTGCTGAAATAAGCAGGGGTGTTCATGATAACGTTGCTTGGATGACAACATATGTTGCTCCAAAACCTGTATGTACCTTTCGGCATTAATGGTGCCTTCAGATGCGTAAGTTACCCATGCCTTGGGCACTAATACACCCCCATACCATCACAGATGCTGGCTTTGAACTTTGCAGCTGTAACAATCCTAATGGATATTTTCCTCTTTGTTCTGGAGGACACCACGTCCTCTGTTTCCAAATATAATTTGAAATGTGGACAGTGGTCTTATGAAGTGTTCCTGAGCCCATGTGGTGATATCCTTTACACACTGATGTCGGGTTTTTCATGCAGTACCGCCTGAGGGCTCAAAAGTCCGTAATATCATCGCTTACGTGCAGTGATTTCTCATGATTCTCTCAACTTTTTGATGATTTTACAGACCGTAGATGGTAAAATCCCTAAATTCCTTGCAATAGCTTGTTGAGAAATGTTGTTCTAAAACTGTTCGACAATTTGCTTACAAAGTGGTGACCCTCACCCCATCCTTGTTTGTGAATTACTTAAAATTTCATGGAAGCTGCTTTTATACCCAATCATGGCACCCAACCGTTCCCAATTAGCCTGCACACCTGTGGGATGTTCCATATAAGTGTTTGATGAGCATTCCTCAACTTTATCAGTATTTATTGCCACCTTTCCCAACTTCTTTGTCACATGTTGCTGGCATCAAATTCTAAAATTAATGATTATTTGCAACAACAACATTTTTTTATCAGTTTGAATATCAAATATGTTGTCTTTGTAGCATATTCAACTGAATATGGGTTGAAAATGATTTGCAAATTATTGTATTCCAATTATATTTACATCTAACACAATTTCCCAACTCATATGGAAACAGAGTTTGTAGCATTAAGTGGTAGAGTAAAATATAGGCTGTTTGTTGTGTACCAAAAACAGTGTGAACAGCTGCCAGTCTTTGATTTGTTTTCAAAAATAAGTGGGATAATTGCATTGTGTGATGTTGTAATTAGCCAGACTTGCGTTGCAAGCTGACAATTAGTTTGATTCACTCGTGTGATGAATTACACTCCCCGCCCCCCCTCCCCACCACGTCGTTTTCAGACATTTTTTCACAGATATCGGATTCGGCAGGAATCATGGCGTATTCGCAGTTTGACCAGTTCCTGAGGGAGGTTCTCAAGCTACCCACGGCCGTCTTTGAGGGTCCATCGTTTAGATACACGGAGCAAGCTGCCAAAAGCTGTTTCGCGCAGCAGGTGAGGGTCCATTAATCATGACATGTACTGTGTGTGTCTGTGTGTGTGTGTGTGCTTTTTCTCGCACTCAAACCTTGCTGGACATCTGATTTGGGCAGAAAAAGGTCTCCCTCAACACTTTCTTGGACACGCTGATGTCAGACCCGCCTCCTCAGTGTCTGGTGTGGTTACCGCTCATGCACCGGCTCACCAACGTCGAGAATGGTAAGCAGCTCATCAACACAGCATACAGTATCTGGAAGGTTGAATACAATTTGTTCAGGGAGGATGCTGGTCAATTTAACAATTTTTTTTTGCAGCAAGAATAATGAAATAATCTAATCCAGTGTCAAACTGTGGCACCCTACAACCTGACATTCCTACTTTACCAGGGCTCGGCAACCCAAAATGTTGAAAGAGCCATATTGGGCCAAAAATACACACAAAAAATGTGTCTGGAGACGCAAAAAACTAAAATCATTATGTAAGTGTTATAATGAAGACAACACATGATGTCAGTGTCTATATTAGCCTACTATCAAAGGCTGACGCAACTGTTCATTGACAGAAATGTTGTATTTTAATTTTTATTGTAAACATTTTTGCAACATTGATAAATAAATAATAAATAAATGGGTTGTACTTGTATAGCGCTTTTCTACCTTCAAGGTACTCAAAGCGCTTTGACACTACTTCCACATTCACCCATTCACACACACATTCACACACTGATGGAGGGAGCTGCCATGCAAGGCGCTAACTAGCACCCATCAGGAGCAAGGGTGAAGTGTCTTGCTCAGGACACAACGGACGTGACGAGGTTGGTACTAGGTGGGATTTGAACCAGGGGCCCTCGGGTTGCGCACGGCCACTCTCCCACTACGCCACGCCGTCCCCTTGGAACATTGGAACTTATTAGTTAAATGGAGGCTTCCCACAGGATGAGATAACTTTTGGAAATTACTGGCTCAGATTGGCCACAGGTATAGATGCGTGTCCAAGTTTCAGGAAACGCCTGGCTGTCTTCTTCTAATGGATTTATTTATATTCTTTGCAAGCTGGGTAACGTTTGCTGTGGTCTGGAACAACATGGCACATAAACAACTATTAGAAATGCAGCTAATATTACATCCAGATAATGTGTCATGAGAAATGCAAATATACATCAAATACACAGAGAACTTAAGTAAAAGAAATTAAATGAGCTCAAATATACCTACAAACGAGGCATACTGATGCAATATATACATACAGCTAGCCTAAATAGCATGTTCGATGCGAACTTTGGATTGACCAAATATGGCATATTCGCACTGCAGCAAATCACTAAAATCAACAAAGCTCACCTTTGTGCACTAACGTACAGCATAAAGTGTTTGGTGGACAAAAGGAGACAAAGGAGTGGCAATATACACGTCTTTCTGTGGCAGCATCGGAGAAAGTTGTACATGTAAACAAACTATGATGAGTTCAAGGATCGCTGAACTTAGTAGGACAAAACAGTGCTTGCCTCATACTCTCATCAGTGAAGCATGTATAACATAATCAATGAGATTTCTAAAAATTAGGAAGGTTTTTGTCATGTTTGTTCTCCTACAGAAAATATATTAAAACAAAAAATATTTTTTTCTTCTTTTTCCATTTTCACACATTTCTGAAAGAGGTCCAGGGAGCCACTAGGGCGGAGCTAAAGAGCCGCGGGTTGCAGACCCCCGTACTATACTAAGCTTGTTCGAAATAAACTGAAACCGTTTTTTTATACCTCTTAAAATGTTTAACATTCCATGTGTGGCAAATGGTGGTCCTACCTCTCACGGTTAGGACGACCCCTGCTGCTGAAAATGTTGTTTGCCTATAAGAATAGTCCTCTCCTTTTCTCACCCGAGACTTTTTTCTTGTGCGCTGTCGGAACAATTTAATAATTTAGCTTTTAACACAAATCTCTCTTCCAAGCTCACGCAATCATTAATTGTATGACCGCAACTAGTAGCCATTTTTGCCTGCGGGCCGGTTCTAATACTAATCAAATATCATCCAGGGGGCCATAGATAATTGTCCGAATCTGGCCTGCGGGCCTTGACTTTGACACTTAGGCTGTATAGCAACTATGCTTTAGCAGAATAAAGCCTTTTCAAGTCATACAAGTAAATGTGTGTGATATTGTCTGTAAATGTGTATTTTAATAGCGCCTGCCTTAGGACAACAGATGAAATTTAGCTATTGTAGCTTAATTCTGGCATATTTACTGTGATGCTTTGCTCATATGTTGATCAATATGCATTGTCCTAATCAAATCATTCTAATCAAATTTTATATTCAAATACAAGTTTAAAAAAAATTGAACCTTAGCCAAATGTATCAAAACACTCTACCTTAAAGGCCTACTGAAATGAGATTTTCTTATTTAAACGGGGATAGCAGGTCCATTCTATGTGTCATACTTGATCATTTTGCGATATTGCCATATTTTTGCTGAAAGGATTTAGTAGAGAACATCCACGATAAAGTTTGCAACTTTCGGTGCTAAGAGAAAAGCTCTGCCTCTACCGGAAGTCTCAGACGATGACCTCACACGTGTGGGGGCTCCTCACATCCTGACATTGTTTTTAATGGGAGCCTCCAACAAAAAGTGCTATTCGGATCGAGAAAACGACAATTTCCCCATTAATTTGAGCGAGGATGAAAGATTCGTGTTTGAGGATATTGATAGCGACGGACTAGGAAAAAAAAATGAAAATAAAAAAAGTAACTTTGAAAAAAAACGTGATTGCATTGGTACGGATTCCGATGTTTTTAGAGACATTTACTAGGATAATTCTGGGAAATCCCTTATCTTTCTATTGTGTTGCTAGTGTTTTAGTGAGTTAAATAGTACCTGATAGTCGGAGGTATACGTCTACGGGTGTCTTGACGCGCAGTGTCTCAGGGGAGTCGACGGCAGCTATGGACAGCACAAGCTCAGCTTTTCTTCGGTAAGAAGCGACTTTTTACCGCAATTTTCTCACCGAAACCTGCTGGTTGACATTCCGTCGTGATTGATGGTTGCTTGACCGCGCTCTGATCCATAGTAAAGCTTCACCTCCAGGAATTTTAAACAAGGAATCACCGTGTGTTTGTGTGGCTAAAGGCTAAAGCTTCCCAACTACATCTTTCTACTGTGACTTTTCCAATATTAATTGAACAAATTGCAAAAGATTCAGCAACACAGATCTCCAAAATACTGTGTAATTATGACGACTTTTAGCTGTGTGTGTGCGCGCAGCGCTCATACTTCCTAAAAACCTGTGACGTCACGCGTACACGTCATCCTTACACGACGTTTTTGAGACAAAACTCCCGGGAAATTTAAAAATTTTATTTAGTAAACTAAAAAGGCCGTATTGGCATGTGTTGCAATGTTAATATTTCATCATTGATATATAAACTATCAGACTGCGTGGTGGGTAGTAGTGGGTTTCAGTAGGCCTTTAATTCCTCAATTCTCTTCCCTCATGTTGAGGGCCTTCAGTGGGATGACCCAAATGGGCCTTTTGCCATTTTTGGAGTGCATTTGCCAGCATCAGAGTTGTCTCCTTGCTGTCATTTGCCAAATATCTGTGTTTATTCATGCCACATCTGTTTATGAATGTGTGTGTGTGTGTGTGTGTGTGTGTGTGTGTGTGTGTGTGTGTGTGTGTGTGTGTGTGTGTGTGTGTGTGTGTGTGTGTGTGTGTGTGTGTGTGTGTGTGTGTGTGTGTGTGTGTTTGTGTGTTTGACCCCTCCCCCCCGCAGTCTTTCACCCGGTCGAATGCTCCTACTGCCATACTGAGAGTATGATGGGCTTCCGCTACCGCTGCCAGCAATGTCATAATTACCAGCTCTGTCAGGACTGCTTCTGGAGGGGCATGCCAGCGGTTCCCATAGCAACCAGCATCAAATGAAGGAGTATACATCATGGGTAAGAAGGGGCGGGGTGGAGGAGGATGGTAGGGAGGTCTGTCCGCAGCCGGACCAGTCAATGTGGCTATTTTCGCTCTGCTTCACCGTGACGTAAGGATGCTGTTGGTCGCGTTCAAGCCGTGTTTTGTTCCCCCTCTTTTAGAAATCCCCCGCCAAGAAGCTGTCCCATGCCCTCAGCAAGTCGCTAAGCTGTGCATCCAGCAGAGAGCCTCTTCACCCCATGTTCCCCGAAATGCCAGAGAAACCTCTCAACCTTGCGCATATAGTGTATGTTCTTCTTTTTTTTCCCACCCCACCATGGAAATGTTCAAACCGCTGACTCCTCTAAGTGTTTCCAGTTAATCTTGCAGGTTCAGCTAATCAATGAAGCTTAATTACAGTGCTGGGAGTGATTGCAATATACCACAATGTAGCCACTGTTGCCGTCACTTCAGCTTTTGTGTCTGAGGTCGCACCCCCGCGTGAAAAGCTCGATAAAGGGTTTCCCACGAGAATTTAGGCAGAAAACCTATGAAGTACAGTTGAGCTTAAGGTGATTAAATACATTTTTGAAGGTATTTGGCGCAAAATATGACTTTGTAGTGCACGCACACACACACACACACGCATACACAAACGCATTAGTAGAGAGACTTGAGCAGCTTCCACTGCCATAGCCCAGTGGTTCTCAACCTTTTTTTCAGTGATGTACCCTTTGTGAACACTTTTTTAATTCAAGTAATCAGAGCAAAGCATTTTTGGTTGAAAAAAAGAGATACAGAAGTAAAATACAGCACTATGTCATCAGTTTCTGATTCATCAAATTGTATAACAGTGCAAAATATTGCTCATTTGTAGTGGTCTTTTTTGAACTATTTGGAAAAATAGATATGAAAATGACTAAAAACTTGTTGAAAAATAAACAAGTGAAGTGAATTATATTTATATATCGCTTTTCTCTAGTAACTCAAAGCGCTTTACATAGTGAATCCCAATATTTAAGTTACATTTAAACCAGTGTGGGTGGCACTGGGAGCAGGTGGGTAAAGTGTCTTGCCCAAGGACACAACGGCAGTGACTAGGATGGCGGAAGCGGGAATCGAACCTGCAACCCTCAAGTTGCTGGCACGGCCGCTCTACCAACCGAGCTATGCCGCCACATCATCCATTATAAATAAAGATTTCTACACATAGAAGTAATCATCAACTTAAAGTGCCCTCTTTGGGGATTGTAATAGAGATCCATCTGGATTCATGAACTTAATTCTAAACATTTCTTCACAAAAAAAAAGAAATCTTTAACATCAATATTCATGGAACATGTCCACAAAAAATCTAGCTGTCAACACTGAATATTGCATTGTTGTATTTTTTTTCACAGTTTATGACCTTACATTCATTTTTTTCTTGACGTATTATTCAATAAATATATTTATAAAGGATTTTTGAATTGTTGCTATTTTTAGAATATTTTTGAAAAATCTCACATACCCCTTGGCATACCTTCAAGTACCCCCAGAGGTATGCGTACCCCCATTTGAGAACCACTGCCATTGCCAAACTCTTAACCCGTTATGTGCATCCAAGCAAGTCATTCAAAAAAACACTTTAATTATCATTTGGATTGCATGAGAAAGTGCAAATGAAAAAAACTGCCTCTCAGGTTTATCTCTTCCAAAATTGATGTCCTCTGCAGTGCACATTTGTGCTGTTTTTGCCTAGCAGGGATTTTATCTTCCAACTGTTTAACTCTGACAAAAGAAAAGCAAATGTCCACTACAGAAGGATAATGCACAACACATAACACTTTTAAAATACCCCTAAGGAGCAAAACACACAACAGCTGAGTAGCGTGGTCAACATTTTAAAGTGCATGCAGAGGTGAATACAGCAGCATAATGCTTACCACTCACGGCACTGCCATCTTGTGGAGTTAATGAAAAAAAACAACTACAAGTAAAAATTGACTATAGCCATTAATACCATAATTTTAGTTCCTTTTAACCTGCTCAGTGGCCTTGTGGTTAGAGTGTCCGCCCTGAGATCGGTATGTCATGAGTTCAAACCCCGACTGAGTCATACCAAAGACAATAAAAATGGGACCCAATACCTACCCACTCAGAATCAAAGGTTGGAATTGGGGGTTAAATCACAAAAATGATTCCCGAGCACAGCCACCGCTGCTGCTCACTGCTCCCCCCCACCTACCAGGTGGGGGGAGCAGTGGGGTAATATCACCACACCTAGTGTGTGTGTGACTATCAGTGGTACTTGAACTTTTTTGTAGACCAGAAGACTTGGCGTTAATTGAATAGAAGCTTTAATTGGACTTAAGAAGCATTAGAGTTCAAAGTATTTTCTTTCCCCGCTCCATCTTCTTGAACTTGTTGGCAACTGCACCACTTAATCCCAATGCAGGTGGACTGTAGCATTGAAAAATGAACCCATATTATTTTACATAATTCCTGCTAGAACACTCGTAACATTTATTTAGAGAAGAAACAATAGTAATCTAATATTTCAAGTTATTTCTGTGCTGCCTCAGTTAAAGGACATGATTTTTCTCTTTGTCATTTTGTTTCTCTTTGTCCTCACTTCCCTCCCTCTAGAGATACGTGGTAAGTGTTCATCTGATTCTTTTACACGTTCCAAAATGTGTCCCATTGAATCACTTTTTGTTCTAATGGTTTGTCATCGCCCACCACTCACCCACACTCCTGTATACTGCTAGCAGCTGTCAGTTGCTTGGTTTGCATCTCCATCGCACGTTTGTGGTATATGTATATTGGCATGTTGATTATTCTCATGATGATAGAAAACACTTTTGTTCTCCCTATAGGCCACCAAGACCCATGAACGTCTCCAGCGAATACTCATTTTCCAACTCCATGCCTACATCAGGGAACCCGTACTCCACCAAAAAGTAGGTACACACAATGGATGTCCTGGATTGTTGTTTTTTTTCAGCTTGTCCGTGGTTCCCAGCAGACCATGAACCATTTTGTGTGTTACTGCATCGGTTCCCTCCTACACTGCAAAAAGTCAGTGTTCAAAAACAAGAAAAAAAAAATTAAAAATTAGTGGGATTTTACTTGAACTAAGCAAAATTATCTGCCAGTAGAACAAGAAATTTGGATTGTCAAGACTTTCCAAAACCGATCAAATTAGCTAACCTCAATTAACCCAAAATACCTTAAAATAAGTATTTTCTCACTGTTAGTGCAATTTTCTTGTTAGAAAAAACAAATATGAGACCTTTTTGCTCAATATGTGAAGAATATTGTTAAATTAAGTAAATACTAATGCCATTATCTTGACATAATGACATGCGCTAGGCATTACATTTCTTGCATTTTCACATCCATAAAATGACATTGCGCCAAGTGCGTGCTCTTTCAGTCAATTAGTGCGCAATGAATATATATATATATATATATATATATATATATATATATATTAGGACTGGGCAACGATTAAAATTTTTAATCGAAGTTAATCGCACTAGTTCTCCGATCAATCGCGATTAACTGCATTGTACACACAAAGCCCAATAATGAATTCAAAAGTACTGTTCAGTGCACATTTATTGAAATATTCTCCACAAGAACAAAAGCGCCAAAACATTGTTGTGCAAACACAATTTAAATCAGTACTTGTTAAACAGTAGCAGTTAAATAGCATATTTTATGAAAATCAACTCACAAAATGTAAATACAAACATTCAAGCTTATTGCCACTGCCAGGGTATTTAAGTTATCCTGTTTGTTATGGAAAATAAATATAATCTACATACAAATCTCTGAGCCACAATCATAACATCCGAACAGGCAATTTCTGAGGTAACAGCAGACACATTTTTTTTATAAGGATCTTATGTTTAAAAAACCTATATTATAGGTAGTGGGCTGTTTTAGGGAATTTTTGATCAAATTATCCGTAGTAGCAATATTAATAATGTTGTGTTTATTCTGCGTAGTGCACTTCAAATAATTACGAGCATATCTAGGAATTGATATGACGGGAATTTTCCGATTCTTTGCTTGGTGCTTTGATAAACTGAACGCATCATATACATGGTACTATATTGTGATGTTATGAGGCAGGGAAGAAAAAGAACTACCCTACCCAGCATGCAACAGAAGTGACGAGCATGTGCGGTAGCCCGGTATAGGTTGTGTCGCCATGACGGCATCTTGTATGTTGTGATATGCACGCTCTGAAAGCAAACATTAAGAACTCAGCCAACACTTCTCGTCTGCATTATTCATAAATAGACAGACAACACAAATACTCCGCTGCTTCACAGGCCGCTGGATATAGCCGGCAAAGTATTCCCATGCTAGCTAGCCGTCTAGCAAGCACGCCTCATTCAGTCCAAAACGGCCCGATCTATCCACATCCAGAATTGTCTGACGGTCGTAAGTGATCCCGGAGTGACCACGCTGTAAGCCAGCCATGAAATCTGCAGAATTGTCCGTATTTTTGCCAAATGTTCCATCTTTACCAAGAGCCCCTCGACGCCGCCATCTTGTTAAGAAAAGGAGTTAACAAAATAAAAGTACGTAAACAACATACGCAAATGTGCGATAAAATAATTGTCGGCGTTAATAAATTGATGAGTTAACGCGTAATTAACGCATTAACTTGCCCACCCCTAATATATATATATATATATATGTATATATATATATATATATATATATATATATATACAAACCCCGTTTCCATATGAGTTGGGAAATTATGTTAAATGTAAATATAAACGGAATGCAGTGATTTGCAAATCATTTTCAACCCATATTCAGTTGAATATGCTACAAAGAAAACGTATTTGATGTTCAAACTGAAAAACATTTTTTTTTTTGCACATAACCATTAACTTTAGAATTTGATGCCAGCAACACGTGACAAAGAAGTTGGGAAAGGTGACAATTAATACTGATAAAGTTGAGGAATGCTCATCAAACAATTATTTGGAACATCCCACATGTGTGCAGGCTAATTGGGAACAGGTGGGTGCCATGATTGGGTATAAAAGCAGCTTCCATGAAATGCTAATTAATTCACAAACAAGGATGGGGCGAGGGTCACCAATTTGTGAGCAAATTGTCGAACAATTTTAGAACAACATTTCTCAACGAGCTATTGCAAGGAATTTAGGGATTTTAGCATCTACGGTCCGTAAAATCAACAAATGTTTAGAGAATCTGGAGAAATCACTGCACGTAAGCGATGATATTACGGACCTTTGATTCCTAAGGCGGTACTGCATCAAAAACTGACATCAGTGTGTAAAGGATATCACCAGAGGGGCTCCGGAACACTTCATAAAACCACTGTCAGTAACTACAGTTGGTTGTTACATCTGTAAGTGCAAGTTAAAACTCTACGATGCAAATCAAAAGCCATTCATCAACAACACCCGGGAACGCCGCCGGCTTTGCTGGGCCCGAGCTCATCTAAGATGGACTGATGCAAAGTGGAAAAGGGTTCTGTGGTCTGACGAGTCCACATTTCAAATTATATTTGGAAACTGTGGACGTAATGTCCTCCGGAACAAAGACGAAAATAACCATCCGGATTGTTATAGGCGCAAAGTTCAAAAGCCAGCATCTGTGATGGTATGGGGTGTCTTAGTTACCAAGGCATGGGTAACTTACATATCTTTGAAGGCACCATTAATTCTGAATGGTCCATACAGGTTTTGGAGCCACAAATGTTGCCATCCAAGCAATGTTATCATGGACACCCCTGCTTATTTCAGCAAAACAATGCCAAGCCACGTGTTACAACAGCGTGGCTTCATAGTAAAAGAGTGCGAGTACTTTCTTGGCCCGCCTGCAGTCCGGACATGTCTCCCATCGAAAATGTGTGGCGCATTATGAAGCGTAAAATGCGACAACAAGACCCCGGACTGTTGAACAACTTAAGCTGTACATCAAGCAAGAATGGTAAAGAATTCCACTTTCAAAGCTTCAACAATTAGTTTCCTCAGTTCCCAAACGTTTATTGAGTGTTGTTAAAAGAAAATGTGATGTAACACAGTGGTGAACATGCCCTTTCCCAACTACTTTGGCACGTGTTGCAGCCATGAAATTCTAAGTTAATTATTATTCGCAAAAAAAAAAAATGTGAGAGTTTGAACAGCAAATATCTTGTCTTTGTAGTGCATTCAACTGAATATGGGTTGAAAAGGATTTGCAAATCATTGTATTCTGTTTATATTTACATCTAACACAATTTCCAAATTCATATGGAAACGGGGTTTGCATATATATATATATATATATATATATATATATATATATATATATATTTATAAATATATTTTTTATTTTGAAGAATTTATTTGAATGTGCATGAACTATTTCTGTTCAAAATAGTTTGAAATATCACATGTTAAATGTTTAAATATTAACTGTCAGTTTGCGGTATTAAGCCGACTGTAGTACGTATTTTCTATTGTTTAATTGACAATAAAACCGCAAAGTCCATTTGACTGTCATCTGTTTTAATTATGAGACGCAATTTTGTCAAAATCATGATTTTTTTTTTACAAATGGTTTTTCATGCTTGAAATTAGAAATACTTACTTTGAAAAAGCAGTTTAATACTCGTGTGTGTTGACTACACAGCTTTGCAACAGTTGATATTCTAGTTTCAAGCATGTTTTACTCAATATAGGTCATAAAATCTCAGCAACAAGCTGTAATATCTTACTGAGATCATTTAGGACCAAAACCCTTTAAACAAGTAAAGCACTCTGCTTAGTGAGCAGAATTATCTTATCAGACAGAAAATAAGCAAATGTCAACCTTATGTGAGGTATTCAATCTTACTTAGATTTTAGTTTTGCAGTGTATATCGAATGTACTCACTTAGTTTGCCTTACGGCAGGAATCAGGATATTGCTCAACATCTGTTGAAAGGCAGAGGGTAAGCAAGTGACACAGGTGTGCTTGTGTGAGGATGCTACAACGCATGCTGATGTGGTCGATAGCTGGAGCAGAGTGTGCATCCTCTGATTGTGGCGAATATTAAAGGCCTACTGAAATGAGATTTTCTTATTCAAACGGGGATAGCAGGTCCATTCTATCTGTCATACTTGATCATTTCGCGATATTGCCATATTTTTCCTGAAAGCATTTAGTAGAGAACATCCAGGATTAAGTTCGCAACTGGAGAAAAGCCCTGCCTCTATCGAAAGTCGCAGACGATGACGTCACATGTTGAGGGCTCCTCATATATTCACATTGATTTTAATGGGAGCCTCCAACAAAAACAGCTATTCGGACCGAGAAAACAACAATTTCCCCATCAATTTGAGCGAGGATGAAGGATTTGTGTTTGAGGATATTGATAGCGACGGACTAGAAAAAAAAAAAAAAAAAAAAAAATTGCGTTGCATTGAGACGGAGTCATATGTTTTTAGAGACATTTACTAGGATAATTCTGGGAAATCCCTTATCTTTCTATTGTGTTGCTAGTGTTTTAGTGAGTTTAACAGTACCTGATAGTCGGAAGTGTACGTCCACGGCCAGTTGTTGACGCGCGGTGTCTCGGGGAAGTTGACGGCATCTGTACGGGAGGCGCAAGCTCAGCTGATATCCGGTAAGTGGCGACTTTTTAACCACAATTTTCTCACCGAAACCTGCTGGTTGACAAGTGGTCGGGATCCATGTCCGCTGGGATCCATATTAAAGTTTCAACTCCGTGAATTTTAAACAAGGAATCACCGTGTGTTTGTTTGGCTAAAGGCAAAAGCTTCCCAACTCCAACTTTCTACTTTGACTCCTCCAATATTAATTGAACAAATTGCAAAAGATTCAGCAACACAGATCTCCAAAACACTGTGTAATTATGCCGTTAAAGCAGACGACTTTTAGCTGTGTGTGTGTGCAGCGCTCATATTCATAACAGCCCGTGACGTCACGCGTACACGTCATCACTACGCGACGTTTTCAAGAAAAAAGTCCCAGGAAATTTAAAATTGCAATTTAGTAAACTAAAAAGGCCGTATTGGCATGTGTTGCAATGTTAATATTTCATCATTGATATATCAATCAATCAATGTTTACTTATATAGCCCTAAATCACTAGTGTCTCAAAGGGCTGCACAAACCACTACGACATCCTCGGTAGGCCCACATAAGGGCAAGGAAAACTCACACCCAGTGGGACATCGGTGACAATAATGACTATGAGAACATGATACTGTGATACTGATGATACTGATGACTATGAGAACATATGAGAACATGATACTGTGAAAGATCAATCCATAATGGATCCAACACAGTCGCGAGAGTCCAGTCCAAAGCGGATCCAACACAGCAGCGAGAGTCCCGTTCACAGCGGAGCCAGCAGGAAACCGTCCCAAGCGGAGGCGGATCAGCATCGCAGAGATGTCCCCAGCCGATACACAGGCAAGCAGTACATGGCCACCGGATCGGACCGGACCCCCTCGGACCGGACCCCCTCCACAAGGGAGAGTGGGACATAGAAGAAAAAGAAAAGAAACGGCAGATCAACTGGTCTAAAAAGGGAGTCTATTTAAAGGCTAGAGTATACAAATGAGTTTTAAGGTGAGACTTAAATGCTTCTACTGAGGTGGCATCTCGAACTGTTACCGGGAGGGCATTCCAGAGTACTGGAGCCCGAACGGAAAACGCTCTATAGCCCGCAGACTTTTTTTGGGCTTTGGGAATCACTAACAAGCCGGAGTCCTTTGAACGCAGATTTCTTGCCGGGACATATGGTACAATACAATCGGCAAGATAGGATGGAGCTAGACCGTGTAGTATTTTATACGTAAGTAGTAAAACCTTAAAGTCACATCTTAAGTGCACAGGAAGCCAGTGCAGGTGAGCCAGTACAGGCGTAATGTGATCAAACTTTCTTGTTCTTGTCAAAAGTCTAGCAGCCGCATTTTGTACCAACTGTAATCTTTTAATGCTAGACATGGGGAGACCCGAAAATAATACGTTACAGTAGTCGAGGCGAGACGTAACAAACGCATGGATAATGATCTCAGCGTCTTTAGTGGACAGAATGGAGCGAATTTTAGCGATATTACGGAGATGAAAGAAGGCCGTTTTAGTAACGCTTTTAATGTGGGCCTCAAAGGAGAGAGTTGGGTCGAAGATAATACCCAGATTCTTTACCGTGTCGCCTTGTTTAATTGTTTGGTTGTCAAATGTTAAAGTTGTATTATTAAATAGAGTTCGGTGTCTAGCAGGACCGATAATCAACATTTCCGTTTTTTTTGGCGTTGAGTTGCAAAAAGTTAGCGGACATCCATTGTTTAATTTCATTAAGACACGCCTCCAACTGACTACAATCCGGCGTGTTGGTCAGCTTTAGGGGCATGTAGAGTTGGGTGTCATCAGCATAACAGTGAAAGCTAATACCGTATTTGCGTATGATGTCACCTAGCGGCAGCATGTAGATGCTGAAGAGTGCAGGGCCAAGGACCGAACCCTGGGGAACTCCACACGTTACCTTAACGTAGTCCGAGGTCACATTGTTATGGGAGACACACTGCATCCTATCAGTAAGATAAGAGTTAAACCAAGACAGGGCTAAGTCTGACATACCAATTCGTGTTTTGATACGTTCTAATAAAATAATATGATCGACGGTATCGAAAGCAGCGCTAAGATCGAGGAGCAGCAACATAGATGACGCATCAGAATCCATCGTTAGCAATAGATCATTAGTCATTTTTGCGAGGGCTGTCTCCGTGGAGTGATTTGCCCTGAAACCGGATTGAAAGGTTTCACATAGATTGTTAGACGCTAAGTGTTCATTTAACTGCTCCGCAACAATTTTTTCGAGGATTTTTTGAAATAAAGGGAAGGTGAGACACCGGTCGGTAGTTTACCATGAGGTCAGGATCGAGGTTAGGTCTTTTAAGAAGAGGATGAATAACCGCTTTTTTGAATGCTAGGGGAACAGTGCCCGAGGAGAGTGATAAGTTTATAATATTTAGCACTGATGGACCTAATAATACAAAGAGCTCCTTGATCAGTTTCCCAGAAAGAGGGTCAAGTAAACATGTTGTCTGTTTTATTCCATTTACACGTTGTAACAATTCCTCTAATGTTATTTCCTCAAAACGAGAGAAACTATTTTGGAGGGCAGTATCCGCCGTGTATACCATCGTATCAGTGTTAATAGAACCCCGTTGTAGCTGGGACGCATTGTCTTTAATCTCCTTTCTAATGACTTCAATTTTCTTACTAAAGAATTGCATAAAGTCATCAGCTGAGTGGGTTGAGCTACTGGAAGGGGTCCCTTGTTGGGTTAGCGATGCTACCGTACTAAACAAAAATTTAGGATCGTTTTTATTACGGTGGATGAGATTTGAGTAATATTTAGCTTTAGCTAAGGTAAGCATGCGTTTATAAGTTATTAAACCATCACTCCATGCTTGATGGTGCACCTCAAGTTTAGCCGTGCGCCATTTGCGTTCCAGCTTTCTACATAATAATTTCTGAGCTCTAGTTTCTTCTGTAAACCACGGGGTGCGCTTTTTTGGAGCCTTTTTTAACTTTAGCGGTGCTATGTTATCAATGGTTTCGCGCAGGGCAGCGTTAAAGTTGTTAGTGAGGTTATCAATAGAGCCCACATACTTTGGGAATGGTGCCATTACCGAGGGCAGTAGGTCAGCAAGAGTTGTCGTTGTGGCAGCATTAATGTTGCGGCTGCTATAGCAGTTATTATTATTATTAGTTTGACGAACATGCGTCTGAACCTCGAATTTTATAAGGTAATGATCGGACAATACTTTAGTATACGGGAGTATCGTAACTTTGGAAACGGTGATGCCCCTGACAAGCACTAGGTCTATCGTATTACCGTTGCGATGCGTGGGTTCATTTATTATTTGTGTGAGACCACAGCTATCAATTACAGTCTGGAGCGCTACGCACGGTGGGTCCGATGGGGTATTCATATGGATATTAAAGTCCCCCATTATGATTATATTATCGGCGTGTGTCACTAGATCAGCAACGAACTCTGAGAATTCATTGATAAAGTCCGAATAGGGCCCTGGGGGGCGGTAGATAACAGCCAGGTGTAGAGGCAGCGGTGTGACAGACCTCATAGTAAGCACCTCAAACGATTTATATTTATTATTTATGTTAGGACTAAGGTTAAAGTTTTCGTTGTATATTAGTGCGACCCCCCCACCCCTTTTAAGCGGACGGGCAATATGCGCATGTGTAAAGTTAGGAGGACATGCCTCATTTAGCGCAAAAAAGTCGTTTGGTTTAAGCCAGGTTTCGCTGAGACCGATGACGTTAAGATTGTTGTCTCTGATAATATCATTAACTAACAACGTTTTGGGAGACAATGATCTTATGTTTAAAAAACCTATATTATAGGTAGTGGGCTGTTTCAGGGAATTTTTGATCAAATTATCCGTAGTAGCAATATTAATAATGTTGTGTTTATTATGCCCAGTGCATTTAGTATAGTTACGACCATATCTAGGAATTGATACGACAGGAATTTTCCGATTGTTTGATTGTTGCTTTGATAAACTGCACGCATCATGGTTAGCCTCCTCAGTAACGGGGATTTTCCGATTGTTTGTTTGTTGCTTTGATAAACTGCACGCATCATAGTTAGCCACCTCAGTAAAACACATGTCCAACTCTGAAATCCTCAAAGCAGAAAAAACTTGTTCTAATTTAACTGACTCCTTACCCAGACCAGTAGTCTCGCATTTTCCATCTAAATCCGTCTTCAGGGTGGAGGGAAGTGGTGTTCTGTGGTGATTAGCCTTCTGCTTTGTTTTTAGCCCCGCTCGACATCCGCGTTTCCGATCACACTGCTGGCGTCTGCTCCGTAGACGGCCCCCGCTGCTACTATACTCCCCTGCTTCACAGGCCGCTGGATGTAGCCGCCGACGTATTCCCATGCTAGTTAGCATGTTTAGCACGCACGCGTCTATCAGTCCAAAACGGCCCGATGTGTCCACATCCAGAAGTGTCTGGCGGTCGTACGTGATCACGGAGTGACCACGATGTGAGCCAGCCATAAAGTTTGTAGAATTGTCCGGTATTTCTGCCAAATGTTCCATCTTTAGCAGGAGCTCCGCAATGTTGCAGCCCGTTCGGGCGCCGCCATCTTGGAAGTTATCAATTATATATATATATATATATATATAGATATATTGATATATAAACTATCTATATATATATATATAACTATATATAGATATATAACTATATATAAACTATCAGACTGCGTGGTGGGTAGTAGTGGGTTTCAGTAGGCCTTTAAGAGGGAATAGAGATAGCAGGCCATGAGCTTGCGTGTTTGCAAAACCTAAAACCGAGGAGGCTTCATAATGTACACCTGCGGCCTTAAATCTTCTCACATTTGTGCTCGCTAAATGCTTGAAGTATCAAATTAAACTCCATGCTTGGTTCGTTTAGCTTTACATTGCAAATATTGTCTTGACTCGTACAGTAGTTGTATTAACAGAACAGGAAGTGGATACTCCTGTAAGCTTTGGTGTTTTTTTGCATGTCTTTAATTGTGCTTCAGGCCTTCATCAGCAGTGGCGCTCCCAACATAATCTAGCCTTGTTCCTCTCCACTCACCCATGAACGGCTGCGTTTCAAGCGCCTCCTTAAATCTCTTTTGTTGTTTTTTTTTTCCCCTCATCCGTCTGCCTCACCCCCTTCTGTTCTTCCTCCTTCTGTCACCTATGTAATGTCATCTTGTTTTCTATTGATTTGCTTTTGTTATACACCGTGTCCAGGTTACACTGCAACCTGGATGCGGTGGACAGACTCGCAGACGAGCACATTCTCATTGGGCTGTATGTGAAACTACTTCGAAACAACCCTAAAACACGGTTAGTGGGTGTGCCCCCCCCCGCATGCACACTTTCATTGCCATTTTTTAAGGGTAGTTTATTTTAGCATTCTACAAAACCCGAAACCAGTGAAGTTGGCACGTTCTGTAATTCGTAAATAAAAACAGAATACAATGATTTGCAAATCATTTCAACTTATATTCAATTGAAAAGACCGCAAAGACAAGACATTTAATGTTCGAACTGAGAAACTTAATTTTTTTTATTTTTTGCAAATCAAAGGTCCGTAATATCATCGCTTACGTGCAGTGATTTCTCCAGATTCTCTGAACCTTTTGATTGTATTGCGGACCGTAGATGTTGAAATCCTTAAATTACTTGCAATAGCTTGTTGAGAGATGTTGTCCTTAAACTGTTTGACAATTTGCTCACGCATTTGTTTACAAAGTGGTGACCTTCACCCCGGTCTTGTTTGTGATTGACTGAGCATTTCACGGAAGCTGCTTTTATACCCAATCATGGCACCCACCTGTTCCCAATTAGCCTGTTCACCTGTGGGATGTTCCAAATAAGTGTTTGATGAGTATTTCTCAACGTTGTCAGTCTTTTTTTTGTGCCAGCTTGACAAAATGTTGACATTTTAAACCAGAGGTGCCCACACTTTTTCAGCAGGCAAGTTACTTTTCAAATGACCTAGATATATATATATATATATATATATATATATATATATATTTTTTTTTTTATATATATATATATATATAGTATATAAAATATTTGTATTTATATATATATGTATATGTATATATATATATATACTGTACATAAAATGTTTGTATTTATACATGTATATATATATATATATATGTATTTATGTAAAATATTTATATTAATTTATTTGTTAACATGGTAAAAGTGTTTGATAAAAATACAAGCATGATTATCGATAGTTATAGATTCCTTATTTTCATGAAGACAAGAATATAAGTTGGTGTATTACCTGATTCTGATGACTTGCATTGATTGGAATCGAACAGAATTCAAAGTAGTGCTGATAAGTTCCACATTTTCAAATTCACATTGTGGAGGAGAAAAAAAAAAGTCCTCCTTTCTGTCCAATACCACATAAAAGTGGTTGGTTTCTGGCATCTTATTTGTCTAGCTTCCATACTCCTTTTTATACACTAACGGCAAACTCCGTAGCTTCCTAGCTTGTGTGCGCTAGCTTTCTGAGACTCTTATTGTGTCGGCGCAGGCAGGATGGAGCAGCGCTTTTATTTGTAAAGACAGGAACTGTGCGGTTTTTCTTTCGGCTTTTGACAGCTGGTACGGCGCAAGCGTTTGTTGAAATAAAAAGTGTTTCTCGCCTTCCTGCCGGTAGTTATTTTCTGAATACTAAGCGGTAGCTGCCAGCGTCATCTCACAAGATCTTCGGGTGCCAGGAATATGAAAGTGATGTCATAGTGAATATTGATGATCGCAAATTTTTAGGTCAATTTTTTTAAAGCCTGGCTATCGATCCACTGACACACCCTGTGCGATCGACCGGTAGCTCGCGATCGACATAATGGGCACCTCTGTTTCAAACATACATTAAGTTTACCTTAACTTGAATATAAATACATTCATTATGTTTCTTTAGAAATCACAATGACAATTTCAAATAAACTGTCAAAGTCAGGTGAGTGTTGCTTTGGCGTGACCCCAAGGAGGCAATGAATGGCAAGTGGAATGCAGGTAAAACACAATTTATCACCTACAAAAAAGCGAGTAATCCCAAAAAAAGAGCAAGATAGAATGGTCCATCACTGAAGGAGGGACCCAGGTGGAACCAAATAGAGCTGATTAAACAACAGGTGTGCTGACAGGACATGGAACAGAAAGTAAAGGTGCACAGACCAAACATGAAACACGGACAAACAAGAGCACCAGGACAGGAAGTTATTCTAAAAACAGAAAAAACCCAAACATAACCAAACTGTCAGTAGCAAGCCTGACATAAACACATCACCAGTAAGGGTGCAAAGTGGTTGTGAATATCCTTGTTGAATGACGACTTGCACTTGTACTGAACCTCGGACCAACTACACTCAGTGACAATAACAAACATGTTCAAATGTTGGGCTCATTGACAGCAGGACACTTAAAATTGTACTCTTATTTTGACACATTTACTTGCCAACCCGGGAACATTAATACAGAATAACATTCGGCTCTGCTCACCACTTACACCATGGGTGTCAAACTCTGGCCTGCGGGCCAAGTTTGGCCCACCATGTAATTTCATTTGGCCCTGGAGGCAATATCAAATTAACATTAGAGCTGGTCCGCCGGTATTATACAGAGGCGGTGCCGCTGTAACACCGCATTCACCGCTAATGCTCATACATGCCAACCCTCCCGATTTTCCCGGGAGACTCCCGAAGTTCAGTGCCCCTCCCGAAAATCTCCCGGGGCAACCATTCTCGTGAATATCTCCCAATTTCCACCCGGACACCAATATTGGGGGCCGTGCCTTAAAGGCAAAGCCTTCAACATTCTCTAGAACCTGTCGTCACGTCCGCTTATCCTCTATACAAACAGCGTGCCGGCCAAGCCTCATGATATAAGCAGCTTGTACACACTCATAAGTGAATGCAAAGCATACTTAGTCAACAGCTATACAGGTCACACTGAGGGTGGCCGTATAAACATCTTTAACACTGTTACAAATATGCACCACGCTGTGAACCCACACCAAACAAGAATGACAAACTCATTTCGGGAGAACATCCGCACCGTAAAACAACAGAACAAATACCCAGAATCCCTTGCAGCACTAACTCTTCCGGGACGCTACAATACACGCTACCACCTAAAAGGTTAATTTGTTCAACCTTGGCCCGCGGCTTTGTTCAGTTTTACATTTTGGCCCTCTCTGTATTTGAGTTTGACACCCCTGACTTACACCAGCCTGGGAACATGAACACAAAATAATCAGCCTTGCAGGCCACTTACAGTGAATCTTACAACAATTCACGATTCAATTCAGTTTCGATTCTTGGGGTGAAGTGAATTATATCTATATAGCGCTTTTTCTCTAGTGACTCAAAGTGCTTTACATAGTGAAACCCAATATCTAAGTTACATTAAAACCAGTGTTTAATGTAGGAGATGTTAGAAAGGGGGCGGGGTCAAAGGCATCGTAAAGTATGATAATTAATTATCGTATGTTACAGATCGATTCAGCATGGATTCTGCTAAAACACGATTCTTGATTCAAACTTATTGTCGCAATATATATTTTTTTTTTATATAGAAATTGTAATAAAACCTTTTTAAAACGGGTTACAGGTAACAAAAGATCCTCTTGGCTGCTGACGTATGACACGAGTAAAGCACAGCGATGGCCATAAAAAGATCTTTCTAGAAATCGATTCTTGAACATTATTAATCAAATCGGAATCTTAATATATAACAATCACGATTCCGATGTGAATCGATTCGAAAAGTTTGGGGCGGTTTAGCTCGGTTGGTAGAGTGGCCGTGCCAGCAACTCGAGGGTTGCAGGTTTGATTCCCGCTTCTGCCAACCTAGTCACTGCCGTTGTGTCCTTGGGCAAGACACTTTACCCACCTGCTTCCAGTGCCACCCACACTGGTTTGAATGTAACTTAGATATTGGGTTTCACTATGTAAAGCGCTTTGAGTCACTCGAGAAAAAGTGCTATATAAATATAATTCACTTCACTTATAGTCTTAGTCACCAACGCATGATATTTTTTGTCTGGGCACTCAATTCCTTGGGAAAAAAAGGCCAGCAGACTGACTAATTCGTTAAGCGCAATATTTGGCCACAAAACAACTGGGACGGTGTAAACTGGGGAAATCTTTGACGATAATCTTACGAAAAGTGGGACGTTCAAAAACCGGGGTACCACTGTATTTTAGAGTAGTCAATGTACAGCTAGTATAGAATTACTATGCACGGAAAATTAGTCAACACAGCCATTACGGTCTTAAAATCCAGCAACGCAAGTACCAAGATAATAGGTCTGGTCTGGGCCTACATGAGTGCTGCCGGCACTGGGAAGCTGTGGTTTATTGAGGGGAAACATGTACTGTGAGACTGTGAAACAGAGCATGAAACCCTCCCTCGGGAAACTGGGCCTCAGCTGTCTACTTCGTGGTTGATTGTACCATTGATGCCATAGTGACTCAGACACTGACTGTAATGTACACTATTATGTCTGCACCCATATTGAATTATAGAACAAACACAGTGTGTGTGTGTGTGTGTGTGTGTGTGTGTGTGTGTGTGTGTGTGTGTGTCTGGTTAATAATGCAACAGTGGTTCAATACCTTGCAATTTGTACATTGTGTCAATGCCGTCTTTATTTTCTGTTGTCTTGATCAGTTTGCTAGAGAGCAGCAACCATCAAGACGAGGAGCACAGCCTCATCGCACGCTACGCCGCTCGCCTGGCTGCTGATGCTGCGGTGAGACACATTTATGCACATTAGTGGTGATGCCTAAACCTAAACAGGAAGGACAGACTCAATAGCCTCGGCCTTTCCAAGTGCATTTTGTTCCCCAGCACCATCCCCATCCCTCGAGACGTGAGATAAGGATGACATCATGCGAAGAAGGTACATTGAGTTTATGCAGAGCCTCTGTGCTTTTACCAACAGGCTCAGCAGCAGCAGCAGAGAGTCCCTCCAGACCTGCCGTACTCTCTGGATGGCAACAAACAGCAGAAGCAGCTCATCGCCGAGCTGGAGAGTAAAAACAGGTAAAAACAGGTTCCTCTTATTGCCAACTTTACAACAATCTTCCTGCTGAACAAGTTGTAAGGCAATATTCAAGCACATTTTTAACTAGTAACAATGGTCAACAAACACACACATTCTCCTATGACTTGCTTCTAATACATTTCTTAAAGGCCTACTGAAATGAGATTTTCGTATTTAAACGGGGATAGCAGGTCCATTCTATGTGTCATACTTGATCATTTCGCGATATTGCCATATTTTTGCTGAAAGGATTTAGTAGAGAACATCCACAATAAAGTTTGCAATTTTGGGTGTTAAGAGAAAAGCCCCGCCTCTACCGGAAGTCGCAGACAATGACGTCACACGTGTGATGGCTCCTCACATATTCACATTATTTTTAATGGGAGCCTCCAACAAAAAGTGCTATTCAGACCGAGAAAACGACAATTTCCCCATTAATTTGAGCGAGGATGAAAGATTCGTGTTTTGAGGATATTGATAGCGACGGACTAGGAAAACTTGATTGCTTTGGGACGGATTCCGATGTTTTTAGAGACATTTACTAGGATAATTCTCGGAAATCCCTTATCTTTCTATTGTGTTGCTAGTGTTTTAGTGAGTTAATTAGTACGTGATAGTCGGAAGGGTGTCTCCACGGGTGTCTTGACACGCAGTGTCTCAGGGGAGTCGACGGCAGCTATGGACGGCACAAGCTCAGCTTTTCTTCGGTAAGAACTGACTTTTTAACCACAATTTTCTCACCGAAACCTGCTGGTTGACATTCGGTAGGGATCCATGTTGGCTTGACCGCGCTCTGATCCATTGGAAAGTTTCACCTCCAGGAATTTTAAACAAGGAATCACCGTGTGTTTGTATGGCTAAAGGCTAAAGCTTCCCAACTTCATCTTTCTACTTTGAGTTCTCCAATATTAATTGAACAAATTGCAAAAGATTCAGCAACACAGATCTCCAAAATACTGTGTAATTATGCGGTTAAAGCAGATGAGTTTTAGCTGTGTGTGTGTGCAGCGCTCATATTTCCTTAAAAACGCGTGACGTCTTGCGTACACGTCATCATTACACAACGTTTTTCAGACGAAACTCCCGGGAAATTTAAAATTGTAATTTAGTAAACTAAAAATGCCGTATTGGCATGTGTTGCAATGTTAATATTTCATCATTGATATATAAACTATCAGACTGTGTGGTCGGTAGTAGTGGGTTTCAGTAGGCCTTTAAGCCTCCTGGGGTTTTTTTGTGCTATTTCTGCTGCCTCCCAAAATGGTGCATTATTTGCACTGCAAAAACTGAAATCTAAGTAAGATTAAATATCTTAAATAAGGGTTGACATTTGCTTATTTTCTGTCTGATAAGATAATTCTTCTCACTTAGCAGATTTTATGTTAGTGTTTTACTTGTTTTAAGGGTTTTGATCCTAAATGATCTCAGTAAGATATTACAGCTTGTTGCTGAGATTTTATGACCTATATTGAGTAAAACATGCTTGAAACTAGAATATTAAATGTTTCAAAGCTGTGTCATCAACACTCACAAGTATAAAACTTATTTTTTAAAGTAATACATTCTTATTTCAAGCATGAAAAAAAATAATTATTTTGACACTATTGTGTCTCATAATTGAAATATATGACAGCCAACTGGACTTTTGCTGTTATATTTTCAATGAAACAATAGAAAATAGGTACTCATAGTAGCACAGTTGTTATTAGTGAGAATATAATTATTTTAAGGTATTTTTGGGTTCATTGAGGTTAGCTCATTTTACTTGTTTTGGAATGTCTTGACAAGCCAAATTTTGCTTAGTTCAAATAAAATACCCCTATTTTTTGTATTTTTTTTCTTGTTTTTGAACATTGACTTTTTGCAGTGTGGCATCACTTAAACCAGGGGTTTCAAAAAGGGGCCGCATGGAGGAAAATATGTGCACATGTGGGCCAGACTATTAAAATCATGGTATCAAAAATAAAGACAACTTCAGATTGTTTTCTTTGTCTTACTTCGGCCAAGAATAGAACAAACACATTCTGAAAATATTACAATAAAAATATTTAAAAAAATACCAACAGCGTTAAAGTTTAGATCCATGAAGGAAAGAAGAAAGTAAATTAATGTTTGTAACAGAATACATATACATCTGCATAAAAATGTGTTTTCTTTTGTATTATTTTTTTAAATTAATGAAGTAACGTTTGTGACAACCTTTTTCCAAAACACAATATAGAATGTGAGATATAACAGGATAATGCATACATGTATCATTTGTTTTCAAAACGGTTACAAAAAAGTGGGACCCCAAAGATTTACGGTGGGACCCCATTTTTATGAATTGATGGGGTCCCTGGGACCCCATTTTGAAAATTCCTAGTGCCAACACTGATGGAGTATTGGTGCGTGCAAAACAGCAGCAGGCAACTGTGGCCAGCAGGCCGATTCTAATACTACTCAAATATCATCCCGGGGGCCATAGATAATTAATTGGCGGGCCGGATCGGGCCCACGGGTCTTGACTTTGACACATATGACTTAAACATTTCCCCCAAAATGATGGCTTCATTAAAGAGGCTGTTTAAATTTTGCTCAAAGTAAATTTTGTCAGACCACAAAATATACCGTATTTCCTTCAATTGCCGCAGGGCATATAGTATGCGCCTGCCTTGAATTACTGCCGGGTCAAACTCGCTTTCCAAAATAATTAGCGCATGCTTAGTATTACCGCCTGGTCAAACTCGTGACGTCACCAGTGATACTTCCCATGTCATCATTTTCAAAATGGAGGAGGCTGATTTCAATACCGGTAATTTGAAATCGCATAAAGGGCAGAAGATTAAGAGCTATTCAGTAGAATTTAAAGTCCAAGCTTACATCACACTCAAATTTTTACTGCATGCCTTTGGTAAGTGCCGGAGTTAGAAGAGGTGTTAAAATAATTAGCGCATGCTTACTTTTACCGCATGCCTTTGGTAAGTGCAGAAGTGAGAAGAGGTTTTAAATTAATTAGCGCCCTGGCGGCAATTCAAGGAAATACGGTAACAAAAACACTCCATACACTAAAGATTATGTTACAATTAAATATAACTATTGTCAACATTTATAACAATTAGATGTCAAAGGGGAACTACACTTTTGTTTTAATGTTGCCTACCTTTCACAATTCTTAAGCGGGACAAGAACACATGTGTTTTTTTATGCATTCTAACTCGTAAATAAACACTAGCAAAAGTCAGGTAACAATAGAGGTAATTGGGTTTCGATCTAGTCCGCCCATACAGCGATCTAAAAAAAAAATCCAAAAACCTCCATCAAGGTTTTATTCACATGCTGTAAGCATTATGTAATATACTAACAGGCACATTCATAATAATTTGTCATTTTAAGCATACAGTGCATTCTTTTCAGCATTCGCTATTTGCTTCAGCAACAAAAATAGAAATTCTTATCATAAAATTATATTTTTTGTATATTTAAAGTTCCTCTTAATATTGTTATTCTTTGCTCATTGGCTTGGACACATCATGTGATTCTCCGTCCTCTAATACGTGACAACTAAAGGCTAATCCTCCTAACGTTGCCACCAACACCCAGCTGTGTGTGTTGAACTGCAACGTCACCCGTTCAGCATCTTAAGTCCAAAGCACTGATGTGTGTTAGCTCATCGGAGAATTTATTTATTTAAATGACATGTTTAAGATCACTCCTTAGGTTATCGACCCTTGTAATGGTCATTGGCACTAAATCCCAATACTCTGTGGCGAGGCACACTTTGTGTATTTTTTTTCAAGTGTGTGTGTGTATGTGTGTGTGTCACAGAGAAATCCTGCAGGAAATCCAACGACTGCGCGTCCAGCATGAAGAGGCCTCACAGCCGCCTCCTGACAGTGGTCAGCAGAACCCCACTCTGCTGGCCGAGTTACGACTTCTCAGGTGACTGGGGTCTCTGGGGTCCCCATCCCGCCATCCTCTCACCACGCAATAAAAAGACTTAAGCTGCGACTTGTTTTTAACATTCTACCACAACAAAATGCTGTCATCAATCTACAGCTTTTTTTTCCTCCTGTCAGGCAACGCAAAGATGAGCTCGAACAAAGAATGTCGAGCCTGCAGGAGAGTCGCAGGGAACTCATGGTGCAGCTGGAGCAGCTAATGATGCTTCTCAAGGTACAACAGACAGCGCCCGCCATCTCGTTCCACAACACATCGTGCTTCATCTCGTCACCGTTTTTTTGTGCTTCTTGCCAACTAATATATGTACAGTATTTGTACATTGAAACAGAAGCACTATGCTAAAGCGTATCAATTATATTCTCTATGACAGGACCCCTCTGTTATATGAATTACCATGAATTGATTAACGTGGACCCCGACTTAAACAAGTTGAAAAACTTATTCGGGTGTTACCATTTAGTGGTCAATTGTACGGAATATGTACTGTACTGTGCAATCTACTAATAAAAGTATCAATCAATCAATCAATATCAAGTTTTAAGCTTGCAGGCCATCCACTAGTACAATAGCAATGCTCTAAAGCAGTATTTTTCAACCTTTTTTAAACCAAGGGAGATTTTTTTTCATTGAAAATATCCTGAGGCACACCACAAGCAGAAATCTTTAAAAAGTGAAACTCAGTAGCCGATATTGACGATAAAAAGTCGACCTCGCAATTCAACCCATAAACAACCATGCATCACTATAGCCCTTGTCTCAAAGTACTGTCATGACCTGACACATCACGCCGTGACTTATTTCAAGTTGTTTTTTTTGTGTGTGTTTTCCTGTTTTGTTGGTATTTTCCTGTCGCGGTTTCATGTCTTCCTTGAGCGCTGTTCTACGCCCCTGCTTTGTTTTCGCAATCAAGACTATATAAATTGTGCGGACACTTATTTTTTGTGTGGACTTTGTTGATTGTCATATCATGGACGGATGTACTTTGTGGGTGCCGTCTCTGCTCCACACGCTGTAAGTCTTTGCTGTCGTCCAGCATTTTGTGTTTTGTTTACTTTGCAGCCAGTTCACTTTTAGTTTCGTTTTGCATAGCCATGCCTAAGCGTCAAGTAGCGCTTGCCTTTTGTTTATCTTTGGTTTAAGAATTAGATAAAAAAAATTCCTGCACGCTGCGTCCTGCTGTCGTTTGCATATTGTGATCACAACACAACGTGTTCCAGAGATCTAAAAAGCAATTAACTACCTGCAGCCACCTACTGATATGGAAGAGAATAACATGGTTACTCTACCGAGCTCTAAACAGTACAGACACTCAACAAGGGCACCTTATTTGCGGATTATAATTACTCGTGTACAAAAAATATTTTTAATCCATCCATTTTTTACCTGTTATTCCCTTAGGGGGTGCGGGGGGGGCGCTGGAGCCTATCTCAGCTACAATCGGCAATTAGGTGAAATTAGATAATCTCCCACGGCACACCAGACTGTATCTCACGGCACGCTAGTGTACCGCGGCACAGTGGTTGAAAACACTGCTCTAAAGTAGTGATTTCATCAAATGTGTTGTGCAAAATTATCCCATTTCACTTTTTTTTTTTTCCAATTCGTCCGAAAAGAATTTACACAGTTTAAACTTGATCATGCAATTCCTGAAGGAATTGCGTGTGAATGCTCCAATGCTGAAGTCAAACAAAAATCCAGAATTTTTTTTAGAACTGTTGAAGTAGAGCTCACAATTTCCAAACAGGTTTGAATATTTTGAAGTTGGAGCGGTTTGAATCAGATGAAAAATGTGGGGTTTCTGGAACTTTGAAGAATGTCTCATTGATTTCAAATGGAATTTCCAAAAATTTGGGAATTTCGGGAAAAGCGGGAATTTTTTGAAAAGGGTAAAGAACTTGAGTGGTCCGAATGAGTTGAAATGGTTGGTGTTGGAATTTTTCAAATCGGTCGAGAAATGTTGAAGTAGAAACATGTTGAATTGAGAAATGGTATTACGGAATTCCTGGAATTTAGGAAGAAACAGGAATTTTTCCAGTTTAAAAAAACACATTTTTTTCTGTCCTAATTAAGAGGATTTGTTTGATGGGGGAACAGTTGAAATGTGTTGAAAATTGTGGAAGTCGCCAGAAAAAAGGGTGAAATTAGGGCTTTGGAAAATCAAAAATTCTGGAAAATCCTGGAATTTTTTTGAACTTACAAAAAAGGTAACTCGAATTGCCAGGATGGTGGAATGGTTTGAATCGATTGAAAAATGTAGAAATGGTGGAAGTTTGCAAAATGGCCAATTCTTTTTTAATGGGAAAAATGCCCCAGAAATTCTGGAACTCTGGAAATCTCAGATTTTTGGGAATTTGTTAAGGGAAAGCCCGCGATTCCCGAATAGGCTGAACAGTTTAAAGTTGGAACGGTTTGAAAAGTGTGGAAGGTAGAGCGCGCCAAAATCTGAAGAAGAAGAATAAGAAGTTGAATAAATAGATGGATTTCGGTGTAGAATGTGTGATTGCATTGGAGCATTCACACAACAATGGATGTTTGTTAATCTAGCCAGTCAAATATACGCTCGTCCAATAGATGGCAGAATTTACTGTACCAAATTAATCTGTTTATATACTTTTTGTCACATGCTTGTTTTGTGGTGTGCCATTATATTCTCCTTAGAGGTGTCCTGGTCTAATATTGATGAGGGCCCGATGTCAGCAAAAAAAATTATTATATCAGTTTGTATCTAAAATGTATATAAGCGCTTCATATAAGAAGTCCTGCAGTGCGTTTTCTTGTGCTAAGAAGAACTTCAAGCACACCTGTGAAGTGAAAACCATTTCAAGTGACTACCTCTTCAAGCTCATCGAGAGAATGCCAAGAGTGTGCAAAGCAGTAATCAGAGCAAATGGTGGCTATTTTGAAGAAACTAAAATATAAAACGTTTTTCCAGTTATTTCACCTTTTTTTGTTAAGTACGTAACTCCACATTTGTTCATTCATAGTTTTGATGCCTTCAGTGACAATCTACAATGTAAATAGTCATGAAAATTAAGAAAACGCATTGAATGAGCAGGTGTGTCACAACCTTTGGCCCTTACTGTATTTTAGTGAAGTCATTTACAAAAGGTAAACATGGTAGGCTACTGTATGGGCTACTGGGAGATAGCAGCTACACAACAGCTAAGCAAACAATAGCATTCAAGTTACAATAAACATGCGTGTAATACGTGTTCTTAATTGAACAATATTGCAGTCTGAAACACTGCATTTGCAAAAAATAGAAAAGTACAGTTGCAATATTACTGACAAAGTGTTAGTGTATCATAAAGTATCCAGTAACAAATGTGTCCGCATCATTCAACTTCCTCCATCGTGAGCTGCGAGGTGTCGCCGAAAAAAATCAATTACCAATCTACTTCAACTTGTAGACAGCGTGAGACCATTAGAGACAGTTGATAATAAATAGTTTAGTGTTTTCCCTGTTTGAGTCATTTTATCGATCTATAATTTTCTACACTACAAAAATAATAAACGTAGGTATGATTTGTTCAGATAGCTTATCAAAACACTATCAGTATCTACCAATACTCAAGGCTCCAGTGTCTGTATTGTATCTAAAGTGAAAAAGTTGTATCGGGGCACCCCTAATTCTTCTATTGTAAAAATATGGTTGGGAAACAGTGTTTTAAATACATGTATCCTGATTCGTTATCAACCAATCAACAGACTACAGTGTTTATAGCTCTGCCTTTTAGGTACTGTCAACAAACTGTGTTGCATAAATCTGTTGTTTTGACACATTTTTAGACAACTTTTAACAATGTCAATGTGAAAAACATTCATAAAAGTGTACAACCCATGTGTTGAACAACCATCAGAACTTCCACTATAGCCGGGGTGTCCACGCCTTTTCCAGGAAACATAAAAATGAAACGATACATTTTGTACATGAGAGATGGTAAAGCCATGGTATCCAATGCTGAGCAATCTTAAGACCACATCCCATGTAATGTCGTTCATAAGGAATACATTTTATTTTTAGAATATGTCGCAGGCCAAAACAAAATTAACTGTGGAAAATGACACTCGGGTCACACTTTGGACACCCTTGCACCAAACTGTTTTTACACTGAGGGAGGAAGTTACATACATATGCTTAGAGCAGTGGTTCTCAACCTTTTTCAGTGATGTACCCCCTGAGAACACTTTTTGAATTCAGGTACCCCCTAATCAGAGCAAAGCATTTTTGGTTGAAAAAAAGAGATAAAGAAGTAAAATACTGCACTATGTCATCAGTTTCTGATTTATTAAATTGTATAACAGTGCAAAATATTGCTCATTTGTAGTGGTCTTTCTTGAACTATTTGGAAAAAAATATATAAAAATAACTAAAAACTTGTTGAAAAATAAACAAGTGATTCAATCATAAATAAAGATTTCTACACACAGAAGTAATCATCAACTTAAAGTGCCCTCTTTGGGGATTGTAATAGAGATCCATCTGGATTCATGAACTTAATTCTAAACATTTCTTCACAAAAAAAGAAATCTTTAACATCAATATTTATGGAACATGTCCACAAAAAAATCTAGCTGTCAACACTGAATAATGAATTGTTGCATTTCTTTTCAAAGTTTATGAACTTACATTCATATTTTGTTGAAGTATTATTCAACAAATATATTTATGAAGGATTTTTGAATTGCGGCATACCTTCAAGTACCCCCATTTGAGAACGATAAATATGAATCTGTCAAAAAAATACCATATGCTTGTTATTACCTGCAATAATCAATCCATGTGGGCTGTCTTTCTCCATCAAAAACTCAACATGCAATTTTTTTTGTTGTTGTTGTTGTTTTTCAGCTAGCTGAGGAACAGAAACAAGCTGTAAGTGTTACAACTGTGAGGGAAGCGATGGGCATGTTTGAAATAAACACATTAGTGGTTGCCAAAGGAGTTAGCTTTTGATCTAATATAGTGTGTTTCCTAATACTTGGTGTGTTTTTTACCCAAATGCAGACGGCACCAGGTGTGAAATATTTTGTCCGGAATATACAATGATAATAACAAATAGTTAAAATATAATAAGATACACATAATGATAATGAATACACAGATAATATAGTAAAAATACATTTATACTACTCACGCTCTTTTCTTGCAGCTGACATGTTGTTTCTACCGCCAAACCTCCCCATCATTTAAGGGATCATATAATGATTTTTTTTTCTACATTTAAATCACTTTCTTGTTGTTTACATAACATGTAATGGTCGTTCTGTGGTCCAAATTTTGTCTTCAAGCCGCTTTTTGACCGTCTCTTCAGATTGTGCCGTTTTGTGGGCAATCTTATTAATGTGCCTCCACTTCAACTTTTCTCCGCGCCAGCCATATTGTAGTTTTTAGCGCTTCCATGTGAAATCTACTGACAGATATAAGTTAGAACTATATGCTACTTTGGACTAGAAATGGCAACAGCGGAGGAAGCATGTCTGTGTACGGCAGGCCTGGGCAATTATTTTGACTGGGGGTCAAATTTAGAGAAAATAAAATGTCTGGGTGCGGGTATATCTATTTTTAGGACCACCAAAACAAAACCTCACAATAATGTCTGATTGAATGATAAAAACCTTATGACAGACCATCTTACAAAAACAGAACAGAATTTTACAGTTTTTTACTGAATGAGACACCCAGAATGTACATGAAAATAAAGAATGTGAGATTTACAATATTAACTATGAACGATAAAACACTGAATATTGACAATACATGAACGTCGCTCCTCTTTTACCTCTCGATCAACATTATGTACAATCAAGCAAAACACAACAAAAAATGCAACAAACACAGCGAAATATGAACGCAATCGATTAAAAAAAACCTCACCTACAATCTGATATATCTGATGTATCGCTAAGCTTTAGAACTTTGTTGTAAAAATATCCTTCCGGGTCTGTCCCTGACACCCGCATTTCAGGCTGGCTGCTCTGGAAACACTCAGTGGAAACGCTCCCTATCCACACTGCTTGGTGCCTCGTCTGAGCTGCTGTGACTTAGATGACCATAGTAACTAGTATATCATGCAAAAGCGCAGAGTCCAACCATTGAAATACTTTGTATAGTTCAATCTTACGGTCATTTTAAAACATCACTGAACATCATAATGGCAGCTACAGTTTCCATCTTAAAGATCTAAAATAATTATTTGGGAATGTCCGGCGGCCCTGATTGAAAAGCTTAACAGGCCGCATTCGGCCCCCGGGCCTAAATTTTTCCTGGTCTGGTATACGGGCAAAACAAGAGTATAGAAAAATGAAGGACCTTATTGACCACAGCATCGGACGACACAAGCAGATTGGCGCTAAGATCTTTGGGTAAATATTTACCATATATGGAGACATCTATTGCAAATTCCAAACGGCTCGTTTGGAAGAAGTATGAGTGAAGGCAAGATTATTTTATAAATATCTCCGCAATGCCCCCACATTCAAATTTTCAAGACTTATACAGATCCCAAATACACAAAATCAGATAACATCAGGTAAGAAAAGTTTGTTTTGCATAAGAAGGTCCCATTAATACTAAAAAGTGTGGCCCCAGAGTAACCCATCCATGCCTGTAAACGCCAGCTTTACAGGCAACTATGTGAGTAGATACTTTAAAAGCAGCTGCTGCCATCTTGTGTTGTTAATTGTTAATACAATGAGTGGTTGCCTACAACCGCAGCTTTTAAAGGCCTACTGAAATGAGATTTTCTTATTTAAATGTGAATAGCAGGTCCATTCTATGTGTCATACTTGATCATTTTGCGATTTTGCAATATTTTTGCTGAAAGGATTTAGTAGAGAACATCGACGATAAAGTTTGCAACTTTTGGTCGCTAATAAAAAAGCCTTGCCTTTACCGGAAGTAGCAGACGATGTGCGCGTGACGTCACTGGTGGTAGGGCTCCTCACATCCTCACATTATTCATAATGTGAGCCTCCAACAGCAAGACCTATTCGGACCGAGAAAGCGACAATTTCTCCATTAATTTGAGCGAGGATGAAAAATTTGTGGATGAAGAAATTTAGAGTGACGGACTAGAAAAAAAAAAAAAAAAAAAGGCGATTGCATTGGGAGCGATTCAGATGTTTTCAGACACATTTACTAGGATAATTCTGGGAAATCCCTTATCTTTCTATTGTGTTGCTAGTGTTTTAGTGAGTTAAATAGTACCTGATAGTCGGAGGGGTGTGTCCACGGGTGTCTTGACGCCAGTCTCTGAGAGAAGTCACGGCAGCTAAGCACGACAGAACCTCCGCTGATCTCCAATAAGAGGCGACTTATTTCCACAATTTTCGCACCGAAACCTGCCGGTCGACATGTAGTCGGGAACCATGTTCGCTTGACCGCTCTGATCCATAGTAAAGTTTCACCTCCGGGAATTTTAAACAAGGAAACACCGTGTGTTTGTGTGGCTAAAGGCTAAAAGCTTCCCACCTCCACCTTTCCACTTTGACTTCTCCAATATTAATTGAACAAATTGCAAAAGATTCAGCAACACAGATGTCCAAAATACTGTGTAATTGCGCGATGAAAAGAGACAACTAATATGCGCTAATATGTCCCCTCCAACCAATAACGTCACAAACACGCGTCATCATTCCGCGAAGTTTTCAACAGGAAACTCTGCGGGAAATTTAAAATTGTAATTTAGTCAACTAAACCGGCCGTATTGGCATGTGTTGCAATGTTAATATTTCATCATTGATAAATAAACTATCAGACTGCGTGGTGGGTAGTAGTGGGTTTCAGTAGGCCTTTAAGAAGGAAATATGGTGTTATTTCATGTATGTTTTTAGATGCTCACCATAGGCCGCTTGTAGATGTTGTGGTAAAAACTAACCGACCTAACAAATCCTTTATCGAATGTCCACATTTCTAAATCATGCAAAAGGCTTCAAGCAATGGCGATGTGCCCTGAGTTGCAATATGGTTTTCAGTGCGGTCAAATGTGCTTTCCTGTACGTGATGCAGACTCAGGGTCCCGGCTCGCCACGCTCCTCCCCCAGCCACACCATCAGCAGGCCCATCCCCACACCCATCCACTCGGACTCGGCCGGCACCACTCCGACTCACACACCTCAGGACTCCCTCATGGGCGTGGGAGGCGACGTTCAGGAGGCCTTCGCTCAGGGTAACGTTTCGGAAAAATATATTTACACAGCAATGTGGTGACAATTGTTTTGTCTTTTGAAGGAGCCAGGAGAAATTTGAGAAACGACCTCCTCGTCGCAGCTGACTCCATAACCAATACAATGTCGTCGCTGGTAAAGGAGTTGAATTCAGGTAGGTTAGAATGACAGCCCTTCAAAGATATAGTCATTGAAATATGCTTACATTTTCTCATTGATATTCACACATTAATCACTAACACCATTTGAACATAAATGCCTCAATGTGTTAAAAAACTGCAGAAAAATGCACACCTAGTTATCATTTTATTAAAGGCAAACTACAAGAAGACAATGTCAACTCTGAAAATAATGCAGTTAAAGTGCCTCCTGCTGGCTGGATAGAAGAATACAAGTTCATTTAAAATCATTAGGGCAGGGGTGTCAAACTCAAATACAGAGTGGGTTAAAATTTAAAACTGAACAAAACCACGGGCCAAGGTTGAACAAATTAACCTTTTAATAGGGACCCAAACAAATTTTGCATTGAATATTGAACAAGCAAGGCTTATATAACTTTATAGTGACATGTAAAATCGAGTTTTAAATAATAATAATAATTAAAAAATATCAATGGCATATCAAATAAAATTTAAATAAAAATGTAATGCCTCTTTTCTATTTGCAACCCTCTGAGGTAAATATCAAAATAAACTTTTTCCACAGGCTAATAATACATTTGCAAATAAAATAACAATAATAAATGAATCAAACATTCAAGCCTTGAAGTAGCAAGAGAAAGTGCATGAGTAAAACGTTAATTATTGCTTGGGGGGGCGGGTTATATTTTAGCGTCCCGGGAGAGTTAGTGCTGTAAGGGGTTCTGGGTATTTGTTCTGTTGTGTTACGGTGCGGATGTTCTCCCGAAATGTGTTTGTTATTCTTGTTTGGTGTGGGTTCGCAGTGTGGTGCATATTTGTAACAGTGTTAAAGTTGTTTATACGACCACCCTCAGTGTGACCTGTATGGCTGTTGAACAAGTATGCCTTGCATTCACTTGTGTGCGTGTGTGTGTAAAAGCCGCATATATTATGTGACTAGGTTGGCACGCTATTTCTATGTAGGAAAAGCGGACGTGACGACAGGTTGTAGAGGATGCTAAAGGCAGTGCCATTAAGGCACGACCCCAATATTGTTGTCCAGGTGGGAATCGGGAGAAATTCGTAAAAATGGTTGCCCCGGGAGATTTTCAGGAGGGGCACTGAAATTTGGGAGTCTGGGAAAATCGGGAGGGTTGGCAAGTATGAGTATTACCGGTGAATGCGGTGTTACAGCGGCACTGCCGCTGTATAATACCGGCGGGCCAGCTCTAATGTTAATTTCATATTGCCTTAAGGGCCAAATTAAATTACACGGCGGGCCAACTTTGGCCCGCGGGCCAGAGTTTGACACCCATGCATTAGGAAAACTGCACTTGGTACAAATGATGATCCAAAACTTTGTTTTTGAGCCTGAATAGCTAGAGGATGGCTACATTATCCTTATGTGAGACTATCACGCATGTTTTTTTGTTTTTTTTAATGGGCAGCATGGTGACACAGGGGTTTGTGTATGTGCCTCACAATACGAAGGTCCTGAATTCAATCCGGGGCTCGGGATCTTTCTGTGTGGGGTTTGCATGTTCTCCCCGTGACTGCGTGGGTTCCCTCCAGGTGCTCCGGCTTCCTCCCACTTCCAAAGACATGCACCTGGGGATAGGTTGATTGGCAACACTAAATTGGCCCTAGTGTGTGAATGTGAGTGTGAATGTTGTCTGTCTATCTGTGTTGGCCCTGCGATGAGGTGGCGACTTGTCCAGGATGTACCCCACCTACCGCCTGAATGTAGCTAAGATAGGCTTTAGCACCCCCTGCAATCCCAAAAGGGACAAGCGGTAGTAAATGGATGGATGAATGGATTCTAAATCATAAAACTTAGCAAGAGGCAGCTAACAATGTAGCCAATTGTAGCTCTGTTCCACCTATAAAGCGCATTAAAAACCTTCATTAATGTTTGATACACATGCTGTAAATATATATGTAATGTAGTAACAGGCACTATCATAACACGTAATATTTACAAATTATACGCATATGGAGGCGTATTAATTTCCCAGACGCATCGCAACGTTTGCTTTTCCCTTCAACAAGATAACAACACGACTAATCATGGCAGACATCATGAGAGCTGTCACGCCAAATTTCTTCCCCCTCCAAAAGTGAAGTGAAGTGAATTATATTTATATAGCGCTTTTTCCTCAAGTGACTCAAAGCGCTTTACATAGTGAAACCCAATATCTAAGTTACAATTAAACCAGTGTGGGTGGCACTGGGAGCAGGTGGGTAAAGTGTCTTGCCCAAGGACACAACGGCATTGACTTGGAAGGCGTAAGCGGGGATGGAACCTGCAACCCTCAAGTTGCTGGCACGGCCACTCTATCAACCGAGCTATACCGCCCCCCGGAAGACATTTGGCGTGAGAGCCCCTCTAATGCCTGAAGGACCCCAATGAGGGGGGAAGGACCTTAAAGCAGCCCACACATCTGCCTGTTTTAAAAGCATTATAACAGGCTGATTGTCATTGGTGAAAAATAACGGTAAGGAAAAAATATTAGCATTTCAGCATGCTAACCTTTAAACGTATTTTTGCTTCGCTAATTTTCCAGCTGTAACCCTTAAGAGTCATATAACTTGCTTAAAGCTGCCCACACAGCTGCCTGTTTTAAAAGTATTATAATTGGCTGATTGTCATTGGTGAAAAATAACAGTGAAGAAAAAATATTAGCATTCAACCATGCTAACCTTTCAAGCTATTTTTGCTTCGCTAATTTTGCAGCTGTAACACTTAAGAGTCATATAACTTGGTATCATCACGCCCTCATTGGGGTCCTTCAGGTATTAGAGGGGCTGTCACGCCAAATGTCTTCCGGGGGGAAGGTTTTTGTAGGGGGGAAGAAATTTGGCGTGACAGAGCCAACAACGACTACTTTGAGACGAATGATTATCCAGAACCTCTTGTTTTTGAGCATGAACTTTTGGAACTATATCGTTTTAGTTTAAGTATCATTAATGTAAAAAGTGTTTCAAAATTTTTGACACCCTACTTTTAACTGTTTAAAGATCAAGGTTTTGGCCAACACACTTTCAATACACTACTGTCAAACCCAGAACTGGGCAAATTAAGGCCCGGGGCCCGTTAAGTTTTTCCATCTGGCACGCTGGACATTCCCAAATAATTGTTTTAGATGATTAAGATAGAAACTGTAGCTGCCATTATGATGTGCACTCATGTTCTCTAATGACCGTAAGTATTTCAATGGTTGGAATCTGCGCGTTTGGATGATATACCAGTTACTATGGTAATCTAATTAGTTACTACAGTAATCTAATTAGTTACCACTGGGTGTGAGTTTTCTTTGCCCTTTTGTGGGTTCCTCCGAGGATGTTGTAGTCGTAATGATTTGTGCAGTCCTTTGAGACATTTGTGATTTGGGGCTATATAAATAAACATTGATTGATTGATTGACTATGGTCATATAGTTACTTACTATGGTAATCTACGTCACAGCAGCTCAGCTGAAGCACCAAGCAGTGTGGGCGGAAAGCGTTTCCACAGACAACAGAAGGAGATTTTCACGACAAAGTTCTAAAGCTTAGTGATATATCAGATTGTTGGTGGGTTTATTTTGTACCCTTTGTGTTCATATTTCACAATTTGTTGCGTTTTTGTTGCGTTTCACTTGATTGTAAAATATGTTGATCGAAAGGGGGGGTGACATTCATATTTTGTCAATATTCAGTGTTTTACCCTTCTTCATAGAAAAATTTTAAATTCCATTCCATTTTATAAGGCGGTCTGTCATAACGTTTTTAGCATTCAATCAGACGTTATTGTGAGGTTTTGTATTAGTGTTCCTAAAAATAAATAACCCGCCCCCAGACACATTTTTTTCTCAAAATGTGGCCCCCCGAGTCAAAATAGTTGCCCAGGCCTGGTCAAACCTGAGACTTATTAAAACATTTTATAATATGCAAGCTTCATTTGCTGTACATTTGTGCTAAATCGGTGGTCCCCAACCTTTTTGTATCCGCGGACCGGTCACTGCTTAAGGGGGTCGATCCTTTTTTCTTTTTTTTTTCTTTGTCATGAAAAAAGGACGTTTTTGTCATGAAAAAGGGAGGTTTTTGTGGTTGGTGCTCTAATTGTAAGTGTATATTGTGTTTTTTATGTTGCTTTAATAAAAATAAAAATAAAATATATATATATATTTTTTTCTTTTTGAAATAAAAATGAATTTAAAAAATTTCTGCTTCAGTGGTTGGGGACCACTGTGCTAAATGATGAGACAAACACTACAGTATATCCAAGTGGCGTTTTCTTCCTCAGAGGGTGGAAGTGAGACGGAGAGCACTGTGGACTCCGATTTCGGCCGCGGCGACATCTTTGCAACGACAACCTCAGAAGCGTTGTTCAGCTATAAACCCAGGAATGCAGCAGAGGAGGAGGAGGACGAGCAGGACCGGTACGAAAACGACCTGGAGCGGCAGCTGGAAGGCGAGCTCAAGTTGGAGAAGCTGATGAGGCACAGGCAGGAGGCGGAAGAGACCTGCATGGTGAGTTCATGGCAACATGGAAGCTGAGTGATCTTTTCTTCGAACTTCTGTGCGGTGCTTTCAGGTGACACTGCAGCCGTGACGGTGTTGGTCCAGGACACTGGTGAGTATGCACTTCATAATCATCAACTTGCTGTCTTTGGCGATACGACTAATGTGACACCCGCTCTTCACAGGTGAGCAATATCAAAAGCAACAATAAGTGAAGACGCTGAACACAACAACACTGGCTGGATCCTAGCCTGGAATAGACTTGTGTAAAGATTATATATATTTTTAACCAACCTCATAATTAAGGTGAAACTGTGAGCTGTTCAAAGTCAAGAGATTATAATAATCACCAAGCGCTCTATTACTCTATACCACAGGTGCCATATCTTCATCTTATTATTATTATTATTATTATGCTTTGTGTTTGGGTTGTTCAGCAGATGTAGAAATGTACGGTTGTAAATGTGTGTTGTTTTTTTTTAAATATATATTTCCAGCCACGTCACTTTCCTACTATTTTTGTCACATGTATTGTTTTATTTGCAACATTAGTACTATTATTATTATTATTATTAATAATGCACACTTCTTTAGCTGTTTGAGGGAACTCTCTGTGGAGCTGCCAGTTCAGCATGTAGCCAACATCAAAGCAATTTTCACTGGAAAGAAATGCATAAGTACTGTAACAGCTAAGATGTAATTACTTTAATGTGGTTGTTACTGTTGATTAAATGATGTAAAAAAAAAAAAAAAAATTTAAATTAGAAAAAAATCCACTTTTAAGAGCATTCAACAAATTTGTTTATAATCTGGTTTCTAAATTAATGTTTTGGTTGTTGTATGTGTCAACACACCACACATTCGAGTTCATGTAATACCATCATTGTGTGCAGTATATCTAGTTTTGGGGACTTTTCAGCTAAGTTCATAGCAGTGATTTTTTGCATGGCGGTGATGCATAATAAAAGTGTTGACGCGATGCCACAAATCTTGTCTGCTTGCTTCATTTCCCAGGAAGACACACTTAAGTGGATTTGCTTCAGCGGCGCACGTTTATTATACTGTATGTCATTTTTACAATGTGCAGTTTTACACACCTTATACTAGCATCAATGTTACCCATTCTTTGCAGGTATGTCATTTGAAAAACGGTGTACTAAATTAATGAAAGAGATAAATAAATAGTATTTTTTTTGTGTATTATTCCTCACTGTGCTGTATTTTTATACTGGACACACTACTACTCCCTGTTGTTTGAATGTGAGTAATGTCCCAAGATGTCACTTTTTAGAAACTAAAGGACATATTTTAAACAACTTATTCCCAAACTGTGGTACGCAGGTACACCAGAGAGTGTTTTCCAAAAAAAATGTAATTATACTAGATACATGTACAGGTTAAATACATATGTATTAACCAGAGATTTTCTGTTTGTAGATTAAAATTAAATATTCCTTATATTTGTCAGAGTTAGTTGGTGACGAACCCCAAGAGGCAGAGATGGAGGCAGGGATGGAGTGAGAAAACATGATTTAATTAAAATATTAGAACAAGAACAAACCAAAGGGGTACAACCAAAAGCGCGCACGAGGCGGATAACAAACTAAGGGAGATAGCATGGGAGCTAGAAAATAAAAGGAGCTTAACATGGAAGCTAGCAAAAATAAAAAGGGTCTAGCGTGGAAGCTAGCGGGTAGCGAGCAGTAAAACAAAAGTCATAACGTGTAGAACAAAACAAACTGGAAGCAGGGAACAAAGAACAGTAAGCTACAAACATCTAACGGATATAGCTTACCGCTACACTGCAAAAACAAAACACGGCACGACACGACAGGAGCGGCATCAACAAGACATTGACATTGGCAAATCAATAATCCAGCGCTGACTGGAAGACAAAGCAGGTACAAATAGGAGTGGGCTGACTGACACCAGGTGTGGCCAGGTGCCAATCCGCCGCAGCTGAGGGGAAACAAAGCACTCAGGGAGACAAACAGGAAGCTGAACCAAAATAAGAGTGCTGACAGGAACTAAGGACAGGAAATACTAAACACACAGAGGAAAAACTAAAACACAAACAAACTGTCAGTGGCAAGCCTGACAATATTAATATTTAGGTCTCCTTAAGCTATAGTTGTTGCAGATACTAGCTGCTTATTTAAGATGAGATGGCCATGCGGAGGCAGCAAAAAATTGCAAAGCAGACCATTTTTGAAGTGGTACGGTACTTTTTTTACTTTAAAAAAATGATTCATGTAATTGTATCGAAATTATTAAAGGTTGACTGACATGTGCAGACATACTTTAACAACTGCTTGTGTATATACCGTATATAAATATCAGTGGTGTGCCATTAGCAAGGCCTGATCTGCTGGCCTAACATAAATCATGATCATAGATTAATAAAAGCAAATTTTAATCTACTTTCCATAAAGTATTCATCGTATTCTCTTCATGTCTTATTAGGCTCCGGTGTTGCTTGTTTTTAACGTTAGAGCTTTTATCCAACCAGAATTCAGCTAGCTTGTTGCCAGCGCTGTATGAATAGACAGTTGATAGACCATTGCGATAGCCAATCAGATCACGAGTTGTTGACAGTAGCTCATCTAGGTGGCTTTACGCTATACGTGACTGTGATTGGATTGTTGCTTGTCACTTCCAAGTGAGAATCCAATCACATGTTGTAATTTGGTCTTTAACATACCTGGCCAACAGAGAATTCATCGGTTCTCGCTTTTTCAACTCACAAAGAAAAAGTTCAAATATTGTATTAATTTATTTTTCCTAATATGCTCTTTACAATTATTTTAAATTTGACAGAACCACGTAAGGTATTTTTAAATGCTGATGAGGGTTCATTGATTTTTAAATATGCTGAAATATAGCCTGTTTTGTACACTGTTGAGGTGATTCAATGTCCAGTAATTGTGCACAAGTGTGTTTCTGTATAGTATTTCTCCAACCATGATCATGTGGTGACATAAATTATGGTCTTTTGCGGGGTATTTATTAAAGTCGGACCAAGTAGGACATCACTAAAGGCCTAGTTGGGAAACGCACAGCCCATCCATCCATTTCTACCGCTTATTCCCTTTGGGGTCACAGGGGGCGCTGGTGCCTATCTTAGCTACAATCGGGCGGAAGGCGGGATACACCCTGGACAAGTCGCTTCCTCATCGCAGGGCCAACACAGATAGACAGACAACATTCACACTCACATTCACACACTAGGTCCAATTTAGTGTTGCCAATCAACCTATCCCAAGGTGCATGTCTTTGAAGGTGGGAGGAAGCTGGAGTACCCGGAGGGAACCCACGCAGTCACGGGGAGGACAATTATTTGAATTTTGACAATACCACATAAGGTATGTTTTGAATGCTGATGCAGGTTCATTAATTTTTAAATGTGCCGAAATATAGCCTTTTCTGTACACTGTTGAGGTGATTCAGTGTGCAGTAGTGCTTGGGTGTGTTTCTGTATAGTATTTGTCCATGTGGTGACATAAATGATGGCCTTTTGCGGGGTATTTATTAAAGGCCTACTGAAACCCACTACTACCGACCACGCAGTCTGATAGTTTATATATTAATGATGAAATATTAACATTGCAACACGTGACAATACAGCCTTTTTAGTTTACTAAATTGCAATTTTAAATTTCCCGCGGAGTTTCTTGTTGAAAACGTTGCGGAATGATGACGCGTGTGCGTGATGTCACGGACTGTCAGGAAATATTAGCTCAGCACCAGATACAGCTAAAAGTCGTCTCTTTTCATCGCATAATTACACAGTAATTTGGACATCTGTGTTGCTGAATCTTATGCGATTTGTTCAATTAATAATGGAGACTATAAAGAAGAATGCTGTTGGTGGAAAGCGGTGTATTGCAGCTGCCTTTAGCACCGAGACACAGCCGGTGTTTGTTTGTTTTTAACACAGAGCGGTCAAGCGAACATGTTTCTCTACGTCAACTAGCATGTTTTTGGATGGGAAAATTGTGATACATATCATACCGGAGACGTCATTGGATTATTCGTCCTCCTGCAGTAGCTGTTTAAAAGGCAGTTGTGAGCTTGGCCCGGCTTCTCTCTGAGACACTGCGTGTTCACCGCAGCCATCCGACCTCAACGTATGTCTTTACAATCTCACTAAAACACTATTAAACAATAAGCAGATAAAAGATCTTCCAGAATTATCCTAGTAAATGTGTCTAATTACATCTGAAATGCTCACACTGCCGCCGCCCGGAGCCGTCGCTTTTTATTTTATTTTATATTTTAATTTTTTCTAGTCCTCCGCTATCAATATCATCATCCACGAATATTTCATCCTCGCTCAAATTAATGGGGGAATTGTCGTTTTCTCGGTCCGAATAGCTCTTGCTGCTGGAGGCTCCCGTTAAAAACAATGTGAGTACATGAGGAGCCCTCACCCTTGTGATGTCATCGTCTGCGACTTCCGGTAAAGGCGAGGCTTTTTTCTTATCAGCACCAAAAGTTGCGAACTTTATCGTCGATGTTCGCTACTAAATCCTTTCAGCAAAAATATGGCAATATCGCGAAATGATCAAGTATGACACATAGAATGGACCTGCTATCCCCGTTCAAATAAGAAAATCTCATTTCAGTAGGCTTTTAAAGATGGACCAAGTAGGACATCACTGAAAGCCTAGGTGGGAAACACACAGCCCACCACTGATAAATATACACTACACTTTAATTGTTTGTATCTAAAAAACAACAACAACACAATATTGTTTTAAATCAATCAATCAATCAATCAATCAATCAATCAATGTTTATTTATATAGCCCTAAATCACAAGTGTCTCAAAGGGCTGCACAACCACTACGACATCCTCGGAAGAACCCACATAAGGGCAAGGAAAACTCACACCCAGTGGGCAAGGAGAACTCACACCCAGTGGGACGTCAGTGACAATGATGACTATGAGAACCTTGGGGACCGAAAAGCAATGGATGTCGAGCGGGTCTAACATGATAGTATAAAATATGAATAACATGAATGTATTAAATGCACAGTATATTAGTATATTTTAATTGTTAATATTTTAATTGTATCATATTAGTATAATTTAAAAAAAAAGACCAGATAAGATAATAAATCAATACGAACATCACATTGGCAGGACACCATTAGTGTTAAAAAAAAAGAAAAAAAGTCTGTGTTAATGAAAATGTATGTATTTTCGAAAAAAGACGTCAAGAGCAAAGAAAGCAGCCCGCTGTTACAAATGATCAACGCACCAAGACATGATTGGTCAGCCTTGTGACAGATGTTATACAGCCAGCCAATCAAATAAAACATTGGTGCCAAGCTGTCCAATCAGCGGCCGTTTTCCCACTCAGCGGTAGTAGTGAATGGGCGTCGGAGGGTGGGGTGACTCAGACGGAAAATAGCTGTTTCTATTTTTTATCTACACGTCGAAACCTGGAGTTCACTGGTGAGTCCAATCTGCTCCGGTTTTTGGTTTGTTTTGCTACTGTACGTCAAACGCAGAAAGGGAAAGATGGAGACATTTCAGCGTATTTCCGTATGTGTGTTTGCATCTTTAGCGTAGGTGTTTATTAGCCTTGGTTGGTCGGTGTGCATATGTCGGCTGTCATAATTCTTTCAAAGTGTATACTGGAGCACAATATAACCTGAGGCTGTTACCGTTAAGCTCGCTGTTGGATAGTCTCGTGTCATTGCGTGTGTTCTGTTGCATGGAAAAGGGCTAATTAATTTGCTTTGTCCGGTTGTAGTTTTTTCGCGAAGTAAGTTAGCTTCTTTGCTATATTTTATTTTAAAAACTACAGGAAGTGCAACTCCTTCGTTTTCCGGGTCTGTCTATTTTTGAGCAGCGTAGGGGGGCGGTAACTGGCGACTGTTCAAATGGTTTTCATTGACGGTTCTCAGGTGCTGCTGTGCTGTGAAAGCATTTTTTAAATGTAGTTTTGGTCTAATTAAATGTAAAACATTATACGCCGCTAATTAGCCTTGATTAACATTTTGAAAACCATATGCTCTTATTTTGGTTTGACCCGAGCTCTGCGAACGTGCACGTTCTAGTCCAGCGGTCTCAAACATGCGGCCCGCGGGCCAATTGCGGCCTGCGAGACATTATTATGTGGCCCGCATTTCGATATGACAATTTAATGTTGGTGCAGCTTGCGAGTTTAATATGAAGGGCGCATGACAGCGTCATAAATCTTAATTTACAATCGAATCACTTGTTTATTTTTCAACAAGTTTTTTAGTTATTTTTATATCTTTTTTTCAAAATAATTCAAGAAAGGCCACTACAAATGAGCAATATTTTTCACTGTTGTACGATTTAATAAATCAGAAACTGACGACATAGTGCTGTATTTTACTTCTTTATCTCTTTTTTTCAACCAAAAATGCTCTTGCTCTGATTAGGGCAGGGGTCTCAAACTCAATTTACCTGGGGGCCACTGGATACAGAAACTGGGTGAGGCTGGTCCGCGAGAAAAGATTTCTTAAAAAATCTAACATGCACTTTTTAATGAATTCACCTTCTATGAATGGCTTTCTCGCCCTAACAACATACTTGCCAACCCTCACCATTTTTCCGGGAGACTCCTGAATTTCAGTGCACCTCCCGACAATCTACCGTTGCAACTATTCTCCCGAATTTGTCCTAATTTTCACCCGGCCGACATTATTATGGGCTGCCGTGACTGCACTGCCTTTAACGTCCTCTACAACAGTGGTTCTCAACCTTTTTTCACTGTGAACTGTGAACATTTTTTTTAATTCAAGTACTTCCTAATCAGAGCAAAGCATTTTTGGTTGAAAAAAAGAGATAAAGAAGTAAAATACAGCACTATGCCATCAGTTTCTGATTTATTAAATTGTTTATTAACAGTGCAAAATATTGCTCATTTTTAGTGGTCTTTCTTGAACTATTTTGAAAAAAAGACATAAAAATAACTAAAAAACTTGTTGAAAAATGAACAAGTGATTCAATTGTAAATTAAGATCTATATTAAACTTGCGGGCCGCACCAACATTAAATTGTCATATCGAAGTGCGGGCCGCATAATAACGTCTCGCGGGCCGCATGTTTGAGACCCCTGGATTAGTGGGTACTTGAATAAAAAAAAATGTTCACAGTTCACAGTGAAAAAAGGTTGAGAACCACTGTTGTAGAGGACGTTAAAGGCAGTGCAGTCACGGCAGCCCTTAAAAATGTCAGCCGGGTGAAAATTGGGACAAATTTGGCAGAATAGTTGCACCGGTAGATTGTCGGGAGGTGCACTGAAATTCAGGAGTCTCCTGGAAAAATGGTGAAGTTCGGCAAGTATGTTGCTAGGGCGGGAAAGCCATTCATAGAAGGTGAATTCAATAAAAAGTGCATGTTAGATTTTTTAAGAAATCTTTTCTCGCGGCCCAGCCTCACCCAGTTTCTGTATCCAGTGGCCCCCAGGTAAATTGAGTTTGAGACCCCTGTTCTAGTCATTTAATTGTTGGATTATTATTTATTCTTTTATGAATGGACACAACAGCGTTGTTCCCTCTTTTTACTGCTAAACATGCATAAAATCATTCGATGAATGTAAGTATTTGAGACTATGTGGCTCCACATGATAGCTAGCCAGTTTACTGGTGAAAATACATGCTTGATTGATTGATTGAAACTTTTATTAGTAGATTGCACAGTACAGTACGTATTCCGTACAATTGACCACTAAATGGTAACACCCGAATAAGTGTTTCAACTTTTTTAAATCGGTGTCCACAATTTGTACAATTGCTAATTTATATAATTATTTTATCAATTGTAGTATGAAACACTATGTACGTGGCACAACATGCTAGAGAGCTTAAAGCAGACCTGAGCAAATTAAGCCCCGGGGGCCACATGCGGCCCGTTAGCTTTTCAATCTGGCCGGGCGGACATTCCCAAATATGTTAGTTTTTAGATCTAGGGACGGCGTAGCGCAGTGGGAGAGTGTCCGTGCCCTGGTTCAATCCCCACCTAGTACCAACCTCGTCACGTCCGTTGTGTCCTGAGCAAGACACTTCACCCTTGCTCCTGATGGGTGCTGGTTAGCGCCTTGCATGGCAGCTCCCTCCATCAGTGTGTGAATGTGTGTGTGAAGGGGTAAATGTGGAAGTAGTGTCAAAGCGCTTTGAGTACCTTGAAGGTAGAAAAGCGCTATACAAATACAACCCATTTATCATTTATCATTTATCTATAACATGGAAACTGCCATTATGATGTGCCGTGATGTTTTCTAATGACCGTAAGTCTTCAACTGTACAAAGTATTTGTATGGTTGGAATCTGCGCTTTTGCATGATATACCAGTTACAATGGTAATCTAGTTAATTACTATGGTCATCTAATTAGCTACAATGGTAATCTACGTCACAGCAGCTCAGACGAGCCGCCAAGCAGTGTGGGTGGGAAGCGTTTTCACAACAAAGTTCTAAACCTTAGTGAAATATCAGTTATATCAGATTGTAGGTGGGTTTATTTTGTACCCTTCGCGGTCATATTTCACTGTTTGTTGCATTTTTGTTGCGTTTCACTTGATTGTAAAATATGTCGATCGAAAGGGTGTGTGACGTTCATATTTTGTCAATATTCAGTGTTTTATCGTTCATAGAAAAATGTAAAATTCCATTACATTTTTTTAAGCAGTCTGTCATAATGTTTTTAGCATTCAATCTGACATTGTTGTGAAGTTTTGTGTTAGTGTTCCTAAAAATAGATATATCGGCCCTCAGACACATTTTTTTTCTCTAAATGTGGCCCTCAAGTCAAAATATTTGCCCAGGCTTGGCTTAAAGCCACATAAAGCAGCTGTTGATTCAAGCATATTCCATACATCCATGGATTTACTGTTGCACTTATAAAGGTTTTTCTGACCATACTCTAATTTAATTCAACAGGAGACTGTACAGCAAAGTGCAGCAAAGTGGAGACTGTGGAGTATAACAAAGCTAAGGGAACAGGGTAAGAGAACATTATCCTGTTTTTTGTTTTTGTCTTTCAATCTTTTCTGTTAAATATTACGAATTATATATTTATGACAGCTGCTCGACTAATGAGAAGCCATAGCTAGTTTAGATCACACACACACACACGCACACACACACACACACACACACACACACACACACACACACACACAAGACATTGCGTGATCTTGTACTGTACAAGATGCAGTAATTTGTTGGGATTGTTCAAATTTCTAGAGACCTTTCCAATCCATTTACTGACTTTTTCTTTATCAAAAAACAACTTGTAACAAATCTTTCACATTTTCTATTGTTGTTGGAGACCCAGTGGCGGCTGCTGGTCTTTTAAGTAGGGGAAGCTCATTGTCTGCTGCTCTTTTTAAACATGAATGAATTCCATCTCCAATAACAGATACACGATATAAAGATGCTATATTTTTACAAAAAAAACATAACGTAAAGGATTGCAAAATGTTTATAATATAGAATCTTAATTTATGTACATTGCACATTTTGTAGATCGCTGTCTGTGGGTGTATCTCAGATATATTAAAAGTATGTCCACTTTGCAGGTATGCTGCTTTCGCTCCAGATAATCGTGTGCCCCTGGTTACATTATCAGAACATTCTGTTTTGGCAATCACATTTTTTTGGTGGCCGAATTTTCAGTGCATCACTTGTCAATAGTGCACAAATAATAGACTATATAAATTAATTCATACAATATATTACTTTAATGTGTTTTCATGTTAAAAAAACATGTGTGGTGGCTTTTATTTTGCCATGTAGAGGAAACCCTGGTTATATTATAATGGGACTGTCTGCGTAGCTTGACATTCAAAAGTTGTTGACAACTCTGCTTCCTAACACACCTGATACACACACGTCACTGCTGAGTTGGTTGCTTTTGTAATCCATCTGTTCATCATAAATTAGATTTGCAATGTGCATTTTTTTAAACTCAGCTCATACTTAGATGGAGCCCAGGAAATGTTGGGTGTATATGTTGTTAGGCACAATCACAAGTTTTTACTTATTCCTACATGAAATGAAACCAACCAAGTGAATAACTTCATCTTCTGTTGTTAAATAAAGTTTAAAAACATGAAATAATGTCAAAATTTCTTACAACACGAACCAAAAAAATTACCCATTCGAACACAAACACTGTGTTTTGTGTCATAGCCGATTGTGCAAATTAGACACTGACGTTGTTTAGCATATATATATTCCGGTCCTGTGGAAAACACAGGGACTTTTAGCGAAAATGTTGGTCAAAAACCGAATCAATATGAGACGTGGTCGTACAAAAAACGAGGACTGGCCACTGTATATACAGCAATTTAAATACAACAATATTTAACAAATAAGTCACACCATTTTACCTTTCTTTTAAGTACAATTGTTTGCGCAAAATGTTAGTGCAAAATAACCAAAGAAAAGCAAAAAAATACTTCTGGCTTTTTATTTAAATCATTTCAGAGAGAGAGACAGAGTGAGAGCGAGAGAACGCCATTCTGATTGGCTGATTCATCTCTATCACAACGACGCGCTGGGTCATACAGAGCTCATGCCACAGGCACAGTGCATGGAACCTTTCGCTGCAGGCACACTGTTGTCTCATGTCGCTACTTCGCTAACTTTTCACTCGTCAGTCACTGAATGTGAATCAAATCACAATGGCATGCTCCAAGTTGGCTCAGGCTGGTAAAAGAATGGTGGACAGGGAAAACCGACGTTTCAAGGAAGAATGGACAGAGCAATATGTTTTCATCCTATCTACTGCAAGTACCAGACCAATGTGTCTAATATGCAACAGTACTGTTGCTCTGGTGAAAAGTGAAAATCTGAAACGCCACTATCTGAAAGAGCACTGCGAATTTGAAGAGACATTTCCTCATGATTCAGAGCTTAGAAAAAAAGAAATCACGAGGCTGAAAAAGTCATATGAAACATCAAACAAGATTTATGTTAAATCTATGACACTACAATAAATAGCAACAGAGTGCTCACTCAGAGTGGCATGGGTCTTGGGTAAACACAAGAAGCCATTCTCTGATGCAGAAATAATTAAATAATGCTTGACTGAAGTGATGGGTGCCATGTTTGAAGGCAAAGAAAAGGAGGAAATAGATAAAATCCCACTCTCTGATGCACAGCTACCAGACGTACTGAAATACTGGCTGGTGATTTGTCCAAGCAGCTTTGTGGTGGAATCAAAAATGCAGAGTGCATATCCCTAGCAGTGGATGAGTCCACTGACACCACTGACAATGCTCAGTTGTTGGTGTTTGTGAGGTATTATGATGAGGAAAATGGGGAGTTTATTGAAGATGTTTTGGGCCTGGCCAACCTTAGTGGACAAACAAGGGGTGAAGACATCTCGAAAGCAATATCAGAAATGCTGAATGAAAAAGGGATAGATCTGAAGAAAGTTGTGTCCATCGCTACTGATGGAGCTCCAGCCATGTTGGGGAAAGAGAAGGGACTGGTTCCGGGTCTGAGAGAACACCACCCTGGCCTGATATCTTATCACTGCATAATCCACCAGTCTGTCCTTTGTGCAAGTCTTGGAGAAGTGTACTCTGAAATTATGACAACAATGATGAAATTCATAAACTTATTGAGAGCATCATCTGCACTGCAGTCGCGCTTGCTGCGTACATTCCTAACAAAGGTAGATGCTGCTTTTGATGATTTGCTCGTGCACAACAACGTCTGATGGCTTAGCAAAGGCAGGGCCCTGGATCGTTTTTGGGCCATTAGAGAAGAGCTGCAAGTGTTTCTGTCCCAGCAAAATAGCGCAAAAACAAAACAGTTCCTGGAATTTCTGCAAAATGCTGGGGAAATGGAAGCTGTGGCATTTTTGGCTGATATAACCTGCCATCTCAATGACCTAAATCTCAAGCTACAGGGGAAGAAGAACCCAGTGTGTGCGCTGATGTCAGAGGTCCGTGCCTTCTAGAGGAAGCGGGAGCTTTTCAAAAGTGACATACAGGTAACTAATTTGTTATTATTTTTTACCACACAATATTTTCTTCCACTTGATAATTCATACCTATTTTTAAGCATTGTTCCTAATATATATTTAAACTGTGTATCTACAGGAGGAACTGCTCCACTTCCCCAAACTTCTCGAACTGACCAAAGAAGAGGGAGATCATCAGTGCCATTTGGAATTCTTGGAAAAATTCATTGCAAATTTCAAGACTCGCTTTGATGGCTTCATTTTGGGAAAACAAGTCCTGCTGTTCATTGAAAACCCATTCCTGATCAGAAATGTGAGTGCGTTCTCTGCAGAAGCAAAACAAGTCTTCCCATGGGCCAGAGCTGCTTCACTGCAGACTGAGCTCATTGTCCTCCAAGAAAGTGTCGCACTGAAAGAGGCTCAGTGTGACACCATCACCTTCTGGTCAAAGCTGGTCATTCCTTCCAAGTTCCCTCTGCTGCATAAGATGGCCTGTCACATCCTCATAATGTTTGGCTCAACATACAGCTGTGAGTCTGCCTTCTCTACAATGAACATTGTGAAGAACAAGTACCGCAGCAGACTGACCAATGAACACCTGGATCTGTGTCTCTGCCTGGCCATCACACCTTTTGTGCCAAAGTTCAAAGTCTTGGCTTCAACCCCAAGAGCCCAATTCTCCCATTGAGCAGCTGTGTTTTACACAATGGGGATGTACTGTACCATAGTTATATTTGCACATGAATGAGATCTGTTGAGGTCATTTGTTTACCAGGGATAGGAGGGTTGAGTTTAAAAGTATTTATATTTTGTCAAAACTCAAAGTTTTATTTAAGTTATTTATATTTGTTTCAAAGAAAATCTTTCATATATTTTATTGGATATTTATTTTATTTTTGTTAGTTTTAAGAAAATGTTAAACTACTACCTACCTCCTGCTACTATATAAGCTTGACCGATAACAAATGGACCCAGCCGGTTTCAAAATAACATTTGTGGACCTTCAAGATTTGTACTTGAGGACCCCTGCGATATGGAAACGCTGAGAATTTCAACATGGCTGATGGGGTGGAGAGACAGTCGAAGGAGAATTTGCCTGGATTAGGACTTCAAAACAGTGCATTCTGAAGAGACAATCAGAAAGCGGCTTGAAGATGGTCTGTAAAACATAATCAATGCACAATCTGGTCCTAAGAACCACCATTAACTGTTATGTAGTAGACCACAAAGAATTGTTTTAGATGTAGAATATACAACATGCCACATTCAAGGAAACTGGAAAATATCCTACCAACTCACTGGAAAATATCTCATCATGTTGGTATCGATACTTTTGATTAGAGGACTGACTCCCCCTAGCTTCATTCTGTGCTGATTAATTAAGAGAACCGGAAAATATAATTTCATATAGATAATATAGTACATACTGTATATTTATTATATGTTAATATCGATCCAATACTCACCCTTCTCACCTTGTAATCAATAACATCGTAACTTAATTATGTGTTAATTAAGAAAACTGAAAAACATTCTATCATGTGAGCATTCATCCAATATTTTTGCTACCAACTTTGGTACCGATACTGTCGATATGAGGCTCGACCTCCTCACTCCTAACCTAACTCTCGAGTCTCGCCAGATCCTCGTAGTTTGCTGAGCTCTACACAAGGAGCTGACTTGACGGCAATGCAAACTCCTTCAAGATAGCAAAAAAAAAAAAAACAATCAGGATCGCCGGGTGGGATTTCATAGATGTGACGTTGCACCTAAGAAACTTTGATTCAAACAACAATGGCGGCACGTAGCGAGGAGTCATGTGCTGGCATTGATGCTATTATTGCAACTGTTTTATCGAATCTATCAAATATTAATTCTTTAAAAGATGAACGGAAAATTTTTCGCTGCGTCGTCATCGAAAGCTGTTCTGTTTTGGATTTTCCAGCGTCGCTCTCATCAGCGTCACGGGTTGATTTCAATGTGAGTGGTTGAAGTAGCACGTCATTCAAGATAATGGACGAGTGGTTTATCCAATCACATACAATATTTTTTTTAAAAGGCCCTGCCTTCTGAAATACATCTCCTATTGAGAAGTCCCATATCCTTGTGCGGAGCTCAAAGAACTATAAGGATCTGGCGAGAGTCAGGTTACCTCGACCCCTCATTCCATGCCAATGTATGGCCTGAACTGGACAATTTCCTATTACGTTAGTATTAATCAGATACTGTTGCTATAAGCTTGTTATTGATAGTGTAGACCAGGGGTGTCAAACTCATTTTAGATCAGGGGCCACATGGAGAAAAATCTTCACCCAAGTTGGCCAGATTTGGAAAATCACGGCACGATAAATTAAAAATATAGACAACTCCAGATTGTTTTCTTTGTTTACAAAAAGAACACGCACATTCTGAAAATGTACAAATCATAATGTTGTTGTTTTTTCTTTTACACTTACATGTTGCGGTTAATAGTATTCTACCTTTATTTGTCGTTATTTATACGTTCTGAATACATGACGTGATAATGTTCATCAGTCAACTCATTGGTGTTAATTTTCAATCTATCAAGATAAAAAATAAATATCAAAATCAAATTGCAGGATGTAATTTATTTAGTTTGCTCATTTTCCTTGACTGGTGCATTAACATCAATCATTGAATCCAACAGAGTTTACTTAGATAGCCCTAAATCGTGAGTGTCTCAAAGCGCTGCATGTAGCAACATCTACAAAGATAATTCCTATTGAGATATCTAATGGACACATTTAAAACAGCGATTTCGATCTTTCAAAAATTTTGGCTCATTTTCATACTTAGCAAACTCATCCCACGAGATGGATAAAACCTGTTCGCGGGCCGGATTTGACACCCCTGTTGTAGACATAAGGGCAGATCCACCCCGTCCCTCTTCATTCTATGCTGATTTATTAAAAGGACTTGAACATTTTCTGTAATCTTAATATCGATTTGATACAGCTGCTGCTAACATTGATATCGGTTGATATGTGGATCGATCCAACCCCGCGACTTCATTTTTCAATATGCTAATTTAGTCATCTAGCCAACCATTTCCTACCGCTTGTCCCTTTCGGAGTCGCAGGGGTTGCTGGAGCCTATCTTAGCTGCATTCTATTCAATCAATCATAATTATCCATCCATTTTCTGCTGCTTATTCCCTTTGGGGTCGCAGAGGGTGCTGGTGCCTATCTCAGCTACAATCGGGCGGAAGACGGTGTACACCCTGGACAAGTCGCTACCTCATCGCAGGGCCAACACAGATAGACAGACAACATTCACACTCACATTCACACACTAGGAACCATTATATTATTATAATTTTAGTCCACAGTTCCGCATCCATATTTCAGTAATTTTAAACACACGACACCACTAACAGGGAGTGGGTTAGAACAGTGGTTCTCAAATGGAGGTACGCATACCCCTGGGGGTACTTGAAGGTATGCCAAGGGGTACGTGAGATTTTCCAAAAATATTCTAAAAATAGCAACAATTCAAAAATCCTTTATAAATATATTAATTAATTAATACTTTAACAAAATATGAATGTAAGTTCATAAACTGTGAAAAAAATGCAACAATGCAATATTCAGTGTTAACAGCTAGATTTTTTTTGTGGACATGTGCCATAAATATTGATGTTAAAGATTTCTTTTTTTGTGAAGAAATGTTTAGAACAGTGGTTCTTAACCTAGTTGGAGGTACCGAACCCCACCAGTTTCATATGCACATTCACCGAACCCTTCTTTAGTGAAAAAGAAAAAAAAAAAACATTTTCAAATCCAAGACAAAGTTATGTATTTTTTTACTTGTGAAATGATCCATGCATGAACATCACCTTGTTCAAAGAACAAAACCAACACAGTGCATGAACTCACAACAAATTACACAACTGAAAATCAGTGTGAATTCTGCTGTTGCCGTATCCATAATACGCCGATAGGGAGAAGTTTTTATTTACACGATGAGTCAGGTGTATCTTGACCTCCGCGGCGGAGGCTCCACCAAACCCCTGAGGCCGACTCACCGAACCCCTAGGGTTCGATCGAACCCAGGTTAAGAACCAATGGTTTAGAACAGAGGTAGGGAACCTATGGCTCTAGAGGCAGATGTGGCTCTTTTGATGACTGCACCTGGCTCTCAGACAAATTTTAGCTGACATTGCTTAACACGATAAGTAATAAATAAATCCGCTGGTAATCACAGTATCAAAAATAACGTTCAAAATATAAAACATTCTCATGTATTTTAATCCATCCATCCGGTTTCTACCGCACCTGTTCAAGAAGTCGCAATAATTGTAAGAAGTATTTTATTGGCTTCACGGTGGAAGAGGGGTTAGTGCGTCTGCCTCACAATACGAAGGTCCTGCAGTCCTGGGTTCAATCCCAGGCTCGGGATCTTTCTGTGTGGAGTTTGCATGTTCTCCCCATGAATGCGTGGGTTCCCTCCGGGTACTCCGGCTTCCTCCCACTTCCAAAGTCATGCACCTGGGGATAGGTTGATTGGCAACACTAAATTGGCCCTAGTGTGTGAATGTGAGTGTGAATGTTGTCTGTCTATCTGTGTTGGCCCTGCGATGAGGTGGTGACTTGTCCAGGGTGTACCCCGCCTTCCGCCCGATTGTAACTGAGATAGGCGCCAGCGCCCCCCGCCACCCCAAAAGGGAATAAGCGGTAGGAAATGGATGGATGGATGGATTTTATTTATTTTTGGCTAGCCTCAGAATAACAATGTTATTAAAAAGAATAAGAAACTTTTTGTCCTCTAAAAATGTTGGTCTTTCTTAAAAATGCACGCATATAATTGTATTCAGTGTTAAAAAAAATTAAATAATATAGATAAATAAAGTTGTATGGCTCTCACTGACATACTTTTTAAAATATTTGGCTTGTATGGTTCTCTCAGCCAAAAAGGTTCCCGACCCCTGGTTTAGAATGAAGTTCATGAATCCAGATGGATCTTTATTTCAATCCCCAAAGAGGGCACTCTAAGTTGATGATTACTTCTACAGGTGCTGGTCATATTATTAGAATATCATGAAAAAGTTGATTTATTTCATTAATTCCATTTAGAAAGTCAAACTTGTAGAATGTATACATTCATTCCAAACAGACTGATACATTTCAAGTGTTTTTTGCCAAAAGGAAATGATTATAGCTGACAACCAATGAAAACCCTAAATTCAACATCTCAGAAAATTAGAATATGGTGAAAAGGTCAGATATTGAAGACACCTGGTGCCACACTCTAATTAGCTAACTAACTCAAAACACCTGGAAAAGCCTTTAAATGGTCTCTCGTTTTGATTCTGTATGACACACAATCATGAGGAAGACTGCTGACTTGACAACTGTCCAAAAGATGACCATTGATACTTTAAAGAAGGAGGGCAAGACACAAAAGGTCATTGCCAAAGAGGTTGGATGTTCCCAGAGCTCTGTGTCCAAGCACATTAATAGAAAGGCGAAGGGAAGAAAAAGATGTGGTAGAAAAAAAGTGTACAAGCAAGAGGGATAACCGCGCCCTGGAGAGGATTCTCAAACAAAACCGATTCAAAAATGTGGGGGGGATCCACAAAGAGTGGACTGCAGCTGGAGTCAGTGCTTCAAGAAGCACCACGCACCGACGTACGCAAGATGTGGGCTTCAGCTGTCGCATTCCTTGTGTAAAGCCACTCTTGAATAGATAAGAGACAACATCAAAAGCTTCTCGCCTGGGCTCAAGACAAAAAGGACTGGACTGCTGCTGAGTGGTCCAAAGTTATGTTTTCAGATGAAAGTAAATTTTGTATCTCCTTTGGAAATCAAGGTCCCAGAGTCTGGAAGAAGACAGGAGAGGCAGAGAATCCACGTTGCCTGAAGTCCAGTGTCAAATTTCCACAATCGGTAATGGTCTGGGGTGCCATGTCATCTGCTGGTGTTGGTCCACTGTGTTTCCTGAGGTCTAGAGTCAATGCAGGAGTCTACCAGGAAGTTTCAGAACACTTCATGTTGCCTACCGCGGACCAATTTTACAGAGGTGAAGATTTCATTTTCCAACATGACTTTGCACCTGCACACAGTGCCAAATCGACCAGTACCTGGTTCAAGGACCATGGTATCCCTGTTCTTGATTGGCCTGCAAACTCACCTGACCTTAACCCCATAGAAAACCTATGGGGTATTGTGAAGCGGAAGATGCGAGATGCCAGACCCAACAATGCTGAAGACCTGAAGACCACTATTAAAGCAACCTGGGCTCTCATAACACCTGAGGAGTGCAACAGACTGGTGGACTCCATGCCACGCCGTATTGCTGCAGCAATTCAGGCAAAAGGAGCTGCAACTAAGTATTGTTTGCCGTACATGCTGAAACTTTCCATGTGCATACTTTTCAGTTGGCCCACATTTCTAAAAAATATTTTTTGGTACTAGTCGTAACTAATATTCTAATTTTCTGAGATACTGAATTTGGGATTTTCAGGAATTGTCAGTACTAATCATCAAAATTTAAAGAAATAAACATTTCAAATATATCACTGTGTGTAATGAATTGATTTAATATGTAAGTTTCACGTTCTGAATATAATTACTGAAATAAATCAACTTTTTCATGATATTCTAATAATATGAACAGCACCTGTATGTGTAGAAATCGTAATTTATAATTGAATCACTTGTTAATATTCCATCAAATTTTTAGTTATTTTTATAAATTTTTTCAAAACAGTTCAAGAAAGACTACTACAAATGAGCAATATTTTGCCCTGTTATACAATTTAATGAATCAGAAACTGATGCCATAGTGCTGTATTTGACTTCTTTATCTCTTTTTTTCAAGCAAAAATGTTTTGCTCTGATTGGGGGGTACTTGAATTAAAAAAATGTTCAGAGGGGGTACATCACTGAAAAAAGGTTGAGAACCACTGGGTTAGAATATTGTTGAAATAGGAACTTAGCATTGATCTTGCAGGCTAATGGTGCTTTTTAGGCACTTAGAACTCAAAGCTTCAGTGATCAATGCATTTTGGAAGGAGTGCGAGCGGCCGCCACTATAGTGCTGTGGTCACATGACTACATGCAACGTCATTGGGGCAGATTTGTGTGGAGAAATAAGCAGCAGCAGCAGACGAGCGAACAGGAAAATCCTTGTGCATAGGTGCGGCTCATATTTTTTTCTGTTGGGCCCCCTCTTGTTCATTTTCTCGCTTATTTTAACGTGTGTGTTTCCGAGCGTGAGGAACAGGGCGTCTGTTCGAACACCTCCGAGACGCAAATGCCCGGTCCCACCCAAGCCCTTTCCCCAAATGGAGAGAATAACAACGACATCGACCCGGACAACGGCACCAACATCATTCCTTTCCGGAAGAATACCGTGCGCGGGGAGCGAGCATTCAGGTACAAATGATCGCTTTTGGTTTGAAATAAAACATGTCTGTGGAGCGCCCCCATGCCGCTAGCTAAAAATCCCGACCCCCTTTTTGGCCACCATTCTTTGATTGCATGCACTTTATAGCGTCGTCATGGCTGCGGAATTACACCGTCACGTTAAACGCAGCTTGTCAAACGACACTCGAATGTTCTCGTCGTAAATCCCAACAAACACTCAACAGACTAAAAAATGTTTGGTGGTTCGATGTGTTTGCCCTCCATGCCTCCCCAGGCACACACACGTACACGTCAAGCCGGGCCGCAGTCATCTCCAGCCGGCTAACAAAGCATGCTAGTACCGCTTACATATCCGTGTAGTTTTCTAGGCACAATACCAATGTGAGCAATTTTTGTATAATGCGCAATCTTATTGCAAATTGCTTCCAGCTATATATTTGAACAATGTGTGGTGCACATTTTGCAAATCAATGGGCGCAAATACATGTTTTTGCTGTCAAAATAATGTATTAAATACTTATGTAAATCTATTCATTTGTAGTCGGGACAATATAACTGCTGCGATGAGGTGGTGACTTGTTCAGGGTGTACACCTCCTTCCACCCGATTGTAACTGAATATGGCACCAGCGACCCCAAAGGGAATAAGTAGTAGAAAATGGATGGATATTTATAACTGAGTATTGCCCTCAAATCAGTCCAACCCTAACCCTAACCACGATACAGTGTACATCAGAGGTCTCAAACATGCGGCCTGCACTTCAATATGACAATTTAATGTTGGTTTGGCCCGCGAGTTTAATATGAAGGGCGCTTGACAGCATCATAAATCCTAATTTACAATTAAATCACTTGTTTATTTTTCAACAAGTTTTTTTGTTATTTTTATGTCTTTTTTTCAAAATAGTTCAAGAAAGACCACTACAAATGAGCAATATTTTGCACTGTTATACAATTTAATAAATCAGAAACTGATGATATAGTGCTGTATTTTACTTCTTTATCTCTTTTTTTCAACCAAAAATGCTTTGCTCTGATTAGGGGGTACTTGAATTAAAAAAAATGTTCACAGTTCACAGTGAAAAAAGGTTGAGAACCACTGTTGTAGAGGACGTTAAAGGCAGTGCAGTCACGGCAGCCCATAATAATGTCGGCCGGGTGAAAATTAGGACAAATTCGGGAGAATAGTTGCAATGGTAGATTGTCGGGAGGTGCACTGAAATTCAGGAGTCTCCCGGAAAAATGGTGAGGGTTGGCAAGTATGTTGTTAGGGCGAGAAAGCCATTCATAGAAGGTGAATTCATTAAAAAGTGCATGTTAGATTTTTTAAGAAATCTTTTCTCGCGACCCAGCCTCACCCAGTTTCTGTATCCAGTGGCCTCCAGGTAAATTGAGTTTGAGACCCCTGGTGTACATCCACGACTTAACTACTGACTATACTACTACCACAACTTGGTTTACTATTTATAAAATATAATAATGTAGGGTTACTGACTAAACCATCCACAAAATCTCGTCTTAAATCTCGTCTTGTGATATGTAAATTGCTTGCGCACAATGGAAGTTATGTATAATTTGCAAAGTGCGCGAAATTGGTGAAATGCCAACAACAGTAGTTGACAGGGGAGACGACTTTGGCCCGCTTTCATTATCGATGTTTCTGCAGGCTACATCAGTGGTCCCCAAACACTGGTTCGGGGACCGGTACAGGTCCGTGACACATTTGCTACCGGGCCGCAGAAAAACATTAAATAATTAACGACTGCATTTTCTGAGACTTAAATTTCACCTGTCCCTCTAGACACCCCGACAAGTTTGTTACTAAATGTACAATAACACTCCTCCTAGTAAGTATCCTTTTGTTGTATAAACCTCATTTCCATATGAGTTGGGAAATTGTGTGAGATGTACAGTGGGGCAAAAAAGTATTTAGTCAGCCACCGATTGTGCAAGTTCTCCCGCTTAAAATGATGACAAAGGCCTGTAAATTTCATCATAAGTACACTTGAATTGTGAGAGACAGAATGTGAAAAAAAAAATCCAGGAATTCACATTGTAGGAATTTTAAATAATTTATTTGTAAATTATGGTGGAAAATAAGTATTTGATCAACCATTCAAAGCTCTCACTGATGGAAGGAGGTTTTGGCTCAAAATCTCACAATACATGGCCCCATTCATTCTTTCCTTAACACAGATCAATTGTCCTGTCCCCTTAGCAGAAAAACAGCCCCAAAGCATGATGTTTCCACCCCCATGCTTCACAGTAGGTTTGGTGTTCTTGAGATGCAACTCAGTATTCTTCTTCCTTCAAACACGACGAGTTGAGTTTATACCAAAATGGTTGTTCTTAAACTGTTTGACTATTTGCTCACGCAGTTGTGGACAAAGGGGTGTACCTCGCCCCATCCTTTCTTGTGAAAGACTGCGCACTTTTTGGGTAGCTGTTTTTATGGTAAATGGGTTGTACTTGTATAGCACTTTTCTACCCCTTTTTAAGGAGCCCAAAGCGCTTTGACAGTATTTTCCACATTCGCCCATTCACACACACATTCACACACTGATGGCGGGAGCTGCCATGCAAGGCGCTCACCAGGACCCATCAGGAGCAAGGGTGAAGTGTCTTGCCAAAGGACACAACAGACGTGACTAGGATGGTAGAAGGTGGGGATTGAACCAATAACCATCAGATTACTGGCACAGCCACTCTACCAACTTCGCCACGCCCAGGGCTCCCACTAATTCAGTGTTATAGTGAGTTGTATTTTTTATACACTTATTTTTTCTGTGTTTATCTGGCACAAGTGGAAAGTCGGTCCCTGAAAATAATGCCTACATTAAACCGGTCCGTGGTGCAAAAAAGGTTGGGGACCACTGGTCTACCCAATGATGGACTTTAATGGTGATATAAGTCATTTTAAACAAGTATTTTGGTGTACATGGATAATGTATTTTAATGAAAACGCACTGATATTTGATGCTTTTTGTATTGTACAGCTTTTTATGATCATGATCATCACAATTGAGCGTCATTGTGGTCCGGCTTCCTCCCACCTCCAAAGACATGCATCTGGGGATAGGTTGATTGGCAATACTAAATTGGCCCTAGTGTGTGAATGTTGTATGTCTATCTGTGTTGGCCCTGCGATTAGGTGGTGACTTGTGCAGGGTGTACTCCGCCTTCCACCCGAATGCAGTTAAGATAGGCTCCAGCACCCCCCGTGACCCTGAATGGGGCAAGCGGTAGAACATGGATGGATGGACGGATGTGTTTATAAAAGGCATTTGAGGTTTATGTTGCGGCTGGTCAGTCAGTGTATTGTTTACATGCAGAGCATGAGTGTGTTAGAATGCGCACATGTTGACATGGAGATTGGTAACAAGGTGGTGGTGATGCAAGTGGGGAACACTATATAGAATATTTTGCTCAATTTAATTGCTGTGAGTGATGTGAAATTGTACGAGCTGTCTCAGCATTATGCTAAATTAGTCTACACTTGTTGGTCAACACTGTTGATTATTATAATTCTTAAGAGGTATTGTTCCTGTTTTGCAGTGGTATAGATTGAACAATGTTTCCAACCTGGTTTAGTGTGTGTGCGTGTGTGTGTCTTGTGTCAAAAAGACATCTATCTGATCAGCGTCTAAGGTTACATATCTAGGGACACTTATTAAAAAATAATGTGGTCCATTTAAGCACAATTGTGCGATTGAACTAGGCATCATCAAAAGCCTACAAAAATAGACTAAACCTAAAGTCAATATGTCAATATCTGGTCAAGAAATGTGACATTCGTCAATAAGTCAGTCTTTTGAACCCGTTGCTCTTGAGTAAAGATTGCCAACTGAGATGCAGTTGCGAGCTGTTTGTTTGCTAGTCATTTTAATAAAAAATGCCAAGTAAAGTAGTTCCGGTACAAACACCTGGTAGAGCAGTGCAATTTAGTATTCGCATTTTTCGTGCCAGACATTTCTTTATGTATGTTTGTGTGTATATATGATTCACAAATGTAAAAAAAAGGTATCTCATTGTCAATGCTAAAGGGATACAATCTGGGATAAAGCACCACCTTATGGAATGTTTACAATGAAAATAAAATTACTTGAATTATTGGTTAATGTTTCAGAATTATTGCCACCAATTGTGTATCTATGGGTTTGGACTATTCTGATCCAAATCCCATGACTGCCACCTGTGATTGTTTCCTTGGTTGAAACAAATTAGTTCTGAAAAAATAACATAATAACGAGCCAGTATTTTGAATGGCTCTTGAATAGGAACGGTTCCTCAAGATCCTCCTCCTTTCAAACACTGGGCCCAACTTTTCCACTTATGAAGGGCACCGGGGCCACTCAAATATTAACATTGAATTAGTAATCCTACTTTTAATATCAATCGTATTCTATAATTAAATTTGACCTACTTACAGTTAACAAAATTGTCAAATAATATGAGACCAGGGGGTAATCACTAAGATTATTATTATTTGACACATAAACCTCAAGTTTAGGTCAGGCTAATTAACAATAAAAAGTACTAACCAAATGTACTTCATAAGAAGGAACTTATGTTGTGCTAAAGTAAACTAAATTAATGTTTTTTTAACTAAACTGTCAATAAATTTAAAGTGCAAATGAAAATCAGCCCAACCACTTAAGTCATAATCATTGCGCTGAAGAAACTTCTCTCCAACTTTAGCTTCAGACCTTTTCTTTTTATGTGAGATTGTCATCCCCACCAAAATGGTGGAAAAGTGTATTACAACTAAGTACTGCTGCGGCAGATATGGACCACAGCTGAGCAACAGTTATTTTTTTGGCTTGCGACACAACGCTAGGCCCTAAAGGTTAAACACTGGTCTAGAGTCTTCATGTTGAGGACTTCTGATTGTTTGGACTTTCAATATTTTTTGATTTTTCTCTCCAATTACAGAGTCAGTTTAAGAAGACATATTTTGGTTGGATGTGGGTCACATAATTTGTTTGCAAATAGCTTTAGCCACAATTTTCCCACAGTAAATAAAAAAAATAGAAATACGTTACAGAAGGGTTTCAGTGGGTTTTTAAATAGGATTAAAAGCCTTTATGAATGGATTTTGGACCACAACTGAGCAACAAATATTTTTTTGGCTCGCGACACAGCGCTGGGCCCTGAGGTTAAACACTGGTCTAGAGTCTTCATGTTGAGGACTTCTGATTGTTTGGACTTTCAATATTTTTTTATTTTTCTCAACAATTACAGAGTCAGTTTTAGAAGACATATTTTGGTTGGATGTAGGCCACATATTTGGTTTGCGAATAGCTTTAGCCACAATTTTCCCACAGTAAATAAAGAAAATAGAAATACGTTAGTGCGTCTGCCTCACATTACGAAGGTCCTGCAGTCCTGGGTTCAATCCCAGGCTCGGGATCTTTCTGTGTGGAGTTTGCATGTTCTCCCCGTGAATGCGTGGGTTCCCTGAGGGTACTCCGGCTTCCTTCCACCTCCAAAGACATGCACCTGGGGACCAAATGTAGCTGAGATAGGCGCCAGCGCCCACCGCGACCCCAAAAGGGAATAAGCTGTAGAAAATGGATGGATGGAAGAAATACGTTACAGAAGGATTTCCGCGGGTAATTAAATAGCATTAAAGGCCTTTATTAATGTTTTTTTTTTTTTAATTAAAGGGGAACTTCACTTTTTTGGGGATTTTTGCAAAATGTTCACATTCATTGTGAAACACATAACAGATGGATTAAAAAAAAAAAAATTAATTCTAAGTATTACATAAACGTAAATAAAAGTCCGCTTACAGTGTAGCCAATGGGAGCTTCACCATTTTGCCCATCAAAACCCAATAAATAACCATTCAAAAACGCTAACAATTTTCCATTTACATTTCATGACTTAAATATTAACCTATATTTAGTGATATTGTTATTACAAGCGCTAACGCAGACCAACTATTTATAGCGGTGCCATCATCACTGCCATGTGTCCCTATGTTTACATCATCAAGTGGTCTCCTGCTTCCTCGCTTCCTTGCTCCTTGTAAGTTTATGGTAGATCATAAATAATGCATCTCACATGGACGAAAGAAGTGTGAATAGGTTTTTGGATAAGATGGTACACTTTGACAGCCATTTAGGACCCGAAACTGGCAAGGACAACACTAAAAGAGGCACCCCACCAAACCCCACCCCGTTTCTTTGTGAGGATTATGACACACACTTAACCTAAATGGGAATATATTAACATCCCAGCTGTCTGCATCCTAATGACAGCAGACGTTGCACAGTAAGTGATAATTTATCATGTCTGATGGTTTTCAAAATGCAGTTATTAATAATTAGTAATGAAGAACAAAACAAAACAAAATTGTGATGCGTTTTTTAAAATTAATGCGCCGTATATGCTTAAAACGAATAAAATATGTAAATATTAAAGGCTACCATGAATTGATTAACGTGGACCCCGACTTAAACAAGTTGAAAAACTTATTCGGGTGTTACCATTTAGTGGTCAATTGTACGGAATATGTACTGTACTGTGCAATCTACTAATAAAAGTATCAATCAATCAATCAAATATTACAAATGTGCCCGTTACTAGTTCACATAGTCCAATTTCCCCAAAAAGTGCAGTTCCCCTTAAAATTTTGCCTATCATTCACAATCCTTATAAGAGACAAGAAAACAAAAGTTGTTTTTCTTTTTTGCTTTCTAACACGTTCGTGGTGGCTAGCAATGCAGCTAATGGGGGCAATCAATTCTACTTCTAAATCGCTTTAAAAATGCTGATAACTTCTTAATTTACGTTCCGTAACCCGAATGATAACCAAACTGTAGCGACATTGTTATTGTAACAGCAAACACTGAAGAACTCTTTATGTAGCGTATTAACACATTGGCGTGTTACTTTATTAGCCGTAGAAGCTAACTACGGCAAGAGATAAACTAGCTTTTATGTCAGCACAAAACATATTTGAGTTTGTGATGCACAACATATTGCGATAAGACACCAATCTGCACTCACTGAAACACATGAACAATCATATTACAGTAGGTGTAAAGTGTTAGCCTACATTTCATGTTTTGTTTGTACACAACTAGCCAAACAAGATACACCATGTCATGCCGTGTGTATCATGATCAATATGAAGTGTGACTCACTCGATGGATAGTTGTCTGTTTGGTCCAGAGACCTTTTTTCCTGTTATTTATGGGTAAGCACTCCATTTATGTCGAAATAGCTTGCTTGGCTGGAAGTTCCACATTGTGCACCTTTTGATACACTCTCATCTCACTCTCTTGGCTTCTGTCTGCTCCAACTTCCCAACCTTCCTTCGTACTGTCTTCTTGAAGCAATAGTTCATCCTCCATAAATTCAGATTCAAAAAGATAATGTTGTGAATCTTCATTTGTCCAAAAATAGTCATCTTTGTGGTTTGTCACCGAATCTGCCATGACTAGAACACACTTGCATGTTTCTATCCGGAAGGGGTTGTTGCCAGAAGTCAGACATGCGCTGCTATAGAATCTGAAATAAATGTGCAGAAGAATTAGTTCCTGCAATGATTAAAATGACCAAAATATGGTAAAGACTTTACATATTATATATTGTGATGGAATGTTTTTGTTTTTACATTATATAAAGATTCACAGGGTGTACAGAAAGTTGTTTTAGAGGGCTATGAAGACTATAGAGGTGACTTCCATTAGACGCATTTTCCAAAAAGACGTGTTCTTGTCATTCATAATGATTGAGAACGATAGACAAAAAGAAAAGAAAGAAAGTGCAGTTCCCCTTTAAATGGCATTTAAAAGACAATTCATCAATGTCCAATGGCATTACAATAATTAGTACAAATGTAGGCCTGGGCTGATGGTCAATAAGTCAAACAATAAATTAAATTAATAACTTTGCTGTCATCGATACATTTCTACCTTTTCATTTCTGGCTTTCAAACCGTATAGAAGAGGTCTCACTCTGTACATCGCTCTCAGCAGCTGAGCACGTTTATTCGACAGCAGAATTACAAGAACAAAGTGACAGCAGATTTACAAGAACAAAGTGAGCATCTTGTTTGTCATCTAAAATCGTTTTCAGTACGCACAGGCAAGACCTATTTGGAATTCTTGTCCACACATTTTCCTGTGTGCAGTAGTGGAACAGTAACGATATTCACTTTATTTAATGTTGGCGCTGGAACTATCCATCCATTCATCCATCCATTTTCTACCACTTATTCCCTTTGGGTTTGCGGGGGGCGCTGGTGCCTATCTCAGCTACAATCGGGCGGAAGGCGGAGTACACCCTGGACAAGTTGCCACCTCATCGCTGGAACTAATCATTTTAAAACAACGGTCACTTAGATGTGTACGTTGCTTTGAAACTGCATGAAGAGACTGTTGTGAAGGTGGGACAGTGTGAACCCCGGAAATGATGTTGTAACAAGCTGACCAGTCACAGCTCTGTTTTTTTCAACTTTATTTCAACAACTATATGATATTCAATCAGAACATAAAATTAAAACATTTTTCTATTCAGTTTCTCAGAATATGTACATAAAAATTATTTTTTGCCATAATTTTCAAAGAATAATTAATAGTTTGAAACAAAACAACCTAAAGGAAAATAATAAACAAAAGAACATCGGAAAAAAAAAGATCATATTACATTTTCTATTGTATTGTAATTGCTCCATGCATTATTTTTCTCCTACTACGATCACCTTTTTGAAGCCCTTAACATTCACTAAAATTCACCAGCGTTTGCTAGCATGTCTGATATGTTGTCGTTACAGAAGACAAAATTTCAACATTGATTCTCTAGCGCCTATTTGGTTTTCGTTGGCCATCATAATAGGACACACAAAAGTCTCAAGAACCCATATTTGGAAAAAAAAAAAAACGAAACAAGAAATTGACCATCTTGGTTTTCGTTGGCCGCCAAAAACAGGGGCGGTACAAACTCCTTCTAGGGACTTTGACCAAATGAGTTCCGGTTATTCATAGATATATATCTTGTGTATGTATATATACTTATATACATATGTGTGTGTGTATATACACTATATATATATATATATATATATATATATATATATATATATATATATACATGTGTGTGTATATACTGTATATATATATATATATTTATATACATACTGTATACACTCACATATATATAAACACACATACATACATATATACACACACACACAAGTATGTTTGTGTATATATATGTATATGTATGTATATATATCCATTAGAAATGGATTATAATAGCATCTTTGATGTATTTGCAAACAGTATGTATGTATGTAGCATCTTTGATGTATTTGCAAACTATATGTATGAATGTAAATATATTTATGTATGTAAATATATACATATATATTATATATACTTATATAACGATTAAAATATTTAATCGCAGTTTGTACATAGTTAACTTCAAATTAATTGTGATTAATCGCAGATAAACATAATTTTTCATCATTAATAAGTGTACTCTAGACAAAGTTTTTCAGGTTTTTTTTACCATCACTGGAAAATTTAGTTTGCTTTTGTGAAATGTTGTTTCAAACCTTATAACCTGCCGTGCGTTGGTTTTGTATTTTGTAATAATACATTTTGTAAGAATACATAATTTGTATTCCTGCTATAGAATCACTTGCATTCAGAGTGGGAGCTACACCATGTTTAAATACCAGTTTCACCCATTAAATCAAGCTGTCATCATCATAACACCTTTTTTCTAACTGTTCTGGCCATGATTCAGATCACTGTTTTACTTTCTTTAAGCGTCTGTTTGAAATTTTATGAAAATACAGTACCTAGAGGGCGCTAACCTTCCAATGTTTTTAGATAGGGCTCTCATAAATAACGAGTTAACTCATGTAATTAATCACTTAAATGTATCACATTATTCATGTACATATGCAGAATAGCCATGCAATTTATTTTGACCTCAATTAAAGTTAAAGTACCAGTGATTGTCATTTGTGGACGGTTACCTGAAGTGCGGGTTGTTATATGGTCAATGATCAGGTCAATGCATACGTCAGTGTAAAGATAAGTGAAAAGACTCCGACTTGTATGCTCGTTAACAAATTACACTTCAAAGTACACCCGGATGGGACTTTATCTAAAACTGTTACAAAGTTTTAGACAAAAATAAAAGACGTATATTTAATTAAAACATTTTAAAACAGGACATGACGTGTATACAACTGCATTTTCTGCAACATCCTGTGATCAATCATAATTAATCCAAATTCAATATTGCAATTAATCTGATTTGATAAAAATAATAATTTCTGCCTTTCGCCCGAGTGCAGCTGGAATAGGCTCCAGTGACCCCCGCGACTCCGAAAGAGACAAGCGGTGGAAAATGAATGGTTGATGACAGCACTAGTTTTAAGCAAATATCCTGCCCACCTACATTTTTCAGAATGTAATGACATAACTACGCCTGCATGTAACACATGTTTTTAGCTAATGATAGCGATTTGGATAGCTAACGCTAGGCTATACAATGAATGATGTCTATCCTATCAACAAAATGACTGAAAATTGTTTGTTTTTGCAGGCTAAACAAATTCCCCTGACTAACAAGAAATGTATTTTCAATATAGTTAGTAATTGTGTAAAGTGTAGATAACTTAAAAAATATCTGTTTTGTTTAACCACAAATGCTAACATAAACTAGCCAGTAGTGTATTTTTTGATTTGTAAATGTAACTGTGAGCAAACAGCCACTTTAAATGTTATGCAAGTGTAAATAAGTACTTTTAGTATGTCTTATATGAGATCATGCACAATCACAGTTAAACCGGCTAACTATTGAAAAAGAAAAAGTCAATACATTTTAAGCAAGTTTTCTCTGGAAAAAAAAACATAATTACTATGTTTGTATAAACGTAATATCAGAATAAATGTGTTTTTTTAATACATATTATTCGTATTCATCTTTGATTGGTTGGGAACCCTAAAATGACAGTAATTTTTTTCTCCAAAATTATGGTTTTCCAAGATTAAAAAGCAGTTGGGACATGCCTTTGACTCTTTACACTGCAGTTCAAAGTGGCCTAAATGTGTTTTTTTTTTTTAAGTCAGATTTTTTTCCATCTAACTGTTTACAATGCAAGTAAAATGTGATTCCTGACTCCATTGTAAACGTGCATGTGGCTCCAATATGGCCTCGATGTCACTTGTATTCGCAGTTTGCTAATGTGAAAAGAAAGGAAGTTCACCGGGGGGAAGTCGCTACTACTACAAAATAAAATAAAAGTTGCCACCATAGCTATGGTTACGACGCTTTGAAAAATTTGTGTTGTTTTTTTTTTTTTTTACATGCAAATGAATTAAAGTAATATAATGTATGAATAGATGTTGCATATAGTATAATATATTTTGGAATATTCTAATCTTTTAATGGCTGTTAAGTAGAGGAGAGACACACATCAGCGTGGATCTCCGGTAGCTTTATTTTTCAACTCACATGTAAGCAGATGCGCCACAGTGTCAATTTCGGTTTTTCAACAATCGTTTTTTCCTCGGAATCAAAATATATATTCATATATTACATACACACTATAAGTGATGCATCGAAAATTTGGTTGTCTTAAATAGACTTTGCTCACCGAAACCGGATGTTGTGATGAAGTATTCACTACCGCTGGTGACTGCGTCTTTCACGGTGCACACGAGTGACGTAGCTCGCCCAAAGTGGACGAAAGAATCGCATTCAGGTCGCATTGCGTTTCGACTGAAGTTACATTTGAAAAGATCACATTCCAGTCTGATTTGGACTACCTCCTGATGTGTGCTGAATCTGATGGGAAAAGATCAGATTTGAAGCATTTTTGGAGCGTTTGCACTGGCAAAAAAATCTGATCCGTGTCACTTGAGGGCAAAATAAATCTGATTTTCTGTGCACTGTGCAGTGTAAACAGAACCAAAGAACTTCAGGACTTTAGTCCTCATGTGTTGATGTTTGTGTTGCAGCTGGGGAATGGCGGTCAATGTGTATTCTACCTCAATAACCCAGGAGACTATGAGCAGGCATGACATCACTGCCTGGGTCAACGACATCCTCTGCCTGAACTACACAAAAGTTGAGCAGCTCTCCTCAGGTGAGATCCTTGTGTTCAATAACTTGTTCTGACATAAACACCCAACACACAAGGTGGGTTAAAAGCCACTAGTGCTCATTTCTCCTTGGCCAGGCTATATATAAATAAACACGTGTGCCACGGCCTCCTGCTGGGACCCAAGTAATCCAATTTTAAGTCGCTCTTTTAACACATGTTAGGATGTAGGCTAATTCCTACATCTTTATTACTTTGTTTGTGGTCATCGCTGGTTGTTTGTCGGTGCATGGCTTTGATCCAGTTTTTCCACAACCACAGCAAGGTGGCATCCTCCTTGTATGGCGCATCAGAAGCACAACTATGACATTCTACTGCTGATAAAAAAATGTTATTTTGAAGAAACCCAAAGTCTCCAATCTGGTTCTCGAGTATTCCCGCAGATTTAGTGTCACTCAGGCTGATGAATAATTCCTAAAGACTTATGCATCTTTCTTTTCCTGCTGTTTACATCTTAAGGAGCTGCCTACTGCCAGTTTATGGATCTTCTCTTCCCCGGCTGCGTGAGTCTTAAGAAGGTCAAGTTTCAAGCTAAATTGGAGCACGAGTACATTCACAATTTCAAACTGCTGCAAGCGGCGTTCAAACGAATCAAAGTGGACAAGGTGGGCTTGACAAGTCGTAATCTTAAAAACATTTTAACCACAATTTTGTTTGCATGCTTCTAATTGTGCATCTCAGATCATCCCTGTGGATAAACTGGTGAAAGGCCGATTTCAGGACAATCTCGATTTCATCCAGTGGTTCAAGAGATTCTTTGACGCCAATTACGACGGCAAAGAATACGACCCAGTGGAAGCTAGGCAGGGCCAGGATGCCATCCCCCCACCTGACCCTGGCGAGCAGATCTTTAACCTGCCCAAAAAGTCCCACCATGCAGCCAGTTCCCCAACGGCTGGTAAGCTACACTCCAAATGTGCTTAGTTTCCCAAGCTTGACTCTTAAAGAAAAACATGTTTCCTCTTAACAGGAGCATCGAGGTCAACATCAACCACCCCAAAGTCTGCGACACCAACGTCCAGACCATCGTCAGCCAAAAGAGTCCTTGCAACTACTCCAGCTAAAGGAGAGAAAGAACTGGAGGTGCAGGTCGTTCAACTTACTGACCAGGTAAGAACTTACATGTTGGTATCTCACTTTCCATTACCCCACACCTCCCAATATGGATGCTCTTTTGGTAGGTATTTTGCACACATTTTGACCCTTGAAAACACTTGACTGCGTCACTGCTCTTTAGATACGCATGTTGTTGCATTTTACTGGTTTCAGTTTGGGGTTCAGTCTGTGAAACCTGCATTATGGTACTGTGTCAAGCCACAAGTGTGTTCTCATTCCTCCCAATTCTAAAGGCACTCGTGTAGTGTGACTTGCACTGTGCATAACCTTGCAAAAGAACATTATTTCTTGTGTCTTCACGACTCGATTAGACGGCTTATTCCGATTTTGGATCAACATTTGTTATTAAAATACTTGTTCACCATTGATTACCGGTAGATCCGACTGCAATAACACACCTCTTTTCTCTTCAAATACCTCCTTCATACCGCCACTGCCATTACACTATAATCATGAATTCGTTAAGATTACATGTGATAAATGGTTTCATGCTATAATTGAACAAACTAATTTGTAGCAGATGCATTACTGCAATCTTACATGCATGACTTTAATGAGTGATTTACTAGTTCAAAACAATTAGTTACAATATTTGTTATCAAATATAGCCATTAAATCTCATGTATCCATTGAGTGCCTTATAGCGATGTAGTGAAGGGGTTTTCTCAAACCATTAAACTATTGAAATAAACTAAGGATATTGTACATTTTGTATTGATATGGTGAAGATATTTTCTCAACAAAAACAATGAAATAATGACAATCTATGAATGTCATACATGAAATTACTAATATTATTATGGTGTAGATATTTCCTCATCAAAAACAATGAACTATTGATGATGTGGTACAGTTATGAAAAAGAAGTGTGTTTTTTAGTTTAAAGCATCTAATATACTGTATAGAAACCATTGTTAATTTTACTTGCATTTTTTTCAGAATTTCTATTTTGGAAATGTCTTTCAAAGCATCTTAAAAATGGTAAAATCTTTTCAACTTCAATCCCCAAAAGAACCCTTTCAACCCAGGCTGATATTCCATTCCTCTGTTTGTTTTTACCTAACTGGGATCCCTGCTTTCTGCATTGCATCATAATAATTTCCATCCATCCATCCATTTCTACCGCTTATTACCTTTCGAGGTCGCGGGGGGCGCTGGCGCCTATCTCAGCTACAATCGGGCGGAAGGCAGGGTACACCCTTGACAAGTCGCCACCTCATCGCAGGGCCATAATAATTTCCATTGATGCTTTTCCATTTTAAACAAGCCAGGGACCCAAGTGTACAGAAGTTATAATAAAGTATCTCACACAAACTAAGTAAATTATACCCCTCATATTTCAGCAAGCATTTTTATTAGTCGTATTCTCAAGGAACAATACCATAGAAATAAATCAAATATATACTTCAGAGCAGTCAGTTCTTAGCTTGTGTTGCAGTAAATATTCACCCTATGCTGAAAATGAGTCAACGTACAGCCACTTTTATATTAATAGCTAGAAAGGGGCAACACGTCTAGCAAGACAATTGTGTCATAGAGCAGTGGTCCCCAACCTTTTTGTAGCTGCGGACCGGTCAACGCTTGATAATTTGACCTGCGGCCCGGGACAATTTTTTTTTTTCATGAAAAAGGGAGGTTTTTGGGGTTGGTGCACTAATTGTACGTGTATCTTGTGTTTTTTATGTTGATTTAATTTAGGAAATAAATAAAAAATTATTCAGCGGCCCGGTACCAATCGAGCCCGGTGGTTGGGGACCACTGTGTTAGAGTCCAGCATGGTGGTAGTGTCACCGTTTGGGGCTGCATGAGTGCTGCCAGTTAATTTAGAGGAAGATAAATTGTGAAGCTGAGCATGAAGCCCTCACTTGGGAAACTGGGCCTAAAAAAATGATAAGGAAACCAAACACTCATCCAAAATGACCAGTGTCTTGCCGAGAAAGGTTCTGGGGATGCAGTGGTTAAGTGTGTCTTCTCCAGAACTAAAACTAAATAAATACCAATGAAGCATCTTTAGGCGGAAGGTAGGTGAACGATCGCATTGTGTCAGCTCCATCAGTGACGTCATCATGGGGGAGTGGGAGAGCATAAGTCCAGTAAAAAAACAAGTTCCCTCTATATTGAAGCTTTTATCATATATAGCTGATGTATGACACCAACAACAAAGCAAATCATGTAGACTTTGTGGGAGCAAATAACGATTACATTGGGACAAATGATGGTCCAGAACCTTGTATTTTTTATCGTGAATATATAGAGGGTGAGCCACAAGTTTTAGAAACTCTGCTAAACAGATCCAACTTTAATGAAACGCTAAGCATCATGTAGCAGTATTGCTAAGTGCTAAACAAGAAATACAAACACAATAAAATGATTGCTTACTGTACAATGTATGGTCTCACTGTTATGACAACTGATAGGATGTTTATGTCTTCCCGTTTGGATGAATAACTAATTTTAATCCACACGAAGGGTTAAAAATAGCTGCTGCTGAGACTGACACTGTCCTATGTTGTAGTGTGTATGTCTCCATCTCCAGGTATTAACTGAATGTCATCCATCCAACCATTTTCTACCGCTTATTCCCTCTACCGCCACCTCATCGCAGGGCCAACACAGATAGACAGACAACATTCACACTCACATTATTACACTAGGGCCAATTTAGTGTTGCCAATCAACCTATCCCCAGGTGCATGTCTTTGGAGGTGGGAGGAAGCCGGAGTACCCGTAGGGAACCCACGCATTCACGGGGAGAACATGCAAACTCCACACAGAAAGATCCCGAACCTAGATTTGAACCTTAACTTAATGTCATAGATGAAAAACATACAGATTCAAGGCTAAATCGTCCTGTTACGAGAGGCATGATTTATAATCTCGAATAACTTGGACAAGCCGAGACGTGATGATGCGGGAGAAAAACGGCAGAAAACAAGACATCAATGCTGCAGTGTTGCATAAGCTTCTTCTTCTTTATAGTTTTACGGCAGTTTGCATTTTTATCTGTTGCATTACTGCCATGTTCAGTTTCATTTCATAATACCATTAAAGTGCAGCATAAACTATTGTTAGCTCTTGGTTTTCAAATGCTAAAAATACTTTAGCTCTCTTGTAGCGCTTATAATAGAATTTCTAATATTTGGGTAATATTCAGGTCACGAGATGAGGAGTATTGTTTGCAGGTTTAGGATAGTTATTTAGATGTTTGGATGTTATATTCCTGTTTTGATGAAGATTTACTCTAGAGCTGCAGCTATCAATTATTTATCCCGATTGATTAATCCAGTCGTCGAAGAAATCATATTTTTGCTTAAATTTTTTTTTTTGTCTTGTCCAGCTTTTCAGGCAGATCATATTTTTGATGTAGATGCCCATATCGGCTGTACAAATTTACTTTAAAAAAGAGAAGTGTGGGATACTTTTCTTGTTGCCTTATTTGTATTTTGACTTTATAAAATTGATTTATATTATTATTTGGTGCAGCAGGACTGGAGCAATATTTATGCTTAAGGTTTAATTATACATGTTAAGATGTGCCCTCAATTATTGCTTTTGGCCTAATTGCTTGTTTATTTTATTGACGGCTGACACGCACAACTGAAATGCGTCCGTGGTTGATTGTGGCAATTTGTGCATGCTAATTAAAACAGGTGCGCTCACAGCCCTTATGTGCTGTATCCGCATAAAGGAAGTTCTTGTCTCTCGTGCGTTTTTGATTATTATTACACGGTGCCGTTTAAATAGTGGTTTCGCCACGCAAATCTCCTGAGATGTTTTCAACCTGCCGACAATACATAAACAATATAAAAGACAAAACACCTAATAATGACAACAGTTTTACATTTTAAGAATGCAATACAGTTCTTTGCATTCATTGTTTGCAAAATTGTAATCAATGTTCATTTTGCCATCATAAAATGTCTTATGAGATGAAAGTGTGTGTGTGTGTGTGTGTGTGTGTGTGTGTGTGTGTGTGTGTGTGTGTGTGTGTGTGTGTGTGTGTGTGTGTGTGTGTGTGTGTGTGTGTGTGTGTGTGTGTGTGTGTGTGTGTGTATATATATATATATATATGTATATATGTATGTGTGTGTGTATATGGATTTGTATGTATATATATATATATATATACGTACATATGTATATATGTATGTGTGTGTGTATATAGATATGTATGTGTATATATATATATATATAAAATGTGTTTGTGTATGTATATATATATATGTATATATATATATATATATATATGTATATATATATATATATATATATGTATATATATATATATATATATATGTGTGGGAAAATCACAAGACTACTTCATCTCTACAGAACTGTTTCATGAGGGGTTCCCTCAATCATCAGGAGATCAAGATACATATATATATATATATATATATATATATATATAATTAGTTCGGAATATTGAAAGTAAAGATAAAACTATGTTACTAGTATCAAAAATAAAACATTAAGAACAGTTTTCATTATATCAAGGTTGCTAAAAATACTTTAGCTCTCTTGTAGCGCCTATGATAACAGAATTTCTAATATTCGGGTAATATTCAGGTCACGAGATGAAGAGTATTTGAAATGTGCAACTTCTTAATCAGAACCAATTTGGCTGACAGGGACTTGGTACACAAGTGCTACCACTGTGAATAAGGACTTGGAACTCTTACATTCTACATAAACTATAGTGGGTGCAATTGCAAGCTATCCAATTAGCATGTGGTTGCATGACTTGAATAACCTGAATAACTTTGCACGACTACTTTCGCATGGATACAAATGAAAGGTTAATTGAACACGACAGCTCGCATAGCATTGTTATTTTTCAACACTTTCTGGCGGCATTTGATGACTTTGTGGGAGTGAGAGAACCAATCCTGGTTATCATAATGAATAACATTTATTTTACTAACACAACTTTTGCGTTTACTTTTGATAATAGATGACTTACCTCGCTTCCGGACATCCCTCAATCGGATGCTTTGTTGACAGGTGCTGCAGCACTGAACTTGTGATATGCGAGTTCCACTTTGCAATGTTTGCATGCTACTGCGTTTTCTTTCGATTTTAGTTTGAAGTGTTCCCACAACTTAGACAACTTTTGTCACTTTTTAATTCCCTCGTTTTGCTATGGCTTTTGTCCACTGCTTTCTGCGGTGTCTGCCATTGCAAGTTAAGTTGGCGAAAAAGTTTTCTAAACTCAAGCGTATTTAAAAGAGCGGTGTTGTGCAGTGCAGTGGGCGCATGATCTGTGACGTAAACACGCTGTGCAACACCTAAACAGTCAGTGCGAAACGTGAGCTTCAGGCCATGTCCACAGGAACACAGAGCGTTTCAAAAACACATATTTGGGGTTAAAACAATCTCCATCCGCACTAGTGTGGTTTCAAAACTGTCTGTCTACACACAAACGCATACACCTGCTGTCATGCACATTTTGTCCAATCAGAAGCCAAAAAAGCAGCAATATCAGACTTGGTGGCATTACACCTCCTATTATGTTTATTTTTATCGAATTTACATGTACAATGATTTGTACATTATCTTTAAAACCTGCCTGCATGTACACACAGGATCCTGGCAACATTATTGAAGAGGGAATGCACGCCTGTACTGCTGAAACCCAAAACTCATAGATTTATAACATGTTCAGCAACATGCTGATGTATTACATGTGCTGTGAAGTCTTCATTATTTATAAAATCAGTGCGCACTAACGAAACCCTTTTGCATGTTTAGGTGCCTATATAAAGTGTACGGATATATATATATATATATATATGATCTTAATACATTTGCGTATATTAATATATATATACGAATGTGATATACTAATGTATAAATAGTTTGTATAAATAAAGGCGTATTTGTAAATATATTTTGGAGATTTGAAAATATATACAAATAAAATGTATGAATATAAAAATGTAACATACAAATAAATCAATAATTTGTATAAATAAACGTTTATTTGTAAACATATTTTTGAGATTTGAATATAAATATGCTTGATTTTGTATTTGTATTTGTATTGAATTTGCATTTGCTGATCGCTTTTTTGCTTTAGTGTCGATGAGACATTCCTACCACAAACCAGATGCACAAATAAATGTGACCTGAACAACCAGCAGAGAGCACTGCAGCCAGAGCAATCCGGGTCTCAGACATGGTCAAACACTGGCGAGCCAATCAGAGGCACTCTCGGGAGGGTATATATTTTCAAATCTCAAGAATATATTAACAAATACGCGGTTATTTATACAAATTATTTATTTATTTGTATATCACATTTGTATTTGTATATTTGTTAAAATATGCATATGTATTAGTATCCTATATAAATATATATATATATGTATATATATATATATATATATATATATATATATATATATATATATATTAGGGCTGGGCAACGATTAAACATTTTAATCGAAGTTAATCGCACTATTTTTCCGATTAATCGCAATCAACTGCATTGTACACACAAAGCCCAATAATGAATTCAAAAGTAGTGTGTAGTGCACCTTTATTGGAATATTCTCCCACACGAACAAAAGCGCCAAAACATTTGTTGTGCAAACACAATTTAAATCAGTCCTTGTTAAACAGTAGCAGTTAAATAGCATATTTTATGAAAATCAACTAAAAAAATGTAAATACAGACATTTAAGCTTATTGCCACTGCCAGGGTATTTAAGTTATCCTGTTTGTTATGGAAAATAGATATAATCTACATACAAATCGCTGAGCCACAATCATAACATCCGAACAGGCAATTTCTGAGGTAACAGCAGAAACATTTTTTTTTTTATCAGGGATCTTATCTTTAAAAAACCTATATTGTAGGTAGTGGGCTGTTTTAGGGAATTTTTGATCAAATTATCCGTAGTAGCAATATTAATAATGTTGTGTTTATTCTGCGTAGTGCACTTAAAATAATTATGACCATATCTAGGAATTGATATGATGGGAATTTTCCGATTGTTTGCTTGGTGCTTTGATAAACTGAACGCATATACATGGTACTATATTGTGATGTTATCAGCCAGGGAAGAAAAAGAACTACCCTACCCAGCATGCAACAGGAGTGACGAGCATGCGCGGTAGCCCGGTATAGGCATCTTGTATGTTGTGATATGCACGCTCTGAAAGCAAACGTTAAGAACTCAGCCAACACTCCTCGTCTGCATTATTAATGAATAGACAGACAACACATATACTCCGCTGCTTCACAGGCCGCTGGATGTAGCCGGCAAAGTATTCCCATGCTAGCTAGCAGGTCTAACAAGCACGCGTCATTCAGTCCAAAACGGCCCGATCTATTCACATCCAGAATTGTCTGGCGGTCGTAAGTGATCCCAGAGTGACCACGCTGTAAGCCAGCCATGAAATTTGCCGAATTGTCCGGTATTTTTGCCAAATGTTCCATCTTTACCAAGAGCCCCTCAGCGCCGAAGCCCATCCGGGCGACGCCATCTTATTAAGAGAAGGCGTTAACAAAATAAAAGCATGGAAACAACATACGCAAATGTGCGATAAAATAATGGTCGGCGTTAATAGATTGATGAATTAACTCGTAATTAACGCATTAATTTGCCCACCCCTAATATATATATATATATATATATATATATATATATATATATATATATATATATATATATATATATATATACCGTAAATTAATGTGAGACAATTCTACTTCCAAATGCGTGTACCGCTGCAAAACTCTTGTGGAATTATAAAGCCTTTTATCATGGATACAGTGATATATTACATGTGTAATGAAATGTATATTGTCTTTAACATCAGTACACACTACAAGGAGGACACTATTTTTTAGTTACTTGGTCGCTTTTTACGCTCAAGCATGGTCACGCTTGGCTCCATCTACAAAAATGGACGCAAGACACTAAGTTAACTTCATGATTTGTTGTTAAATGAGGACTAAAAACATAAAATAATGTTGCAGCTTTCCTATGACACACAGCAAAAAGTATTGCTTGTCAAATTCGTCCCACCAGTTGAAGGGTAGACAGCGATCGTATCCAAAAAAGCTGACTGTCTTTTGCCCTGGCGAGAGTTTCACAAAATCCAATTTGATGTGTCTTTTTATGAATATTGAGTAAAAATAGCTGCATGTTTACGTTCAAACATAGATTAGGTCCTCTTATAATGTGTTTAAAGCCAGCAAGACAGTGTTGCTGACCTTGTAAATGACAGCGTACAACAGTGACGTCATCACAAGTCTCCGTTTGTGCCTTGTACACGCGTACGCTGAGCGAAGAGTTTTGGATCTCTATACGTTGACCAGCATTCGTAAAAGTCAGCGTTTTGAAAGACAGAAGTTTGTGTCTGCGTGTGGACAAGAGGCCTAAACGCAGAGATAAGTATGTGTTTATTAAGTATCTGTGTTTGTGTGGACATGGCCTTAACGAGGCAAAATGACGTAAAAAAAAAAACAATTTAGCGAGGCCTTGAGGCAGCAAAAATTCCTCAAATATATTTTGTGATCGAATTACTCGGGTTACTCGAATAATCGTTTCAGCTCTAAATGACTCATACTTCTAGTGAGGAAAAAGGGGGTTGAAACCAAGCTTCTTTTCGTGTTTTTTTTTTTGTTTTTTTTTTGCTATTTCCGGGTCCAGATTGGCTGTCAAAGTGTACCAACTTGTCAGATTATGTTTTAATCATTTTACTATCCAAGTGGGAGGCATTATTTATGATATAGAGTAAATTTCCACGAGATCTGAGGTGAGAAAGCTGGTCACTACCCGATGATGTCAACATAGCCGTGGATAAGCTAGGTAACACTTTGTGATAGGCTGACCATAGGTCCTCTTTTCCCTGGACATGTCCTCTTTTGCGGGGGTGTTCGGGCGGGTTTTTTTAAATGCCTCAATTGTCTGGCATTTTGAATTAGAGTTGCGTGTATGTTTAATGTATGTCCAGGGTTAAGTTACCGTGTATATATATTACTCGAGTTGGTGAATTCTAGCTGTAAATATTGTAGCGGCTGGCTACGGGGTGTTAGCCAATGGCTTTGGCTGGGGGGCAGGACTTCCGGGGAAGAAAGGGATGTGACGCTGTTGACAGGAAGTGTTGGTTCGAGTTTTGCCGGGAAAGGTCTTTTTCTGTTTTAAATGACACTGCATAATTTTTTTTGATTTTTTTTACAGAAGCCTAAAATAATTGGCTCAGAAACACTACCTCTGTTTTTGTTGTTTTAGTTGTTTTAACTGATTTGTGAAATACCCTTCACCTATGGAGTATTCTCTGAGAACATCTGTTTTTGTTGGAAATGTTTTGAGGCATTATTTATATTTTTTTACATTAGAATGGTCCACTAGACTGAGAAGAGACATTTTAAAGAATGGACTGTTACCTGTTTTTTGTTTAAATATAATTAACCTGTTTTGAGGCATTATTTATGTGTATATTATATACAAGAGGTTCTTTTTGGGATTTCAGAATATGGTTAGCCTACTTTGTGATCATGGCACCGCCATAAATCATTTGTGTGTGTTGGCACTTAACCAAGTATTAGTAATAATTATTATAATATTAAAGTTACGGAATGTAAATGGAATATTGTTGGCACTTTTCGGATAGTTATTTTGAGGGCTTAATGGGCGGAATTGAGGACCTCCCATTGGCTCCATTGTAAGAGGACCTTTGTTTACAAGTTGGAATGTTTTTTTTTTGTTTGGTTTTTTAAATGCATCTTTCGTATTGTCTCACATAATGCTTGTGAACGGTACACAACATTTCAAAATAAGTGCAGTTTCTCTTTAAAGAGCCAGAACACATGACATGACATTGACAGCAATCAGCATGTGACTGCTTAGCTGAAAGTCCACACAGTTGTTATCTTAAAGAATCAATACATATTTATTTTTCTTTTTAGGTGAACACTTTAAAGGTGGCCCTGGAAGGAGTGGAGAAGGAGCGTGACTACTACTTCAGCAAACTGCGAGAGGTGGAGCTCCTGTGTCAGGAGCAGGGCGAGGATAATGCCCCTTTTGTCGACCGGCTAATGGAAGTGCTCTACGCTTCAGACGATCAGGTCGGTGTGAGTGGTGATGGTAAAAATTCAGTCTTGTTCACGCCCAGGAGCCTTCTTTAAATGATCTTTTTGTAGGAAAGAGCTGAGGAGCTGGCTGAAGGAGACGGACCAGATTTGGACCAGGAAGCCCACGAGGAAGCGCCAGATGATCAGCAGCCAGTAGAGGAACAGGACGAATACTGACCCCTCCTCATCGGTTACACTCTTCTAATTTAATTGAGAACTCTTCAAAAGATTGTTTTCTCCCATGGTTGAATTTTTTTGTTCTCTCAAAGACTGAGTACATCGAAGCAAGCTGCCGAAAGAGAATAACCTTTTTTTTTTCTACTCTTTTTTTTTTTTATCCCTCCACTCATGTTTTTCTGTGGCCAGCATCCATGCTCAGACCATCACGAAGACTGTCAGTGCAAACCTTTCATTAGATGTGACGACATGCTGAATTTCTAGACCAGTGCAAGTGTTAGCTTCCCTGCTTCCGTCCCTTTACGTAGTGCTAATATTATTTCTGTTGATTTTATACTGCATATCCACAATATTAACCATGAGATTGCAATAAGCAAAAGCCCAGAAAGGGCTCGTCGTAGCTCTTATTGAACCTCCTTTTCAACGTGTTGCACTGACATTTTGAGTGTATTGGACAATCTGTCCAGAGACCCTCACCATATTTATTATTATTATTGAGCCTAGGAATAGAGTCTCCATTGCGTCCTCATGAAGACAATACAGACAATGAATTGTGAATCAATTGTAGTACAAAGCCATTTTATTGCTCAGAACTCGTACGTGTTTGCAGCGACGTCACACAAACCTCAACGGTTTTAGTCTGAATATGCCATGAACTTTGATAAGGAGGATGCATTATTTTTTGGAAGTCTTAGCAATGCAACTTTTGAAGTTCAGCAGGAGCTTTTGTTCTGTTCTGATTTTTAGCAGTTAGTTTCTGGTGTTAACAAGTCGGTTCACTGAGTATTTTGTCACGCTATATTCCTGTAAGTAGTATAACCTTAAAATTGCATTAACCGGCCGTCATTAGTCATATATAATTGTGTAAATGAAAAAGGAATGTACAACATGTGCTGTCAATAATTAATGAACGGTAAATGTTTTCTTATTTTCTCTTCCACTCATTTATGCATTCCCCATGTTGCATGTTTGAATTTTATTTGTGAATAACTTGACCTTTTTACATATTTAATAAGAAAAAATAAGTATGTTTAGTGAGCTTTTTGTATGTTTCAATCCGCTATTTGAAAGTTGTTGAGATTCGGATGGATTTGCTGTAATAAAATGGTAAAAAGTTTGAGTCTAATGCTGTCATGTCAAAAGTGAATTAAATGCATACAATAGGTCAGTGGTTCTTAGCCAGGGTTCGATCAAACCCTAGGGGTTCGGTGATTTGACCTCAGGGGTTCGGCGGAGGTCAAAACACATCCGACTCATCGTGTAAATACAAACTTCTCCCTGTTGGCATATTACAGATACGGCAACAGCTGATTGATTTGCAGGTGTGTAATTAGTTGTGAGTTTATGCACTGTCTTAGTTTTGTTGTTTGAACAAGGTGATGTTCATGCACGGTTCATTTTGTGCACCAGTAAAAAAAACCTGGTAACACTTTAGTATAGGGAACATATTCACCATTAATTAGTTGCTTATTAACATGCAAATTAGTCACATATTGGCTCTTAACTAGTCATTAAGTACTAATTAATGACTTATTCGGCATGGCCTTATTATAACTCTAACCCTACCCCCAACCCTAACCAAATAACTCTAAATTAAGTCTTTATTACTTAGAATATGTTCCCCTACTGTTCAAAAAACTCTAAATTAAGTCTTTGTTACTTAGAATTTGTTCCCCATACTAAAGTGTTACCAAAAACATACAACTTTGTCTTGAATTAAAAAAAAACTAAAAACTTTATTTTTCACTAATGCACTTTTTATGAAAATGTTAAAAAACAAGGGCCTCATATTTTACGTTGAAGAATCTAAGCAAAAGTGACAGGCAACAAGATGACGCTACTGTAAATGTACAAGTGGGGCACGGGCGGGTACAGCCGCTCCACGCCGGAGGATAAATCAAACGCATATCCTTTGCTTTTCCGGTAAGCAAATCAAAGTTTACATTTATCTTAAATCCCAAACTAAGTGATAGCAAGCGATAATCTCAGTTTCACACATTTAGAGGTGTATTATGTCGTGTGAAAATGCGAATGGAGTAGTCTCCAGTTTGGGCGAAACGTTACATTCAAAACATGTCTTCCCGAAAGGTAAGAAAAAAGGCTTGCTATCGTTGCTAATAAGCTAGCTTTGCCTCATAATGCGAACCTAGCTTCTCCACTTCTGCTCAGCTTAGTCAAAGTTCACACTTACAGGAAGACACATACAGGATTTCTTCTTATGTGTGCTTTTCTACAGCGTAAAAAGTGCTCCAAAGATTTAAAATGCGTCCTCTTTCCGGATCATATTGAAAGTGGGCTCCGAGGAGTTAGAAAACCATCGGTACTTTCGTCATCATTCTCCGCCAGGAGCTGGGACAAATGCGGAGATAGTTTTTTGGGCTCTCCACTCATAAAGGTGAAATAAAAACAAAGCAACATATTCATCCTGTATTTTCAGTCATTTAAATGGGTATTATTCCACTTGTGGTGGTAGGAGGATGTGAAGACATCAGGAAGAAAACTGTCTGCAGTGCGGAGGTTGGCACATCCGCCACATTCAGGTAAATGGCACACCTGCTCCAGATGGTTTCATAACAATACACAGTTGGGTAATATTGATGTGGTTGACAGTAGGGTAGGACTGCACTGCACTGAGAGCCCATACACACCCTATCTTGTATAATAATGTCTCTGACATTGTCATATAATACATCAGCTTCAGTGAGGACATGTGTGTGCAGACCAGGACCTACTGCACATAAAACAACAGGCCCTGGTTTACACTCCATTTTAGGAACCCGATTCATGCCAAGGAGGGTGCCTAGGTTAGTGGGAGCTGGGTTCTGGTCAAGCAGACCAGGAACAAACTGGCAAAGGGGATCAGGGTAGCTAATAAAATTCAGACGCTAAAACTGCTTTTTAGTTATCGACCCATAAGCAGTTTGGAAAGGCCTGCAAGAGGTATATATATACATATATATATATATTAGGAGTGTAGGAAAAAATCGATTCGAATACGAATCGCGATTCTCACGTTGTGCGGTTCAGAATCGATTCTCTTTTTTTTTTTTTTAAATCGATTTTTACATTTTTTTTTTTTTTTTATCAATCCAACAAACCAATACACAGCAATACCATAACAATGCAATCAAATTCCAAAACCAAACCTGATCCAGCAACACAAAACTGCAATAAACAGAGCAATTGAGAGAAGACACAAACACGACACAGAACAAACCAAAAGTAGTGAAACAAAAATGAATATTATCAACAACAGTATCAATATTAGTTATAATTTCAGCATAGCAGTGATTAAACATCCCTCATTGACATTATCATTAGACATTTATAAAAATAAAAGAGCAATAGTGTCACAGTGGTTTACACTTGCATCGCATCTCATAAGCTTGACAACACACTGTGTCCAATGTTTTCACAAAGATAAAATAAGTCATATTTTTGTTTCATTTAATATTTAAAACAATTTTACATTATTGCAATCAGTTGATAAAAAATTGTCCTTTTACAATTATATAAAAACTTTTTTTTTTAAATCTCTGCTAGCATGTCAGCAGACATGGGTGGATCCTGCTGAAATCCTATGTATTGAATGAATACAGAAACATTTTGAATCAGAAAAATATAGTTTTTGAATCGAGAATCGCGTTGAATCGAAAAAATCGATATATAATCGAATCGCGACCCCAAGAATCGATATTGAATCGAATCGTGGGACACCCAAAGATTCGCAGCCCTAATAATATATATATATATATATATATATATATATATATATATATATATATATATATATATATATATATATATATATATATATATATATATATATATATATATATATAGTCAAAGTTTCTATTTCTATGATATACAGTGCTCAATACCGGGGTAGAGCGGAATATACGCTAGGTCAGGAAAAAACACTGAGGCTATATCATCCCTACAAGCCTGTTTTGCATGTTTTCCTTAATATTTACAATATATACATACACACATATATCACACATATATATATATATATATATATATATATATATATATATATATATATATACACATACACACGTGTATTTATATATATATATATATATATATATATATATACATATATATGAAGGTGTGGGGAAAAAATCACAAGACTACTTCATCTCTACAGATCTGTTTCATGAGGGGTTCCCTCAATCATCAGGAGAAAAAAAAAAAAAAAAAAATCTCCTGATGATTGAGGGAACCCCTCATGAAACAGATCTGTAGAGATGAAGTAGTCTTGTGATTTTTTCCCACACCTACATATTGCGCTCTACCACGGTATCGAGCACTATTCTCTGGATAATCCAATCAAGACATATATATATATATATATATATATATATATATATATACACACACACACACACACGTGCATTAGGTCAGGAAAAAACACTTTACGGGAAGAACATGCTGTGACCGCCCATGACTTTTTACTTGTTAATGGACGAAGGATGTAACAGTAAATGGTATAATGATAATTTGTGATGGGTAGTAATACCGTTGAATTTTTTAATTACCAGAGAACCGTCATTTATTAATGCATTTTCGGCAACACGAAGTCAGGTGCATGCGCTCTAGCGGTGTTTGACTGGATTATCATGGCGCACCGACGATACCGACTTTGCTGCGGAGATTTCCCCTAGGAGTAAACGGAGCCAAGCGTTTGGTTTAACGTAATTTTCCCTCACTTCCCGCTGTGCGTTTAAGAGGGCGCTGCTGTGTTTGGATGGAGACAGGTGTGGACAATATTGGAGACACTTGTCCCCACACTAAAAGTATACAGCGAAGGAGAAAACTATTTGTTTTGCAGACGGCGATGTGTTGTGAACGTTGTCACAACTTGTTTATAAAGTCTTTACTTTGTTTACTGGGATGCTCACTCGTCCTTTATTTAACTACAAACTGTATCAGTGTTCAAATAACATCAATACTGGTTAAATGTTTTGTCATCTCATCGAATTGAACGCAGACTGTGAAGATTGTTTATTCGATGTTAGAGGGATCACTCCAGGTTTTTTATCTAGCCAAACTGTTGGACTGAAACACTAGGGAGGCGTTGGAGAAGGACAAAGCTTGTTTATTTGACTATATTTTCATTAGCCAAACTGCTTTGTTTTTTATTTTGATATCAAAGTGTAAACACCATGTTTTTTACAATAAGTTGTTACTTAAAACAATCATTCATGTGACACATAATTTTGTTAATGTTTTATTGTGTGTAGTTAATTCCTATACGACATATTTCTGCTCAAACTCATAATGGATCTGTCCCGATACAGCTTCTGCATATAAATGTACATAACTTAAAACAAATAAATGAATAAAAACTCTGTCTGTCAAAATGTAAAAATAGAGATAAAGGCATCATGTAATGACAAAAAGCTGACAAGTTGATGTTATTAAAGAGTAAAAAAAACAGATATATAGTTTGGCAGTATTTAGTTTGCATCCTATGACAGTTTCACGCTGTTAATCACCGAGCTCCTTAGACCGATCCATTCTTTCACAAATGTTTGTAGAAACAGTCTTCATGCCTAAGTGCTTGATTTTATACACCTGTGGCCTGGCCAAGTATGTGCATATATACACGTGTGTGTGTGTGTGTGTGTGTTTGTGCGAGCGTATATATATATATATATATATATATTAGGGGTGTAACTGTACGTGTATTTGTATTGAACCGTTTCGGTACTGGGGTTTCGGTTCGGTATGGGGGTGTACCGAACGAGTTTCAAAGCTAAAGTCCTAACAAGCTGCTTTGCTACTTCTGCCTCTGTCCAAGCACCCAGCATTGTCCCACCCACACAACCATCTGATTGGTTACATACAAAGCGATAACAGCCAATCAGCAGTGCATATTCAGAGCGGTAACAGCCAATCAGCAGTGCTTATTCAGAGCGCATGTAGTAAATGCTTCAGTGTCGAGCAGATAGGTATTTAGCAGGTGAGCATAAGGCAGCATACTCTCCCCAAATTATAAAAAAACACCTCCCAGTCAACTACTACTAACATCACTATAAGCCCGTTGACCTTCTAGAAACTTAAACTGCAGCTCAGCTCGCTCGCAGTCCTGGCTTGAGGTGAAGAATAATTAGCTTTTAGCGTAACGTTAGCTCATTTTGGTGCGTGCTTGTTTGGGGCAGCAAAGCCCTGTCTCTGTTATTTCACTTGAACTCCATGGTGTTCAGGGATGAATAGTCTCTCCTATTGCTACTGTACTATTTTTTCAGCAATAGTGACATTACAGTATTTTATATGTAAGTAGTAAAACCTTAAAGTCACATCTTAAGTGCACAGGAAGCCAGTGTAGGTGAGCCAGTATAGGCGTAATATGATCAAACTTTCTTGTTCTTGTCAAAAGTCTAGCAGCCGCATTTTGCTCCAACTGTAATATTTTAATGCTAGACATGGGGAGACCCAAAAATAATACGTTACAGTAATCGAGACGAGACCTAGCAAACGCATGGATAATGATATGTATATGTATGTATGTGTGTGTGTGTGTGTGTATATATGTGTGTGTGTGTGTATATATATATATATATATATATATATATATATATGTGTGTGTATGTGTGTATATATATATATATATATATATATGTGTGTATAATTTTGCTGCAGTCACATTTGAAAAGATCAGATTCCAACTGGATTCCGACTACCTCCTGATGTGGCTAAAAGCTGATGTGAAAAGATCCGATTTGAAACACTTTGGAGCATTTAGACTGGCTAAAAATATTTGATCCGTGTCACTTAAGGCCAAAAAAATAATATTTGGTGTGCAGTGTTAACAAGGCCCAAGGATGCAGATGACACCACCGTCGGATCGGTCTCATACAGGATAGCGAGGAGTCTGCCTATAGACAATAAACGGAACGGGTTACTCTCTGGTGCAGTCAAAACAATCTGGAGCTGAACTTGCTCAAGACTGTAGGGAGATGACAGTGGACTTCAGGAGAAGCACACACCACTTCTCACCATTCTGAACAGCACAGTGTCACAGTTTGGACTCTTTCAGGTTCCTGGGATCCACAATCTCCTGAGATCTGATGTGGCGTTCCCACATAGACAGAATCTGAAAAAAGGCACACCAGAAGATATACTGTCTGTGTCAGCTCCAGAAGTTAAACATGCCCAAAGAACTGGTGATCATGTTCCACACATCCATCATTCAATTTGTCCTCTGCACCTCCATGACTGTTTGGTTTGGTTCTTCAACCAAGCTGGTCAGACACCGACTCAACAGACAATTAAGACTGCAGATAAGATCTTCAGTGTCGACCTTCCTCTATCCAGTACTTCTATCGGTCCAGGGTCAGGAAATGGGCAGGGAGCATCACTGCTAACTCTTCACACCCTAGTTACAAACTGTTCCAACTCCTCCCCTCTGGCAGGCAATCACAATACGCCAAATCAACCCTTCATACGAACAGTTTCAATCACTGTGAAATAACTCTGAAACTAATCTTTCCGTGAATGTACAAATTTGTGTTCACGTCAACGTTTTTTTGCCTTGATCTATTCACCACTGCATTATTATTTATTAGCCTTGCACATGTTAGTTATTTAAGTACTTGTTTATATTTTGAGTTAATCATTAATATTGTTTACATTGAACAAGAAAGTATAGTCTAGTAAGTAACATTCCTTGTGTGTTTAAAATACTTGACCAACAAAGCTGATTTTGATCAACATGCTACCTCAGTCATTATCTTTATAAAGTTAGTGTTGTGGATAAATTATCTGATTGTTTTATCATTTCAACATAGCTTTATTCTCTTCCTATTGAACCATTTTATTCTATTTGTAGAACAGCGCAATGAGGACCCAGTTCACATTGCATGGAGCTCCAGTGAGAGTGGCCAGTCTGACAATGATGGCACCCAGCATGACGAGCCTTGGACTGCAAGAAGACCCGTGGCTCCCTTTCAGACGTACACCAAATCACTGCTCATGCTCAGCACTGATAAAGGTAAACTGAGTAACTGAAAGTTTTTCGGTTCAGCTTTGTGTTCCTCACAGTCGTTTTTATACCAAGTACCACCGTTTTGGCTACCTCTGCTATACCATCACTGTTTAGTTTAAAATATGTGGCTTGTAAGCCTTGTGGCATATGTAGTGAGGTAAACATTCATTTGAATCCAATTTTAGCTAATATTTGATTAATACGTGTTATTTGTACAATCATTTTAAATACATGTATCTCTAATATAAATTATATAACGACAAATACTTGACAGAACCTGCATACTTGCAGCAGTTAATAATCTGTCAAAAGTGGACCATGCAACAAATTTGCTTTTGTTTTTTAATGATTATCATTACAAAAGTCTTCCCTGGCTATGATTAGTCACACCATTTGCGTCTCCACCCTAGACGACCCACCTGTTATAGAGACTGATAGCGATCGGGACGGCGATGACTTTGAAAAAGACACCGGGCAACAAATCTCTGACTGCGAGTCGGCGTCTTGTGACAACGAACCTGAACACCATCCGGTTAACCCTACAGATGTGAGTAAAAAGCATCCATTTGTACCACATAATGTAAAATGCATGAATGTCACAGTTATGTTCATGCATGACCAGTAGATGGGGCTATAAACCTTCTTAAACTCTTGACTAATGCATACCACTGTACAGTATATACATGTATGTAACATTAAATACCCCTTTAAATACCAAAAAAGCTCATTACAAATACTCTGTATTTAACTTATACATCAATAATAAAGTTAACCATTATGTTTATTGAGTATATATCTGAAAACTGAGCGATATTATTGTTATAGGACAAGAGTAACTAATGTTATGCCAGTGTTTTGAGTCCATATGGGAGCAGTGTTTTTAATATTTGTGTTAACTATATTAGTACTGGCTTAGTAGTTTATTCTGTTCTTAGCAGTTATTCCACTAGATGGAGTACTGTAGTCATTATTCCAAAGTCTTACACAAACAGGATCAAACCAGACTGCCTTACAGTGTGCACTTTCTAGAACCTCTGGTTGTGTTCCAGACTGTCAAAGTTCACAAGCTGAATTTGCAATAAAATGCTGGCCGGCACGTATCCAAAACAGTCGAGATTTATCCTGCATGGTCAATGTTTTTGAGATGATCAGTAGAAAGGAATGAAGAAAACGACAGTGAAGTAGTCCAGCTGTGTTATTGGTAATTAAACATTTCAACCTTTCTATTTTCTCTTAATTGATGAAGACATGTACAAGGGATGTAGAATACAGTGGAGAAATGGTGTAACTGTATAAAACGCTGGGTGCAAAGGTGTGCACACCAGAGCCCAGACCTAAAGCCAATTCAAAATCAGTGAGGTCCACTGTATAAGAGAAATAGAAAAATCTGCTTTTACCAGCATTTATGTCACTGCATGCTGCACGTCGGTATTATTGTCCCCATGCCAAGGATAGACAAAAAAAGTACTTTACCTTACTTTCTCTTTTGTTTCCTCAAAACAAATCATAATGCTGCAATGTCCCCATTTTCTCCGTTGAAGTTTAGCGGCTAATCAAACTCCGTAATGACCCAGAAATGGACAAATACATGGAAATATTTGTTTTATAGACATGGACAGGCTGTAAGGAATTGACACAAGAAGAAATAGACTGAATTTCCAGTGGCAAGAGTCTCGGCTGTGCCGGCTCAGTAGAAGGCTTTCCAAAACAATCTGTCCTAGAATGCCCTCATCAGTACTTCCAACAATCACTGACGTTTAGGGGTATAACAATATGAATATTTCATATCATGGTTATCACGACCATTATTATCACAGTTAGTATTATCTCAGTATTGTTGAATGTGCTCAAAAAGCATATACACACTGAAATCTTTTGACCAAGTTTTTTTTTAAAGAATAAAAATACACACTGTTACAAAAGCAACTATTGTGCATGTTTTTGTGTTTCTTATACTTCAGTGATAATGTTTTCATCTTAATATTGTATCTGTTTCAATGGCTTTCGCACTTTAATATTTATTTAAATGAAAAGTGTGTAACAATTAAAACGTATTATTAATCATTGGTTATTTCTGACTGGCGTTGTGGCATCCTGTTTTGTTTGGCGGTCTTTGAACGCACCGTAAAAACACCTTCTCATATTCCTCTGTGTATAGAACATTCACTCTGTTTTAAGAGAGCACAGCTTGTGGGCTGCTTTTGCATACTTGAAAAGTTAAATTGCTCAGACAGCAATGTGTTTATATGAGTTTAGATTGAGGTATGTCATTTAATAATGAGGAAATATTTTAATGTTTCCGGTTTTCATGTTGGCATTTAATCTTGTTAGCTGGCGCCAGTCAGCCTGTGACTTATCAATCACATGTTTTCGATAATTTTGAGTTGAGTTTGTGTTTATTTCGAACCTGCATGCATACAACATGATACATCACAATTTCCAGTTTCTCTATTCAACATGTTTGAAAGGAGTAGGAAGAAGCAGAGGTTATTTAATCGTACCCCTTTTCCTTTACATAGCAGTTGCTAACACTTTTGTTCACTTCCTGTTCTCAATTTATTCACAATATACTACATAAGTAATAACATAAAAAATAATAATAATCAGTGAAGTAAGTTATATTTCATATTGTGAGATTAGTAAGATTATCTAGAAAATTAATGGATGGATGAAATACATTCCGAATGTTCATCATGGTTCTTCTTCTTTGTACCTTGTAAACACTTTAAGTTTGAAGAGTTTCTTGAATTGGATCATATAAGTAGATTGTTTGATTTCTTTGCTGAATCCATTACATACATTAATTCCACATACTGATATACTGAAGGTGTTAATTTTTGTACGTGCGAACAAATGTAAAATTTTTCTCCAAGATTATATTCCTCCCCTTTTGTTGAGAAGAATTGTTGAAAATTATTGGGTAACATTATGTAGTTTGCTTTGTGCATTATTTTAGCTGTTTGCAAATTCGTGAAATTTCAGTATTTTGATTTAAAATGGGAAAACCAACCGTCGTGGGTTTCACCACAGTTATCATTAATGCCATTTATCGTTACATCCCTAGTAACGTCACTGTTGAAAAATACTCCAAAACCCAGCAGGCAGAGTAATTCACAACTGTGTGCAAGCTCAAATCCAAATGCATGAACCTATTGATTTGATGCCTCAGCATTGTTTAGCATGAGTTGCCAACTTTTTAACAAAATTTACAAGTCAGAAAAGACAAAATTCATCATAGGTCTCCTCTAAGCGCTACGCTTGACAATGAGTTCACTTGAGAGCCTCTTTGGCTTATTTGCTAGCACTGTTTAACTTAGTTGCTGCTATTTTAACAGAATTGTGTTCACTTTCAGTCTCCTATATATATTTCAATGGAGTTGGGCCTCTGAACAATGGAGTCCTGGATTGTTCACAGGTGCAATGTTTGTCAAAGGCTGGGGAGGCGTGACGAGAATGTGCAAGGAGTGCCGTGGTGCACAAGATTATGGCAGCACACAGCGTTTTGAAGCTGCATGTAATTGATCAGCCAGAATAGGACAAATTAGTGAAGTGATGTGGTTGTTGTGGTGTGGAGCGCCTGCCATACGGAGGATCTTTGACTAGCGGTTTTGCAGTGGATCCACAAGAACAGCAGAGCACTCCTACAATATGGAGGATTTTTAACTTTTTTTTAGCAGTGTGTCCGTGGATAACAGCAAAACGGTCCTTAACTTACAAAACTCAAAACCAGTGAAGTTGGCACATTGTGTAATTCGTAAATAAAAACAGGATACAATGATTTGCAAATCTTTTCAATCTATATTCAATTGAAAAGACTGCAAAGACAATATATTGAATGTTCGAACTGAGAAACAAATGTTTTTTTTTTAAATAATCATTACCTTAAAATTTAATGGCAGCAACACATTGCAAAAAAGTTGGCGCAGGGGCATTTTTACCACTGTGTTACATGGCCTTTCCTTTTAACAAACCTCAGTAGACATTTGGGAACTGAGGAGACCAATTTTTTAAGCGTTTCATGTGGAATTATTTCCCATTCTTGCTTGATGTACAGCTTAAATTGTTCAACAGTCCAGGGTCTCCGTTGTAGTATTTTAGGCTTCATATTGCGCCACACATTTTCAATGGGAGACAGGTCTGTACTACAGGCAGGCCAGTCTAGTACCCGCACTCTTTTACTATGAAGCCACGCCGTTGTAACACGTGGCTTGGCATTGTTTTGCTAAAATAAGCACGGGCGTCCATGATAACGTTGCTTGGATGGCAACATATGTTGCTCCAAAATCTGTTTGTTCCTTTTAGCATTAATGGTGCCTTCACAGATGTGTAAGTTACCCATGCCTTGGGCACTAATACTCCCCCATACCATCTCAGATACTGGCTTTTGAACTTTGCGCTTATAAGAGTCCGAATGGTTCTTTTCGTCTTTGTTCCGGAGGACGCAACATCCATAGTTTCCAAAAACTATTTAAAATGTGGACTCATCAGACCACAGAACACATTTCCACTTTACACCAGTTCATCTTAGATGAGCTCGGGCCCAGCGAAGCCAGCGGCGTTTCTGGGTGTTGTTGATAAATGGCTTTCGCTTTGCATAGTAGAGTTTTAACTTGCACTTACAGGTGTAGCGACGAACTGTAGTTACTGACAGTGATTTTCTGAAATGTTCCTGAGCCCATGCGGTGATACCCTTTACACACTGATGTCACTTTTAGATGCAGTCCCGCCTGAGGGATCGAAGGTCCGTAATATCATCGCTTACGTACAGTTATTTCTCCAGATTCTTTGAACCTTTTGATGATATGGCATCAAATTCCAAATTAGCTAATATTTGCTAAAAATAACAGTTTTTCAGTTCGAACGTTAAGTATCTTGTCTTTGCTATCTATTCAATTGAATATAGGTTGAAAAGGATTGGCAAATCATTGGATTTTGTTTTTATTTACGATTAACACAACATGCCAATTTCACTGGTTTTGGGGTTTGTACTATTTAATCTGTTTTGCCAAATAGAGTACGTAGTTATTTTAATTGTGGCCTATATCTGCACAATCTTAAAAAAGACTGCAGCATTATTAAAAGTAATTATCAAGTTCAGAGGCAAGTGGATAACGATAGGACCGAAGTAGAGCGACTTGTGAGGAAGTATTTGAACTACATGTCGAAAGGAAATGCGTCGACAGATTAGCATCCCTCCCGCAGACACTCTGCTACTTCCTCTTGTCACACTCTTTTTTTTGCTGCTATCAGCTCTCTGTGGGTATGAAATATATGAAATATAACATATCATCTATATGGAGGCTTGTAGTCTGAGTTGTAAAGTCAGGTTAAGGAAATGCAATAAAGTGTGAGCATCCTGTTTTGATGATATGCTATGGAATGGATCATTTGCAAATATTTACAGTTCTTATAAGGCATGCTTTTCATCCAGTTTCTGACTTGATTCCAATCTGTTTGTTCTACAAGTGGAGAATAATGCAGCTGTTTGGTTCATCTAGTTCCAGTGTTTACTGGAAATCCACTTGGACCCTGCCAATCCTAAATCAAACCTGATCCAATGGGATGCGGACGGACAGTTCCCCATCCGAAGTTTATTATTCCAGATAAATGTGCGGCTAACTCACTACACCAAAGACTGCCAGATCGCTGTGTTATTGTACTTGCGCTGGAAGTGGATAGGAGGAGCTGTGAGGGCAGTGTTGCATTTCAAGGACCACTTCCCAGATGAGGCTTGCTGGCTCACTCCAAGCCACCAAAAACGGGCCACACTTAAGCTTCACCAACGTCCGCCCGCACGAGGACATAGCTGGCCCTGGGCCAGGATGTCAGAGCAAAGACTATAAACATCTTTTTACTACTGTTTGTTCAGAGAAGTTGCTCACGTATACAGTGCGCGGTGTACTCTGAATGCTTTCAGTGCTGGGGTAAAAAACATTTTTGATCCGGAGCCAGGAACATAGTGTTCCTCTCTCTCTTTCTCTCTCTCTCTCACTCTCGCTCTGTGGCTGGCTCCAGTGTGACGTCGCCTGGCGCTGGGCCTAGCAGGGTCAAGTTGATTCAAATAAGAGTGTATTGGCTGAGAGAGTTTGGTATGCTGGTCTTGTCTACACATGACAGGAACTCGGGTTTCATGTGGATTTTTCCATGAGATCTGATTGCATCAGTTGCAGTCAATCGTGACACAGCAAAACAAACCAAAAAGAAAATAGGTTTGGGAATTATTCACCTCACTGTAACCTCACCAACGCATATTTCCAATTATATAATTAAAGGTATAATTACTCGTCACTTTTGTACTTGTGACTTGGTATGGTTGTTTGAAAAACAGTCCATTAACAATAAGTGTGGAGATGAGTGTGCAAACAACACATTAAAACAATTTTCAAAGCAGAAAATAAAAATTATTTTTTATTCTATGAAAACTTTAAATATGTTTTAAACACCAACATATTATTATTTACTACTGTTTGTTCAGAGAAGTTGCTCACGTATACAGTGCGCGGTGTACTCTGAATGCTTTCAGTGCTGGGGTAAAAAACATTTTTGATCCGGAGCCAGGAACATAGTGTTCCTCTCTCTCTTTCTCTCTCTCTCTCACTCTCGCTCTGTGGCTGGCTCCAGTGTGACGTCGCCTGGCGCTGGGCCTAGCAGGGTCAAGTTGATTCAAATAAGAGTGTATTGGCTGAGAGAGTTTGGTATGCTGGTGTTGTCTACACATGACAGGAACTCGGGTTTCATGTGGATTTTTCCATGAGATCTGATTGCATCAGTTGCAGTCAATCGTGACACAGCAAAACAAACCAAAAAGAAAATAGGTTTGGGAATTATTCACCTCACTGTAACCTCACCAACGCATATTTCCAATTATATAATTAAAGGTATAATTACTCGTCACTTTTGTACTTGTGACTTGGTATGGTTGTTTGAAAAACAGTCCATTAACAATAAGTGTGGAGATGAGTGTGCAAACAACACATTAAAACAATTTTCAAAGCAGAAAATAAAAATTATTTTTTATTCTATGAAAACTTTAAATATGTTTTAAACACCAACATATTATTATATCGGTAAAGAACACGTTAAGTACATAACAAACTTTTACTAATGAGATTATGATGGAATATTTATTGTCCATCCATCCATTTCCTACCGTTTGTTCCTTTCGGGGTCGCAGGGTGTGCCGGAGCCTATCTCAGCTGCATTTGGGCGCAAAAGGGGGTAGTTATTTATTATGATAAAGTAATTAAGTAAGAAATACTTTATATCACCTGGAGATGGCTTAACAGATAAGTTTGTATGTTTACTTTGTCTCTATTCTCACAGCAGCCAGTTTAGACATCTAGCTAGTTGGGCGAGAATGTTTACTTTGTTTTTATTCTTGCAGCAGCCTATTTCAGTTCTTAACTACCGTATTTTTCGGACGATAAGTTGCAGTTTTTTTCAGTTTGGCCGGTGGTGCGACTTATACTCAGGAGCGACTTATGTGTGAAATTACTAACACATTACCGTAAAATATCAAATAATATTATTTAGCTCATTCTCGTAAGAGACTAGACGTATAAGATTTCATGGGATTTAGTCATTAGGAGTGACAGATTGTTTGGTAAACCTACAACATGTTCTATATGTTATAGTTATTTGAATGACTCTTACCATAATATGTTATGTCAACATTCCAGGCACCTTCTCAGTTGGTTATTTATGCGTCATATAACGTACACTTATTCAGCCTGTTGTTCATTATTCTTTATTTATTTTAAATTGCCTTTCAAATGTCTATTCTTGGTATTGGGTTTTATCAAATGAATTTCTCCAAAAAATGGGACTTATACTCCAGTGTGACTTATATGTTTTTCCCCTTCTTTATTATGCATTTTTGGCAGGTGCGACTTATATTTCGGAGCGACTTATACTCCGAAAAATACGGTACTTGGACTGAATTTTTACCTTTTTCCCTTCTTACACAAGCATATATAACCTGTTAAAGAGATGCTTCTGAATGCTTATTTTTTCATTCTTACATCAGCACATTTTGGCAGCTATAGAGTTGGGTCTAAATGTTTACTTTGTTTCAATTCTTAGAACAGCCCATTTAGACAGCAAACTAGTTGGGCCTGAATGTTTACTATGTTTTTGTTCCTACAGCAGCCTATTTATGCTCTTAAGAAACATTTTTTCCTCTTCTTACAGGAGCCTATCTATCCTTCTAATGAGTTGCTTCTGAATATTCACTATGTTTACATTCAGACATTAGCACATTTTGGCAGCTCACTCACTGGGTCTGAATGTATACTGTATGTTTCCCTCATTGCAGTAACTAATTTAGGCAGCTATAAAGTTAGGCCTGAATGTTTGCATTATGTGTCAATTCTTACAGCAGCCCATTTAGGCTGATGACTAGTTTGGCATTGATTTCTACTGTATGTTTGCGTTATTACAGCAAGTTTACAGCTGTTAAGTTGGGTCTACAGCCCATTTTTAGCTTTTATTTAATTGGTCTGAATTATTATTTTTTTATTTTACTGCTTGCTTCTGTGTGTGCACTTTTTTTTTCATTTTTGCATCAGCACACTTTGGCAACTAACGAGTTGGGTCTGAATGTTTACTGTATGTTCCCTATAATTGCAACCGATTTAGGCAACTATAAAAAGTTGGGCCTGAATGTTGACTTTATTTTTCAACTCTTACAGCACCTCATTTAGGCAGTTGACTAGTTAGGTCTGAATTTATAATTAATGTTTTCCTTGTTCTCCTCTCTGAGCTGCCACCTTGTCGTGGTAGAGGAGTTTGCATGTCCCAATGATCCTAGGAGCTATGTTGTCCGGGGGCATAAGTCCCCTGGTAGGGTTTCCCAAGACAAACAGGTCCTAGGTGAGGGATCAGACAAAGAGCAGCTGAAAGACCTCTATGAAGAAAACAAGAAAAGGACCTAGATTTCCCTCGCCCGGACGCGGGTCACCGGGGCCCCCCTCTAGGGCCAGGCCCGGAGGTGGGGCACGATGGCGAGCGCCTGGTGGGCGGGCCTGTTCCCAGGGGGGCCGGCCGGGCACAGCCCGAGTAGGCAACGTGGGTCCCCCCTCCAATGAGCTCACCACCCATAGCAGGGGCCATAGAGGTCGGGTTCGACTTGAGCTGGGCGTCGGCCGAAGGCAGAGCACTTGGCGGTCCGATCCTCGACTACAGAAGCTAGCTCTTGGAACGTGGAACGTCACCTCACTGGGAGGGAAGGAGCCTGAGCTAGTGCGCGAGGTGGAGAAGTTCCGGCTGCATATAGTCGTACTCACTTCGACGCACAGCAAGGGCTCAGGAACCAGTTTTCTCGAGAGGGGCTGGACTGTCTTCCACACTTGCGTTGCAAGCAGTGAGGGGAGACGGGCTGCGGTGTCAATTCTTGTTCCCCCCCGGCTCAAAGCCTGCACGTTGAATTCAACCCAGTGGACGAGAGGGTAGCTTCTTTCCGCCTTCGGGTGGGGGGACGGGTCCTGACTGTTTTTTGTGCTTACGCACTAAACAACAGTTCAGAGTACCCACCCTTTTTGGATACACGCAAGGGAGTACTGGAAAGTGCTCCTCCGGGTGATTCCCTTGTCCTACTGGAGGACTTCAACGCTCATGTTGGCAACGACAGTGAAACCTGGAGAGGCGTGATCGGGAAGAATGGCCGCCCGGATCTGAACCCGAGTGGTGTTTTGTTATTGGACTTTTGTGCCTGTCACGGATTGTCCATAACGAACACCATGTTCAAGCATAAGGGTGTCCATATGTGCACTTGGCACCAGGACACCCTGGGCCAAAGTTCCATGATTGATTTTGTAGTTGTGTCATCAGATTTGCGGCCTTATGTTTTGGACACTCGGGTGAAGAGAGGGGCGGAGCTTCCGACCGATCACCACATGGTGGTGAGTTAGCTGCGATGGTGGGGGAAGATGCTGGACAGACCTGGCAGGGTCTACTGGGAACGTCTGGCAGAGTCTTCTATCAGAGAGAGTTTCAATTCCCACCTCCAGAAGAACTTTGAACATGTCACGAGGGAGGTGTGGAAAATTGAGTCCTAGTGGACCATGTTCCGCACCTCTATTGTCGAGGCGGCTGATTGGAGCTGTGGCCGCAAGGTAGTTGGTGCCTGTCGTGTCGGTAATCCTACAACCCGTTGGTGGACACCGGCGATGAGGGATGCCATCAAGCTGAAGAAGGAGTCCTATCAAGTTCTTTTGGCTCATAGGACTCCGGAGGCAGCGGACAGGTACCGACAGGCCAAGCGGTGTGCGGCTTCAGGGGTCGCGGAGGCAAAAACTCGGACATGGTAGGAGTTCGGGGAAGCCATGGAAAACAACTTCCGGACGGTTTCGAAACGATTCTGGACCACCATCCGCCGCCTCAGGAAGGGGAAGCAATGCACTGTCAACACCGTGTATGGTGCGGATGGTGTTCTGCTGACCTCGACTGCGGATGTTGTGGATAGGTGGAGGGAATACTTCGAAGACCTCCTCAATCCTACCAACACGTCTTCCTATGAGGAAGCAGTGCCTGGGGAATCTGTGGTGGGCTCTCCTATTTCTGAGGCTGAGGTTGCTTAGGTAGTTCAAAAACTCCTTGGTGGCAAGGCCCCAGGGGTGAATGAGATCCGCCCGGAGTTCCTTAAGGCTCTTGATGCTTTGGGGCTGTCTTGGTTGACAAGACTCTGCAACATCGCGTGGACATCGGGGGCGTTACCTCTGGATTGGTGACCCGGGGTGGTGGTTCCTCTCTTTAAGAAGGGGAACCGGAGGGTGTGTTCCAACTATCGTGGGATCACACTCCTCAGCTCTTCCGGTAAGGTCTATTTTAGGTGTCCTGGAGAGGAGGCTACGCCGGATAGTCGAACCTCGGATTCAGGAGGAACATTGTGGTTTTGTCCTGTTCGTGGAACTGTGAACCAGCTCTATACTCTCGGCAGGGTCCTTGAGGGTGCATGGGAGTTTGCCCAACCAGTCTATATGTGCTTTGTGGACTTGGAGAAGGCATTTGACCGTGTCCCTTAGGAAAGTCCTGTGGGGAGTGCTCAGAGAGTATGGGGTATCGGACTGTCTGATTGTACGATCAGTGTCAGAGCTTGGTCCGCAATGCTGGCAGTAAGTCGGACAGGTCTCCAGTGAGGGTTGAACTCCGCCATGGCTGCCCTTTGTCACCGACTCTGTTCATGACTTTTATGGACAGATTTTCTAGACGCAGTCAGGGTGTTGAGGGGTTCTGGTTTGGTGGCTGCAGGATTAGGTCTCTGCTTTTTGCAGATGATGTGGTCCTGATGGCTTCATCTGGCCAGGATCTCCAGCTCTCACTGGATCGGTTCTCAGCCAAGTGTGAAGCGACTGGGATGAGAATCAGCACCTCCAAGTCCGAGTCCATGTATCCCGTCCGGAAAAGGGTGGAGTTCCATCTCCGGGTGGGGGAGAAGACCCTGCTACAAGTGGAGGAGTTCACGTACCTAGGAGTCTTGTTCATGAGTGAGGGAAGAGCGGATCGTGACATCTACAGGCGGATCGGTGCGGCATCTTCAGTAATGCGGACGCTGTATCAATCCGTTGTGGTGAAGGAGGACCTGAGCCGGAAGGCAAAGCTCTCAATTTACCAGTCGATCTACGTTCCCATCCTCACCTTTGCTCATGAGCTTTGGGTTATGATTGAAAGAACAAGATCACGGGTACAAGCGGCCGAAATGAGTTTCCTACGCCGGGTGGCCGGGCTCTCCCTTAGAGATCGGGTGAGAAGCTCTGCCATTCGGGAGGAGGTCAAATTAAAGCCGCTGCTCCTCCACATCCAGAGGAGCCAGATTAGGTGATTCCGGGCATCTGGTCAGGATGCCACCCGAACGCCTCCCTAGGGTGGTGTTTAGAGCACGTCCAACCGGTAGGAGGCCACGGGGAAGACCCAGGACACGTTGGGAAGACTATTTCTCCCGGCTGGCCTTGGAATGCCTCGGGATCCCCTGGGAAGAGCTGGACGAAGTGGCTGGGGAGAGGAAAGTCTGGGCTTCCCTGCTTAGGCTGCTACCCCCGCGACCCGACCTCGGATAAGCGGAAGAAGTTGGATGGATAGATGGTTTTCCTTGTTGCAGCAAGCTATTTTAGACAGTTAATTAGTATTGCCTGATTTATTTTTTACTGTATGTTTCCCTTATTCCTGCAAGCCATTTAGGCAGATGACGAGGTAGGCCTGAATGTGTTCCCTTATTACAGCAAGCTTTTAGACAGCTATAAAGTCGGGTTGATACCTATAGCACCCTCTGCTGGTTGCTGCCTAACGTAACCATAAGCATCAGCATAACACATCCTTCAAAGTCTATATTTTAAAAATTACTGTACTGTAAGGGATTGCACCTGTTAATGTTTAATTAATCATCATTACGTTTCCCATGATTGACACAGCTTGAAATCTCAGGATTCGTGTCCGACGGTGACAATGAGGGTGAGACTCAAACCACCAGCAGACAGGATGTCAAGAGCCCACATGGACAAACTGGCAAGGGCAGCAAAAGGTCTGTCAGCGACTGGGTCAGGTGCGCTCATGCCATGCTGCAGACGCCTCGGAAAGCATTTCACAGGCAGTCCAAAACCCCCGAGGACTCAGCCAAAAAGAAAAGGAAGTTTCAAAGGTTGGAATTAAGTTTTGTTTTGAAATTACTTTTTTAGTTTTACAGATACAAAGCTATTCCTGAATATTTTTTCTTCAGATTTGATATTTTATACTGCTTCAGGAATTTTCTACACTCAGAGCAGAGAAGATTCCCACTTCCAGTAAGCCAATGGCTTTCTACTAAAATAAGCTGTAGTCAGCAACACTTCCTATGTTAGTTCAAGCACATTTGATGCTATTGCTTTATAAATCGGCATTAACAAGTGCTTTCGTTATAAGCTATCAGGCAAACAGCAAGTTGTCAGCTGAAGAGCTTCTTCATAAAACAGGGAAAGGTCACTTCCGTAGCCAAACTCCTCTTCCAAAATCTATGTGTAGGTTTTTGAGGGAATTATATAATGTTACAATGTCATCTCGCGTATGCTTGTATTTGTTGCACAGCGGAGGTCTTGCAGAGAGGCTGAATCGACTTCAATGCAGGCAAAGGTCAGCTGTGAGCTTCTGGAGGCACCGCTCCATCTCGGTCAACTCAATACAAGGTGCAACACATAACTAACAAATGAGTATCTCAAGGATTTTTTTTTCGTGTTGTATGTAGGTCAGTGGTCGGCAACCTTTACCACTCACACAAAATAAAGAAAACTATGGGAGCCACAAGACTCTTGAAATTTAAAATGAAATAACACAGCGTACAAAGTTTTTTTTTTGCTTTGTGTTATGTATTAACCAGGGGTCTCAGACACGCGGCCCGCACCTTAATATGAACATTTAATATTAGTGCGGCCCGTGAGTTTTATTTGAATGCTGCTTGACAACATCACATTTGCCAACCATCTCAATTTTTCCGGGAGACTACCGAGTTTCAGAGCGACCATTCCCTCGACTGTCTGCTGGTTTTCACCCAAACAACAATAATAAGGGCGTGCTATGATGACAATGCGTTTAGCGCCCTCTACAACCGTAACAAACAGCTTACCAGCCCGTTCACATGTTGTATGAGGCTTCTGCAGACACACATAAGCGACTGCAAGGCATACCTGCTCAACAGCTATGCAGGTTACACTGAGGGTTGTGATATAAACAACTTTAGCACTCTTACTAATAAGCGCCACACTGTGAAACCACACCAAACAAGAATGACAAACACATTTCGAGAGAACATCCACACTGTAACACAACATAAACGCAACGGAACAAATACCCAGAATCCCATGTATCCCAAACTCTTCCGGGCTACATTATACACCCCCGCTACCACCAAATCCCACCCCCCCCCCCCAACCCCGCCCACCTCAACCGACGCACGGAGAGGGGGTGGTAGTAGGCGTGTATAATGTAACCCGGAAGAGTTAGGGATGCATGGTGATTCTGGGTATTTGTTCAGTTGTGTTTGTGTTGGGTTACAGTGCGGATGTTCTCCTGAAATGTGTTTGTCATTCTTGTTTGGTGTGGGTTTACAGTGTGGCGCATATTAGTAAGAGTACTAAAGTTGTTTATATCACAACGCTCAGTGTAACCTGTATGGCTGTTGAACAAGTATCCCTTGCAGTCGCTTGCGCGTTGGGTCAGCACCCGCACACTAGATGTGGCCGGCCGGTACTCAGATAGCATAGTATTAAAGCGGACGCAACGAGAGGACGTTTAAGGCATTGCCATCACGGCACGCCTACAATATTGTTGCCCGGTTGAAAATCTGACAATGTTATCCTGGGGAGATTTCTGGGAGAGGCACTGAAATCCGGAAAACCTCCCGGAAAAATGGGGGGGTCGGCAAGTATGCAGCTGAGCCACACCAGAGTGATGCAAGAGCCGCATGCGGCTCCGGAGCCGCGGGTTGCCAACCCCTGATATAGTTTAACATACTGAGAGACCACGTTGAGGAAGAGCCAGCGTCACACGATCATTGCGGCTCTGAACTCTGAACTCGCTATACTTTACAGGAAACTGCTTGACAAGTTTTCTTCTCTTTTCCGCGGTGTACCAAACTACCACCTCTCTGGGTGAGAGGCACAGGGCATAAACGGTAGTTAAAAGTTGACAGTTGATTGTGGGAAAAAAAGACACTTGATCAAAGGTTTGGCGGACGAGGATTTCATACACCGACTTTTGAATGTTTAACAGCTCTAAGTAGTCAAACAATTGCAGTCATGCTTTTATTTATGGAAAATAGACTTCAATTCAATGATAGCTAACCTTTGTAGCCAAACTTTACCATCATTAGCTGACAACATAACTAATGTTTTGGTGTATATACAACATCAATGTTTGTTTACACTGAGGGTCCCCAAACTACAGCCCGCCAGCATACACAACCTGATCCACGGGACGATGTCCCACTTTAAAAAAGATAACTTTTTTTTAATTTGTATTTGTCCTGTCCAGCTGCTCAGGCAAATCATTCTGATGTAGATGCCTGTATGTGCTGTACAGATTTATTTTACAAGACAGAAGTGTGGGAGACTTCTTTTGTTCCCTTATCTGTATTTGACTTTATTAAAGGTTTAGATACATTTAGTGTTTGGCGCAGGGGGGGACCAAAAATACAAGGGGAAAAAAAAGAAGACAGATGGGAAAACTGTGCATGTGTACATACATATACAGTCTTGATCAAAAGTTTACATACACTTGTAAAGAACTCAATGTCATAGCTGTCTTGAGTTTCCAATAATTTCTACAACCCTTGTTTTTTGTGATAGAGTGATTGGAGCACATACTTGTTAGTCACAAATAGCATTAATGGAGATTGGTTCTTTTATGCATTTATTATGGGTCTACTGAATATATGACCAAATCTGCTGGGTCAAAAGTATACATACAGCAATGTTAATATTTGGTTATATGTCCCTTGGCAAGTTTCACTGCAATAAGGCGCTTTTGGTTGAATTTTTGACCACTCCTCTTGACAAAATTGGTGCAGTTCAACTAAATTTGTTGGTTTTCTGATATGAACTTGTTTTTTGTCCACACCTTTAAGTCTGGGCCATTCATAAACCTTAATTCTTGCCTGCTATAGCCATTCCTTTACCACTTTTGATGTGTGTTTGCACATTGAGCTGTTTGGCCACAATATGCAGCAATACGTTTGGAAGAGGAAAAGTAAGGCCTTTAATCCCAGGAGCACCACCCTACCGTCAAGCATGATGGTGGTAGAATTATGCTCTGGGCCTCTTTTTGCTGTTTTGCTTTACAGAGAGTAAATGGGACAATAAAAAAAGAAGGATCCAAATTTTTCAGGACAACCTAAAATCATCAGCTTGGAGGTTGGGTTTTGGGCACAGTTGGGTGTTCCAACAGGACAATGATCCCAAACACACGTCAAAAGTGGTCAAGGAATGGCTAAATCAGGCTAGAATCAAGGTTTTAGAATGGCCTTACCAAAGTCCTGACTTAAACGTGTGGACAATACTGAAGAAACAAGTCCATGTCAGAAAAATAACAAATTAAGCTGAACTTCCCCAATTTTGTCAAGAGGAGTGGTCAAAAATGCAACCAGAAGCTTACCAGAAGCTTGTGGATTGCTACCAAAAGTGCCTTATTGCACTGAAACTTGCCGAGGGACATGTAACCAAATATTTACATTGCTGTGTGTATACTTTTGACCCAGCAGATTTGGTCACATATTCAATAGACTCATAATAAATTCATAAAAAAACAAAAAAACTTTATGAATGTTTTTTATGACCAACAAGTATGTGCTCCAATCACTCAAAAAAATAAGAGTTGTAGAAATTATTGGTAACTCAAGACAGCATTGACATCATTTTCTTTACAAGTGTATGTAAACTTTTGATCGCGACCGTATATATATATGTTCTTTTTCTAACAACGTTCTCATATTTTGACAAATGCCTGTAAAAACAAAAAAAAAGTAATAGCTTTTTATGCAGCCTTTGATTTTATTATTTAAACCTATCACATTTAAATACCCCCTCTGGCCATTCTGAGATCAGTGACTTAAAAAGAGCCGCTTTGTATGTGAGTTGACAGACTGCAATTTCACAATCCAGTGTAATCAACTTTACAGCCCAAAAGGGTAAGCTGAGCCAAGTCAGTTTTCTATTGGATTACACTGCCTCAAGTCATTGTTGTGATTGGCTCTATCTTAATGATCGTCTCTCAAAAATGCACATTGTCAAGTAATAATGAGATTTTAGTGTTACGTATACAGCCTTCCCGTTATACGGACTGAATAAAAGAAGTTAAAAGTGAAGGACTACCCAAAGGAGTCCTTCAGAGAGTTGATTGCGAGCGCAAAAAAAGCTTGCATGCCGCAAGAAACTCGCTGCTCAACATCTGTGTTGTTGTTGCTTCGCTCTCCAGTGGATAGGCCTGGCGTGCTAGTGCTGAAGGTGCTGGAGGTTCAGGAGGAGTGCAGCATGCAACTGGTGCGCTGCCAGCACCGCCCGCCGAGTCCCGCGGAGGGCCACCAACACGATTTCACGTGCTATGACGCTCGAGTGCTGGTGTTGTTCTGCAAGGAGACGGCTGCCCAGCTGAGTCCTGCTCCCGCAGACATCATCCATATATATCCGCCATGGTAAGCCAATGCATTTACGTACAGTACAGTGCACAAGTCTGACACCACTGCCTGCCTTGTTTGCATTCATTTTGAGTAGTACAAGGGTTCCATTTCAGTTTGTGTTTGTAAGAAGGTAGGGTGCCGTTGCTTAGCACACCAATTCCCCCTTTTCACGTGCCTCTAATATTTTATTGAGGAAACATGGCTTACATACTAACTTTAGCTTACCCTGAGCTCTGAGGGTTGCAGTGTTATGCCTCCTCAATCATTCTCCACTTTGCTGATACCCTCCATCTTGTTGCTGCCCTCAGTCTCCTCTTGGATAAAAATTGTCTCCTTACAATGACCAACAACAGACCCTCGATCTCCTTTATTGTTGGGCCTATAGTCAATAAATCAGTTAATCGAACAATAAGAATGATCCCAATGATGAAATATTTGTTTTCTTTGTCTATTGCTTCCAAACAGGGTGCCAGAGGGTTCACTCTGTGCATCGCTCTCGGCAACTGAGCGTGTTTATTCAATAGCAGAATTAAATGGACGGGTTGATTCTGTCTGTCAGTCTTTAACAATCTTGGTCTCTGTGGGTGGAGGCAGAACGATGCACAGACAGATTCTCGCTGGTTGTGACTGGCTAGCGAGAAGCGCTGCAAAATAACAAGATTAAGGGGGAAAATTTGATTGCAAAGCCGAATTTCCCTTTGTGGAAATATTTCGACTTCAGAGAAATGAGCAGGACGAGCCCACCAACACGGACAAACGAGCAAGTATGCTCATCCATCAATCCAATATCTACCGCTTGTTCCTTTCAGGGAAAAGGGTTGGGGAGACAGGGGAAACCCTGGACAAGTAGCCAATGCATCGCAAGGCCAACACAGATAGACAACCATTCAGACTCACATTCAAACACGAGGGCCAATTTAGTCTTCCCAAGCAGCCGATCCCAATGTGTTGAAAAAAGTAAAAAAAATAACAATGAACCGTTTTATTCAATTGGGAAAAAACACTACACATTAAGATGTTAAATATTTTTTGAACTGCAATTTTTGCTAACAAAGATTGAGAGTCAATTTAATTTTTATTGTTTACTTATTTAGGACAATATTAAATATTATATAATATAATTACTTAGTGCTTAATTTGGTCTCAAATTAATGCTGACAAAAACATTGTTTATCTGCAGTAGTTTGTGGGAGAATATATCATCCACCAAAAATAATTATTAACCCTGGCCTAAATAGCGTGTGTTGTTCCTTGTGATGCGTTTAGTGCACAGGTAAACAAGACGACTTATCTAACACTAGCCAGGAGAAACCTCATAGTTCTTGCAACTTGTGTTATAATGGTGACGTATTGTATGTAGCCTAAATGATACATTGCTAAAGCAAACTTTTTAATGGTGGCCGAAAAATTTTGCACAGGAATTTGATTGCAAAGTTGCCTGTAGAAATGCAATTGACTCTGCAAGATCCAATAAGAGGAACAACTTGCACCTTTGACGCAATCCCAAAAAAGATCTCAAAATAGTAATGGCGGACAGGAAAGTGCGTGTTCAGCAAAACGCTTCTCTGCGTTTCCCTGTTTTGGATTTTCGACAAATTCGTTTCTGGGCAGCTGTTCAAGAAGAACACTTTCGTGGGAATTACACAACATAAGACAGGCTTGCAAGGTGCTGGACAAAGAGGAACAGGAAACCCTTAGCAGGAAGTTTGTTTGACAAAGGGCAGATGGTATGGTCAAATATTAGAAAAAAACATTTGGCAATTTGCCATGGACACTGTATTTGCTACAATTTGGAATGGCAGTAAAAGCATTTTTTTTTAATCAACAAAAGAAAATTTGTGTATGTGCATCACTTAGTTCTGGTGTTAACAGTTCTAATGATAACATTTTAGAATAGAACAACTTCAGTGGAAAGCACAACCTTTCCCCCAGCATTCCTCAGTATCATCACTAAAGGCCCAGATGTGCACTGCAGCCCCTCACTTCGGAGTCAAGGGAGGGGTGGGCCGTGTATGTTTTCAAGGGTTGTTTTGAAGTGGGAGCAAGGCAGCATTCGCCTCCAGCTGTTGGGAGTTTGAGATTGAATGCACTCTGGAATATCCAGGCTGGCGGAAGCGCTGGGGCCTCCTCGTTGCTCTGACGTCACGCACAGCTCCTGGGAATGTTTCACATTCCTCTTCCTGGCAGTAGTTAGGTCATTTCCAGCAAGCTGGGGGGAAAAACACTAGATTATTTTCTGCAGCCTTTGGGAGCGAGTGCGCGCAGGGAGCCAAAGACGCCAGATTGGAAACACATGGCGGCTTCAGCACCTTTCAGTTTTTTAAATCTCAAGGTAGAACTGAGGTCCATGAACATGAATCCATAAACTAACTTTTATTTTGACAAGCTTCAGCTTTTAGGATTTTTCCTTGCGGGAATAATAAAGCATATCGTATCTATATCAGGGGTGTCCAAGGCATTCCCATCGAGGGCCTGCATAAAGACAAATTAAAGGACACCAGGGGCCATTCTGATATTAGTCATTTTCTATGACTAATCCATCGTAGATATGCCAACTAGTTATTCATATAAAACAGCCAGCTCAGCTTTGTGTTAAAGGTTAAAAATTGTGATATTATTATTTTCTTACAACACCCTTAGTAGAAAAGAACAAAGCCAGACGACGTTAGCATCTTCCTTAGTAGAAGTAGTAGTTTCACTTGTGACTGTTCCAGTCCATTCGCAATGGTGCTTAAAGAGTAACTGAAATTTTGGGGGAATTTAGCCTAAGGTTCACAATCATCATGAAGACAGATGGATTTTAAAAAAATGCATTTTATTTTGTAAATAAACGTAAACACAATTGTCGAACAGTTTAAGAACAACATTTCTCAACGAGCTACTGCAAGGAATTTACAGAATTCACCATCTATGATCTGTAATATCATCAAAAGGTTCAGAAGTCACTGCACGTAAGCAGCAAGGCCAAAAACCAACATTGAATACCCATGACCTTTGATCCCTCAGGCGGTACTGCATCATACATCGACATCAATGTGTAAAGGATATCACCACATGGGCTCACGAACATGTCAGAAAATCACTGTCAGTAACTACAGTTCACCATTACACATGTAAGTGCAAGTTAAAACCCTACTGTGCAAAACGAAAGCCATTTATCAACAACACCCAGAAACGCTGCTGGCTTTGCCACACCCAAGCTCATCTAAAATACTGATGCAAAGTGAAAAAGTGTTCTGTGGTCTGTTGAGTACACATTTCAAATTATTTTTGGAAACTGTGGACGTCATGTCTTCCAGACGAAAGAGGAACAGAACCATCCGGACTGTTGTAGGCCCACAGTTCAAAAGCCAGCATCTGCGATGATATGGAGTTGTATTAGTGCCCAAGGAATAGGTAACTTACACATCTGTGAAGGCACCATTAATGCTGAAAGGTACATACAGCTTTTGGAGCAACATGTGTTTCCATCCAAGCAAATGATTTTTCATTGACGCCCCTGCTTATTACAGCAAGACAATGCCAAGCCACATTCTCCACGTTTTTAGAACAGCATGGCTTCGTAGTAAAAGAGTGCCGGTACTAGACTGGCGTGCCTGTAGCCCAGACCTGTCTCCCATTGAAAATGTGTGGCACATTACGAAGCGTAAACTACGATAACGGAGACCCCAGACTGTTGAACAACTTAAGCTGTACATCAAGCAAGAATGGAAATACTTCCACCCGAAAAGCTTCAAATATTGGTCTCCTCAGTTCCCAAATGTTCACTGAGTGTTGTTAAAAGGAAAGGTGATGTAACACAGTCCAAAAAAAATGGCACAGGGGCATTTTTACCAATGTGTTGCTGCCATTAAATTGTAAATTAGTGATTATTTGCAAAATAAGTTTCTCAGTGCGAACATTAAATATCTTGTCTTTGCAGTCTATTCAATTGAATATAGGTTGATAAGGACTTGCAAATCATTGTATTCTGTTTTTATTTACAATTTACACAACATGCCAACTTCACTGCTTTTGGGTTTTGTACAATATTATATACTGTACATACATCTTCGACTGCGGTGTTAATGGGTGGGGAAAACCCCACATTTAGTGCGTCGTCGTATCCAGTATAATTCCTGGGCTCCAGCTTCCTACGTGACACTTGAGGGGTTTATCTCCCCCATCATTTCTAAAGTGCGTAGGTTGGCTCCTCCCACTCACCCCCTCCCAACTCCCTGCCTTGAATGGGCTGTGACTTGAGCGGAAATACCTGTAAGGATTATTCACCTCAGAGCTGTGACGCCAGCAGCTGGGCCACTCCTTGAGAGACCTACCTGTCAGCTGCCCACTCACTTGCTCACAATAGAAAAACACTTCCTGTTCCTGATTCGCTGTACTGTACGTTCTGCACTACTAACACTGTGTACTTAGACGATGAGCAATATTCTTAATGTAGTCACGGTCGTATACAATGATTTCTTCTAACGGGTTTTGAAAAGCAGCGGAAGTCCTAATTTGGTAGTTACAGCTGTAGGGTTGTATTTATTCACAGTAAATATTTACTCCAGTTAAAGATTTGTCCATGGTATTTGTTCCTCATGTTTATAAGGACTACTCTCAACCCTTTATATAACATTTAATATATGATTATATTGTAATATAATGTACAATTACTATTTTAAGAATTATTAATATTATTTGTGTGTGATGATACAATTTAAAAGTTTCAGCTGTCTCTACTGCAATAATTCCAATGTGTGCCCTACAGAAAAAGTCACTGGTTAACAGAAACATCAATAGGAGATATAATGTAAGGTCTTTCATAAATACAATAATACATATATTAGCTGAAACATTGGGTTGGATGATTTTTTTTTTTATTATGAGCCCCAAGTTGGTCTGGATTCTGTCCAGTTTACATCTTAAGCCTAGACCAAACCTATTGAACTGGCGACTTGAGGACCAAATTCAGCCTGGGAATCACACCATACCGGCCCCACAAGTTTAGTTAAAAATTTGGAGTACAAACATTTTTGCAGCAAATTCCTAAACACCAGAGTACTCTTGTTGTTGTATGGAGGAACACATTGGCAGGTCATTGCATTGTAATGTAACATTGCTAGTAAACAGAACACTGGGTCCAAATTTGTGATTTACAACCAAGACGTTACAGGCACCCCTTCAAATCCTCATCTTTTCAGCAGTTAATGTAATGTGATTTATGTAACTAAGGTGTTGCTGTATTTTGTTTATTTCAGATGCAGTCAGTGATCAGTTGCTTAATTTTAGTTATACTATTAGTTTTCCTCAAGGTTCAATTTTAGGTCTTCTCTTTTCTATTTTTTTGCAAAAAGTCCCTAAAAACAGCAAAGTGTTCCATCAACTCTGACAAAATGAATGGATCAAATGTTTACTGTAGAGCAGTGGTTCTCAAATGGGGGTACGAGTACCCCTGGGGGTACTTAAACGTATGCCAAGGGGTACGTGAGATGTTTTAAAAATATTCTAAAAATAGCAACAATTCAAAAATCCTTTATAAATATATTTATTGAATAATACTTTAACAAAATATGAATGTAAGTTCATAAACTGTGAAAAGAAATGCAACAATTCAATATTCAGTGTTGACAGCTACATTTTTTTGTGGACATGTTCCATAAATATTGATGTTAAAGATTTCTTTTTTTGTGAAGAAAGGTTTACAATTAAGTTCATGAATCCAGATGGATCTCTATTACAATCCCCAAAAAGGGCACTTTAAGTTGATTACTTCTATGTGTAGAATTTTTTATTTACAATTGAATCACTTTTTTTTTTTTCCAACAAGTTTTTAGTTATTTTTATATATTTTTTTCTAAATAGTTTAAGAAAAACCACTACAAATGAGCAATATTTTGCACTGTTATACAATTTAATAAATCAGAAACTAATGACACAGTGCTGTATTTTACTTCTTTATCTCTTTTTTGCAACCCAAAATGCTTTGCTCTGATTAGGGGGTACTTCAATTAAAAAAATGTTCACGGGGTACATCACTGAAAAAAGATTGAGAACCACTGCTGTAGAGGATGCTGGTTCTTCGGAATATACAAAATATGATTAATAGTGAAAAGAGAACTCCGGTTCCCCAGTCATTAACTTTCTGGAAATGTGGCTCCTCAAAAAATTTTGTTGGAAAAACTCTGGCCGACAGTCATCACATGCTTTTTAATATAGCCTATATACATATACATACACATATATATGTATACACACATTTATTTATATATATATATATATATATATATATATATATATATATATATATATATATATATATATATATATATATATGTTTTGCAATGAGAGCTTTTAAGGCTATATATATATAGCCCCTCTCATTGCAAAATATTTCCAATGCAAACTATATATATATATATATATATATATACACATTCATATACAGTATTTATATATATATTTATATATATACATACATACATATATATGTATGTATATATATATATATATGTATCCATATATATATGTGTATGTATATATATATAGATACACAAAATATTCCTACAGCAACATATTGTTGGCATTTGCTGTGCTTGGCACCGTTTATTACAGGGGTAAATGTGTCACCATCGGCCTTCGCCAAAGTAAGACCCCATTGCAGAGAAAGAATACAAGTAATAACATAAAGCGCACTCAAAACAAAGTGAGGAAAAAAACAACTTAAAATGCAAATAAAAGGTTGTTTATTTGCGTGTGGAGAAAAAGAGGTTACACACAAAAGGTGTGAAGAGGAAAAAGTCAACACTACACTGCAGCGCCTGGACAGAGCCACAGGAACAAGGTGCATGAGTGGAGCCAGAGCAGAAGAGACAAACACGACTGAAAGAGTGAAGCATCAGGAATTAACTGGTGCCAAGTGAAGTGTTCTTCATGACTGTACCATTCCCAGTTGACCAGATACTGAACTCCCCTGCCCCGCCTTCTGGAGTATAAAATGGCCTTCACTGTGTAAGCTGGGTGACCTCCGATCATGCGCATGGAGAAAAAAACATCCAAGGTTGGCACATCGGACTGGTGGTAATAGGCTTGAGGGTGGAGATATGAACCACCAGATGTCACTTGATGGATTAGGGCAGCTGGAGTTCAACCGCCAGAGGTATCATGATCCCAGTGATCTTGAAGAGCCCCAGGCCACAAACTTGTGAGAAATCTCCCTGGAGTAGCCAGCCAACGATAAGTCCCGAGACGACAGTAAGACCTCTTAGCAAGGTTGACAAGTAGAGGCTGGTATCTAGTGGCGATCCACCCGGGCTTCGGTTCTGGGCTGACATCAGGGACAAACTCACTCTTGTATCCCGATAAGCTCCTCAAATATGCCGGTAGACTGATGGAAGTGCAATCTCCGACTCCGAGGAAGGAAAAGGAGTCGGCTGGTAACCGTAGGCAACTTTAGAAGAAGGTATACCTGTCGCCGAGGAGGCGAAGGAATTGTGAGCGTACTCCACCCAAAAGAGGTGGTGGGACCATGACAAAGATCGCCGGTGGCATACGCAGCAAAGTTTTGCTTCCAGGTCCTGGTTAGCCCGTTCCGTCTGGCCCTTGGTGTGGGGATGTTATCCCAACGAAAGGATTCGGGTGGCCTCCAACACCTTGCAAAAAGCTTTACATACAGCAAAGTTTTGCTTCCAGGTCCTGGTTAGCCCGTTCCGTCTGGCCCTCGGTATGGGGATGTTATCCCAACGAAAGGATTCGGGTGGCCTTCAACACCTTGCAAAAAGCTTTACATACTTGGGATGCGGATTGGGTTCCCGAGTCACATACCTGGTTCAGAGGGATCCAGATCCAGATGCTAACTACTTGACCAGTAGTTAAGCAGTCTCTTGGGATGTAGGTATTTAAGAAAGGGGATTGAAGTGGGCCATCTTTGAAAATCAGTCAACCACATCGAGAATTGTCGAGGACCTTTGTCTTGGTGGTGGCATCGTGGGATTTTATTCACTATAAATGGAATATATTTATAGTCAGATCATCAAAAACATGTGTTCATAACTCTTATCGCGCCACATTTGCTTGGCATCAAAGCGCATATTCCTTAATTGCACAACCACTGCACACTCACTATGCTAATTGATTGTATCGATTTTGATATTTGGTGTGATGAAAATTATTTGATGTACAGTACCATACCTACATTAATATTGTTATCTGAGTATAATTGTAATGAATAGAAACACAGTTAGGGATCTGTTTTGTGTTTCCAAGCTGATGACATACTGTAACTACATTGCACTGCAAACATAGTTGACTTGTTTAAGAATTAAAAATCAGGTGTTGACAAAAGACTTCCCTGCTGTGAAATGTTACATGAAGTTTTATACCTCTAAAATTTGTAATGAAAATGTATTTTTAAAATCTCTTTTTTTACATCAATTACATAAAATACCGATTAGAGTACAATGAAGGTATTGTATCGATAAAATCTTAACGATATACATACATCCCTAGTCGTTGGCTATATTATAAAGTTTTTTTTGCATCAGGCCCATTGTTGCTGATCATTCAAGTAGTGATGATAGTAATGCAGACGACATGTGTGATTGTCAACTACCACAATCGGGGTGGGATAGATTAGTTTATCCCATTTTTGAATCATATTTTTTCTGGACAAACGGAAGTGGCTGAAAAGAACAGTTAATGACAAATGGCGAGCATGAATTGCTGTAATCAACCAACCAAAACCCATCCACAAAGAAAGCGTTCATAGCTTTCTAGACTTTTATTATTTTTGAAAGTCCTTCAAGGTGGGTTGAAAAAGTAAGTCGTTCACACAGTTCGGGTATGAGACATCACGAAAGATGTTGTGGTTTCTGCTACACTCAGACTTGTTGATCTCGTACGAATCGTATCCAATTACGTCTGTTTTCTCCTTGTAACGACAAACGGATTTCTGATCCAAGGACTCGTTTCACAGCTTGGGCATTGTTATTTTCCTCCGAATGGATAGATAGCGATATCTTTAACATTGGCACTCGCCCTTCAAAATGTATTCTGGCAATTTATTGTGGGGTACTTCTGGAAAAATCCAAACCTCTCTATTGGCCAGTACAACTGTAGCATTGATATTTTTAGTTCATTTAGGCATTTTATGTTTGAAAATGCTTAATTTAGGCCCAAAATAAATTTGCTACGTGTTGAAGCTGCGAACTTTGTAGCATGATGGCGACGCGAGATATGACTGTACATGTAGGACTGTTATACAACTATCTAATATGTTTTGTTCATGTCTGATATGAAATTTTGTAAAAATTGTAATTTTTCATGTTTGTCTGATATTCTGAATTTTTAATACTGTATCTCTTGGAGAACCCTTCTCATTATGATTTCCTCCCACTCAGTCTGTAGGAACACTGACCTAAAAATTACCCTAAAAACAAAAAAACAGATGAATCAAAGGTTTAATTCTGATGAATAAATATTTTCCAGCAGTGCACATCTAAACTGTTTTTTCCACTTGAACATGCCCGTCATTGATCAGCACGCTAGATACAAGCTGCAACACGTATGACGGAGCCAGTCACAGAGTGCACTTTGCGCTGACTCAGCAATAGACCACCATTCTATTCCTTCTATGTCAGATGTGGGAAGACTTAGACCGTAAATCAGTGTTACTATAAACAATGTGCTGTGTAATTATGAGGCTGTTTTTCAAGTTCCTTTTAATACTCCGGAGGGGTGCCGCTCGCTGACTTTCTCAGGTGTACAAATGTTCAAATATTCCTCCAGCACAAAGGTTTTTTGCTTGGATTTGTAGAAATAACTTCAGCATGTCGACTTTGGCACCCGTTCTTTGATTAGTGAAACCAAAGCCTCTAACAAATTATGTAAAAAAATATACATAGAATGTTTTTCATGTCGTCAACCAACAATCATACCTCCCGATTGTGACAGGCGCGGATGTTTTGTTCTGCAGATGAAGTCACATTTGGATAGCGGCCAAAGGAAGCTGTGCTGAACTGCACGTTTCATCTGGGAAAATTGTCATACACACTGAAATTAAAAAATATTACATCTTGAAAATAAAATATGTTTAGACTTCTATGTTCTGTTATTATATCTTTGCCTTAATTTATTTCCATTGTCAAATTATTTATTTTGAAATGGCCTATTTGTAAGGAAAATGCTTTTAGGGGAGTATTATATTTAGACAAATTAAGTATATGTGTTGTGCTCGCGGGCTAATGTTGTGTTTTGTGAGGTTTCTGCGGAAGTTGAATTGTAAAATCAGAAGAAAACAAACAGAACGCTACAGTCCGCTGCTTCGTAGAGGCAATGCAATGTTGTGGGGCAGCATCTTTGCTATCATGTCATCAATAACTAGCAACCTGCAACTACTGCCAATCACATACAGTATCTCCACAGTCTGTCACCGAACTCCATCCTCCAAGATGGAATGCTTCAGAGCAGTTTTATCAGAGACTAACTCTGGAATTTGGGAGTAAACAGAATAGACCAGCCTGCCAAGAGTCCTAAACCCAAATCAACACTTGGAAAAATCTGCTTCATGATTCATGCAGGAGGAACCTCACAACCATGTCGAAGAACTTGCGACAATTCCTGTATGAGGAGTGTAATGCCGTCCCACAGCGGTGTGTGACTGGGCTGTTTGTTAAACGACTACATTGTTGAATGGTCAATATGTGTTGTTGCTTCTTAGTTACTCATAAGACTGTCATCATCAAAAAACACCAAAGAACACCCACAATGAATTTTTGGCATATTTTATATGCAACATTGTGCTACTCATCTAACAAATGCATGTTTTTTACAAATCACTCAACCATATATTGGCAAAAAGTGTTCACTGAAATCATTCTATTACTTTTTGTTTAATGTTTATTATGGTAACAAAAAAGATTGAGTACATCTGTTCTACATCTATTCTAACATTTCATATCAGTTTGACAACATTCCTGCACTCTTATTCCCGTCTGGATTATTTTTTTTCTTCATAAAATCTGTTTCCTTTTCAACTTGACGCAGGTGAATGGGAGGAGGAAACTAATGACCCTCATTCATTTTCTTCGCAGGCAAAGTCTCTCTTTGGAGAATTTCGGCTGTGATATAATTCTCAACACACACTTTAGTCAGAAAGTCAGCAACTCGACCTCCCAACCAGCTGACATGCTACCAAGAGGCCTGCTCGCGGCCAACAGAGTCATGCCTTATCCTCTCTGCGGAACATTTGGAATGTTGGAAGTTTGCAGGGATTCTAAGGAAAATGATACCAAACAGGTGTGCTTTCTCGACTTGTATGTGTAAGATCATGAGTATTCCAAGAAGGTCATATTGTGCCATCGTCTGGGGACAGGCCACGAAAGGTGTTGTGAAGCCTATCTTGTCATTATATAAACAAACACTAAATATATTTGACCAAAAAACAATGAAGCATCATCACTGCCATATTACCCAAAAATATAACATGAGTTTTGATAACGTTATAAATGTCTAATTTTTAAAAGCAATTTGGAAGTGTCTTAATAGAGTAGCGCCTGATCTAATATGTAAAAAAATAATAGTTAAAAAGTTAAAGTACCAATGATTGTCACACACACACTAGGTGTGGTGAAATTACTCTCTGCATTTGACCCATCTCCATGCTTACCCCCTGAGAGGTGAGGGGAGCAGTGAGCAGCAGTGGGGCTGTGCTCTGGAATCATTTTGGTGATTTTAACCCCCAATTCCAACTCTTGATGCTGAGTACCAAGCAGGGAGTAAATAGGTTCCCTTTTTATAGTCTTACGTACAACCCGGGGTTTGAACTTACAACCTACAGATCTCAATGCGGACACTAACCACAAGGCCACTGAGCAGGTCATGATGAGTTTTGATAACTTAATAAATGTGTCATTTTTAAAAGCTATATTTGAGTGTCTTCATGGATTAACCCCTGAAATAATATGTAAAGAAACAAAGATAGAGTAGTGAAGGTGTGCGGACTCGAGCTGCAGTCAGTGGGAGCTGTAGAGTGAAAAGGTGCCGGATGACTCTGGGTCCGTCTGTGTTCTAGGTGAAGGCCTCACATCTGTGGAACTCTTTGCCACTGGAGTTAAAGTCACAGTCAGACATTAAACTTTTCTCCTCTAAACTGAAAAAGTCGGTTAAGGAAAATCAGAAGTGTGAGGACTAGAAATGGAAGTAGTATGGTCAAATGGGGCCAATTGTTTTTCATGTATTTTTATGTTGTACTTGTCTTAATCCTTTTGTATGTGTTTTACACTTTTCTCAACTTTTGTTTGAAGGCCTAACCAGAGACTAGGGTTGCAAATTAGCCTGTGGCTAGAAGTCTTACGTACTTTGACATCGGTTACGTATGGGTAGCAAAGTTTAATTGTACTGTCCCTGTCAAATAAATAAATATGAATAAAAGTAATCTAATGCTTCAGGCATTGGTCAGTCTTCCGACAAACATTGTGCACAGGTGTTTTAATTTATTGATGCTTTCAAGGAATTCTATGTTAATGGTACACCGCTATCGTCCAATTTGCACGTCTTCCTCACCCTCAGGTAGCTGCCACATATGGACTTCCTGGTGTCCTGCCCAGATGTTGCCATTCTCTCCTGGAGGCTATTGAAGGAATGGGACAGGCTGGTTCTTTAGGCCATGATGTGATGGTGGTGGTCCAAAGAGTGTACTCCATCCCTGTGCCGGACTGCTCCCCAGCATCTCAGCCCAGACTTCCCTCCAGGTCCTCTTTAGCTCCACCTTCTGCAGTGAAAGGCAAAAGCAGGTAATGTTGGGACCCCTTTTTTTGCCACTGATTGACGCACAGAGTTTGTCACTTTATGCTAGAAGAGTCTGGTAAAAATTAACCATCTGCTTTGGATGCTTGTGCACCACAATACGGAGGACTCTTCTGGGGTGGCACAATGTGTCCCAGTGGTCAGGGCTATTGTTCTCAGGCCTCACAAGAGTACGCACACTGTAGCCATATGCCGTTGTTTGACAAAGGACACAAACATGTCTAATTGAAACCAGCCCCTCCGTGAGCGATGTGCGCCAATTCCGTGGAAAAGGCAGCCCGATGTTTTGGAATCTCATGCACCAGCAAGTCACAGTTGAATTGTTGCCCACTTGTTTCAACCGCACTGGATGGAACAGGTCTGTAACTGTTTTTTGTGTGTGCCTGTAATATTCTCAAAACAATTAGCAATGACAATAAAGTGCCCAACAGCCTCAGATTGAAAAAGATCTTCAGATTATTCCTTGAGTTGCTTTAATTTTTAAACCAAATTAACATCGGGTGTCCTTTTTTTATCACATGGATGTACAGTCGTCCCTTTTTTATCATAGTAATTGCAACTGGACATGACCGCGATATAAGAATCTCCTGCGAAGTAGGAATATTATTACTAAACCAAATATGTTCATCGTTAGAGCATGAAAAGGCTGTTTATGACCTCCTAATTACGTTTCTAAACATTTTTGGGGCCCCCTTAACATGAAATAAAACACAAACACTAGCTTCACCCAATATACAAAACCCAAAACCACTGAAGTTGGACGGTGTGTAAATCGTAAATAAAAACGGAATACACTGATTTGCAAATCATTTTCAACTTATATTCAATTGAATAAACTGCTGTTTTGTACTTCATCAGTGTTGGCGCTAGTTTTTTTTATTGATTGATACTTTTATTAGTAGATTGCACAGTTCAGTACATATTCCAACTAAATGGTAACACCCGAATAAGTTTTTCAACTTGTTTAAGTCGGGGTCCACGTTAATCAATTCATGGTAAGGTATTTTCAAAATGGGGTCCCAGGTACCCCATCAAGTCATGATAATGGGGTCCCACAGTAAATCTTTGGGGTCCCACTTTTTTGTAACCGTTTTGAAAACATGATAAATGTATGCATTATCCTGTTAGATCTCACATTCTATATTGTGTTTTGGACAAAGGTTGTCAAACGTTAACTGCATTCATTAAAAAAAATAATACAAAAAAAAACTAATTTTTATGCATATGTAAATGTATTCAGTTATAAACATTCACTTTCTTTTCTCTTTCATGGATCTAAACTTTTCCGCTGCCGGTATTTTTTCCCATATTTTTATTGTAATATTTTCAGAATGTGTTTGTTCTATTTTAGGCTAAAATAAGAAAAAGAAAGCAATCTTTAGTTGTCTTTATTTGTTTGTTTTAATGCCATGATTTTAATAGTCCGGCCTGCTTGTTCGCAGATTTTCCTCCATGCGCCCCCTGAGCTAAAATGAGTTTGACACATCTGCTCTAAGAAAACACAATCTGTATGTTTAATGTGCACAATTTAATATTTCAGTTGGTCAGACAGTAACGTGTTTGTACAAGTTTTGATTGGGGTATGGCGTTTCTAATGGGAAAAGACGTTAATGTCTAGCACTAACATGCTTCTACAATAAATGAGCCGTATCACCGGTTCGTTAATTTATCAAATTGTTCTCAATCACGATTTAACGATAATCATAATTTAGAATGGTAATACTAACTGTGGAAATTTACCGTGGTTTACCATTATACTGTTCATTGTTACATTCCTAGTTGTAGATAGAATTGCACCATATAGACCAGAATCCCCAAACTTTTTATATAAATTTAGCCAATCGCGAAAATGCACGTTGATGACGCTTTCTATCTGTGTCTTGCAAATTTGATTGCAACAACCGTCCTCAGCTCACTTTAGCGTTATTGCTAGCAAGTTTGCTTAGCTGCTCTTAAGTCCGCAATCCATTGCGGAAAAATAACTGTTTCTTACAAATTACATTAGCACTGGAGGATGAGGAATAGCTAAATTTGCTACACTCCACACTGTGGGAGGATACAGTAACCTATGCTAACCGCTAAGCTAAAGCTCTTGAATGTAATCAGCGGTGGACTGATCGATACAAATATCGACAGTAACAATAACAAATATAGTGTCAATATATGGTTGGTGTTACAGTAATTAGATCAATATTTTTATTATCACAAAATATGTTTTGTTGTTTATTTTATTATAAACTCAATAAGTAAGTCTCCAAACACTGTAGGACTTCAAGGGCAAAACCCCAAGGATTTATATCAGAGCCAATAGTAGGAAATAATCAAAATATGTAATTTATATTGTTACACCATCCTGTTTTTACCTGATTAAAATTGTAATCAAAATTTTTATAATTCTAATAATTTTAAATATCACAATTTTAAACATTTTTACAGGCTTTGTTGTATTGTCATTTACATACCAAATAAAATACCGTTATATAATTAGTATATCATTACCATAGATGACCACAAGGTCTCCCACTGGCATTAAACATTTTAGTCCCGTAAAACAAATGCCAAACTTTGTATTTTTTAAATCCATTTTCAGTTTACGATGTGTATAAACGGCCCCTTATTGAGGAAAGCTTAGGGAAGAACGCCATGTTAAAAAAATCCTCCCAATGCTTTGTGGAGGGTCCAAAGAGAGAGCTATTAGGTTTTTGTTACCATTGCAAGAGAGCGCATGTTGAATGACATTGGAGTTGTCGATTTGACTCACTTTTTAAGCATGCACAATATTATAATTTATTAACCCCCCGAGGTTAAATTCCCATGCACAGTCAGAAGGTGGGAAGGTACTGAGCAACGGCGTCATGCCCCTTAGCAGTTTGGAGAGTTTAAGCCAGGGCACCTCGACTCGTGAAGAAGACGCCTAGTGTTCTTCTTCTGCATGGTTTGAACCTTTTGTCCTCTGGTCCCTACAAAGCCAACCCACTTAAGTCAGTGATTCATTAACTCAATTAGTACAAAGTGTGTTCTCCTGGAATGTACTGATTTACATAACAGCTTTTAAATGCATTCTCTGATCCATCCAGATGTAGCCCATCGCTTGCCCTATAGACAGCTGGGACCCTGAACAGGTTAGGTGGTACAGAAATGGATGGATGGAATTGAAAAAGAAAGGCTCTGTAAAACCTTTATTGACATTGTAATCTCATCCAAATTCATTGGCGTGGTCTCGTTGTGGTTAATGAATCAAAGAATGTCTTGTTTGAAGTCAAGCTATCCGATTTGACCTTTAGTTGCCTGGCCCTCCTCGGGCGTGTTGTTTTTGTCCTATGCTGAGTAATAAAATAAAGGCATTGGTTTTGTCATAATGGGAAAAGGCAATGAGGAGTAGGAGGACGCCAGGTCAGCTGACTAGCTTAAGCTGTGGTTGTAATTTGACACCAGCTCCTGCCATGCTGCCTCTGTGGCTGGTAAACAAACCCCGCCCACAGGAAGCGCTCCCTCTCCTCCTCTTAACTCAACCAGAGTAAACAGGTTTAGTTAGTAGTTACGGGATGGAGGTGGGGCACAGGTTCACGAGGATAACAAGGACGTCAGACTGTTTTCCTGTCTGTTCATTGTTACATATTTGCCAGGAAGCCACACTACTTACTTCCTCCCAGTCATTTGTATTGTTCTCCTGGCACTAAAATTTAATTAAAAAAGGTTTTTACCAATGCTGCGTTCATGCACTGCTCATAGTACTTTTCCAAGATACTCCGGTAAAAAAAAAGAAGTAATTTTATTTGCACCATGGTGGTCTGTTCTGTGTGATGATATGGACACTTTGTGCCGCTCATTTTGAGTCCCCAGTCTTTAATGAGTCGCAGTGTTTTGTTTTTTTACTTTTGTTGTTCACGCACTCAGTGAAGGGGGATATTTAACCCTGAAGAAGATTCCTGTAAATTTGGAATAGAATAAATAAGATTAAGTGTTTGCAGGAAGTGAGAAGTGTCTAGTTCTTTTTTCCGCAGTGGCGAAGGAACACAATGTGCTGCAAGGATCCTGTTTCAGCCATGTTTATCGCCCTTCCCGCACTGATTGGTGGACAACACATATAAAGGAATCCCGCCTGTCCGCCCCCTGCACCAATGAGGCCTCTCTGCTGTGTTCTCCATGCATGGGTCACTTTCTCAGCGCGTTGCCAAGTAATGTGCATGTGCTCGGGGTGCGAACACAGTGTGACTATATGTGCACGCGCTTGCACAGAGTGAGTAGATCGTAGTTCCTGGAAGAAAACTTGTGCTGCTTAGAATCCTGCGGTTGCTCACAACAACAATTTCCTCAAAACAGCATGCGACTGGAGCCCACCAGCTTTTTAGGACTGAGGCTTCTTACATTTGAGGAAGTTGGACTGAGAACCACCAAAAGGAGAACGATTGTTTATGTCAAGTCCAACGACCCTATTTGTTATCTGTCAAGTGTTAGATCAGAGCAGATATTTCACCTTTTTTTTTTTTTGCTCATGTTTAAACAAGCTACAACAAGATGAACTTGTTTGTTTTAGCACATCTGGCTCCAGCAATTGAATACTGATAAAAAAAACATTTTTGTAATTGAACATATTTGCTTTTTATACAGTGTACTATTTTAAAATTATAGTCATTTTAGGAAACAATAACTTAAATGTGTCTATTTTTGATATGCAGTTTCTATTCCTGAACTAAGATATTGTTAATGATTTACTTTATTTTCAACATGCACAGCAATTTACATTGCAGTACATCACATGTTTTTACACTTACACTTTTTAACATATTTGCAATACCATTTTTTTGTACTAGAGAAAGGATAAGTGTTTGATATTACAATAGTTTTTTTTAGCTAGCTAGTTATATCATGGAATTGGATAGATGATTAAAAATTTTGAATACAGTAAATAAATGATAAAATCAAAATAAGGGACTTTGTGTAGTAATTAAAAATACCATATGTATAATAAATAATAGCATAACCTAATACAAAGCTATTGAACTGGCAGCCTGCAGATCAAATCCGGCCCGAGAATAATAATAATAATTAGCTTTATTGTCCATCCATCCATCTTCTCCCGCTTATCCGAGGTCGGGTCGCGGGGGCAACAGCCTAAGCAGGGAAACCCAGACTTCCCTCTCCCCAGCCACTTCGTCCAGCTCTTCCCGGGGGATCCCGAGGCGTTCCCAGGCCAGCCGAGAGACATAGTCTTCCCAACGTGTCCTGGGTCTTCCCCTTGGCCTTCTACCGGTTGGACGTGCCCTAAACACCTCCCTAGGGAGGCGTTCGGGTGGCATCATGACCAGATGCCCGAACCACCTCATCTGGCTCCTCTCGATGTGGAGGAGCAGCGGGTTTACTTTGAGTTCCTCCCGGATGGCCGAGCTTCTCACCCTATCTCTAAGGGAGAGCCCTGCCACACGGCGGAGGAAACTCATTTCGGCCGCTTGTACCCGTGATCTTATCCTTTTGGTCATGACCCAAAGCTCATGACCATAGGTGAGGATGGGAACGTAGATCGACGGGTAAATTGAGAGCTTCGCCTTCCGACTCAGCTCCTTCTTCACCACAACGGATCGTTACAACGTCCGCATTACTGAAGACGCCGCACCGATCCGCCTGTCGATCTCACGATCCACTCTTCCCCCACTTGTGAACAAGACTCCTAGGTACTTGAACTCCTCCACTTGGGGCAGGGTCTCCTCCCCAACCAGGAAATGGTATTCCACCCTTTTCCGGGCGAGAACCATGGACTCGGACTTGGAGGTGCTGATTCTCATTAAGGTCGCTTCACACTCGGCTGCGAACCGATCCCGGTCGGATGAAGCCATCAGGACCACATCATCTGCAAAAAGCAGAGACCTAATCCTGCGGTCACCAAACCGGAACCCCTCAATGCCTTGACTGCGCCTAGAAATTCTGTCCATAAAAGTTATGAACAGAATCGGTGACAAAGGACAGCCTTGGCGGAGTCCAACCCTCACTGGAAATGTGTTCGACTTACTGCCGGCAATGCGGACCAAGCTCTGGCACTGATCGTACAGGGGGCGGACCGCCACAATAAGACAGTCCGATACCCCATACTCTCTGAGCACTCCCCACAGGACTTCCCGAGGGACACTGATTTGCAAATCATTTTCAACTCATATTCAAGTCCACAAAGCACATGTAGACTGGTTGGGCAAACTCCCATGCATCCTCAAGAACCCTGCCGAGAGTATAGAGCTGGTCCACAGTTCCACGACCAGGACGAAAACCACACTGTTCCTCCTGAATCCGAGGTTCGACTATCCGGCGTAGCCTCCTTTCCAGTACACTTGAATAAACCTTACCGGTAAGGCTGAGGAGTGTGATCCCACGATAGTTGGAACACACCCTCCGGTCCCCCTTCTTAAAGAGAGGAACCACCACCCCGGTCTACCAATTCAGAGGTACTGCCCCCGATGTCCACGCGATGCTGCAGTGTCTTGTCAACCAAGACAGCCCCACAGCATCCAGAGCCTTAAGGAACTCTGGGCGGGCCTCATCCACCCCTGAGGCCTTGCCACCATGGAGCTTTTTAACTACCTCAGCGACCTCAGGCCCAGAAATAAGAGAGTCCACCACAGATTCCCCAGGCACTGCTTCCTCATAGGAAGACGTGTTGGTGGGATTGAGGAGGTCTTCGAAGTATTCCTTCCACCTATCCACAACATCCGCAGTTGAGGTCAGCAGAACACCATCCGCACCATACACGGTGTTGATAGTGCACTACTTCCCCTTCCTGAGGCGGCGGACGGTGGTCCAGAATCGCTTCGAAGCCGTTCGGAAGTCGTTTTCCATGGCTTCCCCGAACTCCTCCCATGTCCGAGTTTTTGCCTCCGGGACCGCTGAAGCTGCACACCGCTTGGCCTGTCGGTACCTGTCCACTGCCTCCGGAGTCCTATGAGCCAAAAGGACCCGATAGGACTCCTTCTTCAGCTTGACGGCATCCCTCACCGCTGGTGTCCACCAAGGGGTTTTAGGATTGCCGCCCCGACAAGCACCAACTACCTTGCGGCCACAGCTCCGATCAGTCGCCTCGACAATAGAGGTGCGGAACATGGTCCACTCGGACTCAATGTCCAGCACCTCCCTCGTGACATGTTCAAAGTTCTTCCGGAGGTGGGAATTGAAACTTTCTCTGACAGGAGACTGCCAGACGTTCCCAGCAGACCCTTACAATGCGTTTGGGCCTCCCAGGTCCGTCCGGCATTTTCCCCCACCGTCGCAGCCAACTCACCACCATGTGGTGATCGGTAGAAAGCTCCGCCCCTCTCTTCACCCGAGTGTCCAAAACATAAGGCCGCAAATCCGATGACACAACTACAAAGTCGATCATGGAACTGCGGCCTAGGGTGTCCTGGTGCCAAGTGCACATATGGACACCCTTATGTTTGAACATGGTGTTTGTTATGGACAAACTGTGACGAGCACAAAAGTCCAATAACAAAACACCACTCGGGTTCAGATCCGGGCGGCCATTCTTCCCAATCACGCCTCTCCAGGTTTCACTGTCGTTGCCAACGTGAGCGTTGAAGTCCCCCAGGAGGACAAGGGAATCACCCGGGGGAGCACTTTCCAGTACTCCCTTGAGTGCTCCCAAATGTCTCTGAGGAGAAATTTGTCTTGGACATCAAGACACAGCGTTTTACATACATGCATTACATACATAAATATATACAGTTCATCTGACAATACAGTGACGACAGTGAACAGTGCGCAGGTATATCAGTTTTGAGATCACACATCACTCTCCCCCCCGTATTGCACTATCCCAATATTACACTACTTATTATGGCATCTGGTTATTATAGTAGTTGTCTGTTGTTAAGTGCTTTGATTGCCAGTGGGACAAAGGAAAATCTATACCTGTTGAGTTTGTATGTTGCTATTCTGTACCATTTACCATTTGGCATTAACACAATTTCACTATGAAGTATGTGGTGTGGGTCACGGGTCATTTTAAGACCCTGCTTCTTCATGGTCTTGCCGAATATTTTTTGAAAAGGAACAAGGAGGCTGCATGACAATTATTTTACCAGCCGTCTTGGTAAGGTTTTGAAGTTGGGTTTTGAGTTTGACAGACAGCAAACAGGCCCTTGAGTTCAGTTCAAGTCTTGCAGTTATCTTACAAATCTAAAATTTTTGCAGCAGATTCCTAAAAACACATTGCAGTTTTTCTGAAATGTGTAAGTCTGACAAAATAAATAGACCAAACACAAATGTCCACTGCAGAAGATGCTGGTTCTCAAAATATCTGTACAGGGAGAAGTCCGGCCTCAATCCTTATTTTTCTCGAAATGTGCCCCTTCTAACAATTTAGTTTGAGGGATTAGTGTCTGTGCCTCACAATACGAGAGTCTTGGGTTCGATGCCCGGGCTTGAGGTCTTTCTGTGTGGAGTTTGCATGTTCTCGCTATGACTGCGTAGGTTTCCTCCGGGTACTCCGACTTCCTCTCCCCTCCAAAGACATGCACCTAGCGATAGGTTGATTGCAATTAAATTGGCCCTATTGTGCGAATGCGAGTGTGAATGTTTTCTGTCTATCTGTGTTGGCCCTGCGATGAAGTGGCGACTTTGCCAGAGTGTACCCCATGACCCCGAGAGGCACAAGCGATAGAAAATTGACAGATGGAGCCCTGCACTAATAGCACAAAAGTAAAAATGTCACAACATTGCATAGTGGATGGATAATAATAAACTTAGGGATGGGCATAATGATTAATTAATTGATCATTAAAGATGAGTACTTGATGATTAAGCCAATTTCCACTCTAACACATATACTTTGATGCCTTGTTGTCTTTGTGTTGGCTCTGGTATGTACAGTATGTCAAATCAATGTTCTACTTTGAAATTAGTTAAAATTCCATACATCTGTGATAGACACTCAAATATACTAAAATTTTAACATGTAGAATGCATTTTAATTAAAAAAAACGTTTAGATAATGACTTCTACAGTATATCCTGTGATGTCTTTCACAGTCAAACACCATTAGCATATTTTCCATTTTCATGGAAATGTCCGTAGTTCATATTTTAACGCCCTTGGGTGCTGTTACAGCCTTTTTTGACAATTCCTGCGTCAGGATATTACAAATTTATAACAATGCCCAAACTGCTTCACCAAGTCAGCTACTCTGTCATGTTTTCCAAAATATATTTCTTTCTTCAATATCATTATTAAATATGGCACTAAGAGGGATTACCCCCAATACTTCTTAGATGGAAATAAACATAATGACAACATAAAGGAAGTAGTTGAAAGCTTTAATAATTACTTTGTAAACAGAAGCCAGTTAGTAGCGCCGGTCAACTTCCGGTGATTGCATTTAGAAAAAAACGTCTTTAAATCCCCATAATAAATGATTGAATATCTGTTCTAGAGTCAAACTGTCCACATCATATAACCTTAACGAATTGTGCAGCAGTCATATGTATCATACACAGAGGCCCCTGGAGTCACTGACACAAAGCTGAACACATGGTAATGTTTAACAACTTAGCTACACAACTAGTGTTTTGAGGACTTAGCGTAAGTATTTTAATCGCAACAAGAGAGCACTTCTAAAAAAAAAAAAAAAGTCAGCTAGCAATACCACTAATTTAGTCACAGCGGTAAAAAAGTCACATTTTGGAAGCTTGGTAGATAACTAGCCAGCTTCTGCCAAGTTGTGGCAGAGTGACAGCCAAGGCAAAAAGAATAAACAGATGCAAAACCATCAAAATGCAAAGGTTTGGATAAGTAAGTGATCAGATATGCTGGCGTCGATTGATTTAGCGTTTGGCAAACTGTTGGAAAGCCATTGGAGTCTATTGGTATTTTACAGACATTTTTTTTTATTCTCATGGTAATAAAGATATGGGACAAAGACCACAGAATTTTTGTTTTCAATTTGTTAAAGGAACGGTTGGCAAGCCTACTCATGGCCGAAACTAACCAATGTGGACATAAAAACGTTGGTGACCACTGACTTTAAATACTACGCTAAAGTGACAACTAACTAGTTAGCAGCTAACGAAAGGTGCCTCACACACTATGCTGACGTCCTGTGCGATGTCATGCCCAATGACTGTTTGGCTTGTTATCTTTTTGTGCGACTTTTATTCATCTATAACAGGGGTCAGCAACCCGCGGTTACGGAACCGCATGCGGCTCTTTGGCCACTCTGATGTGGCTCAGCTGCACAATCGTCAACCCCCCCGATTGTTACGGGGGGATTCCGGTTCTCTGAGCCTCTTCCGGACATCACCCGGGGTCAACATTCTTCGATTTTCACTCGGACAACAATAGTTTGGGCGTGCCGTGATGGCTTTACTTTTAGCGCCCTCTACATTTTGACGCGTTTCGCAAAATAAAGAAGACAATGAGAGCCGCAACCATTCTCGCGAATAATCGCTGGTGGTCACTTACATAACAGTAATAAGGGCGTGCCATTAAGCCATTGCCTTTAACGCCTTCTACAAAATGTACAGACATCTTGCCAGTCCAGTAACCTAGTGTATGTGGCTTCCGCAGATATACGTACATGACTGCAAGGCATACTGGGTGACACGGAATACACTGAAGGTTGTGATATAAATTACTTTAACACTCTTACTAATATGCACCACACTGTGAACCCACACCAAACAAGAATGTCAAACACATTTCGGGAGAACATCCTCACAGTAACACAACACAACAAATACCCAGAATCCTCTGCATCCATGACTCATCCTGACTATATTATACACCCCCGCCCACCTCAACCGACGCACGGAAGGGGTGGGGGGGGGGGTTTGGTGCTTTGGTGCTAGCGGGGTTTATAATATAGCCTGAAAGAGTCATGGAAGTATAGCATTCTGGGTAATTGTTATGTTGCGTTTATAATGTGTTACAGTGCGGATGTTTTCCAGAAATGTGTTTGTCATTCTTGTTTGGTGTGGGTTCACAGTGTGGTTCATATTAGTAAGTGTTAAAATTGTTGGCCTTTTGTTCTCACTTAGGGTTTTGTGCCTTAAATTTGAGGCTTTTGAAAACTCCATCCATCCAGAGTGAAGATTTAAAAAAAAAATGAGTATGGGTGGGTAAATTGAAGAACTTTGTGGGCTTGTGTTGTGAGAAATGTGTAACATAATCACATGTGTTTAAAGTCAGGCTGACAAATGATTAAAATATTAAATCGCAATTAATCACATTTTGTTCATAGTTACCTCAAAATTAGTCACAATTAAATAAATTATATATTTTTTCATCATTAATATGTATACCCTCGACAGATCATTTTCAAGTTTTTTTAAATACCAGGACTGGACAGTTAGTTTTAATGAAATGTTTTTTAAACATTACGCTTTTTTTAAACAGCTTAACACAAGATGGACATAAACAAACTTAATGACAATAAAACTACCTGCAGTTCGTTGGTGTTTTGCCAAATTTTGTATTCTTTAGGAAAACAGAATGTGTATTCCTGTTGTAGGAGCTACAGTTCCATGTTTAGATACCAGTTTCGCGCATTAAAACACAAAATGTGGATTGTCATGATCATGCTTTGATTGTCAAAAATGTTTTGAAATATAATCTGTGATATTTCTTCCAGATATTCTGTACATTTCGTGTTGTAAAAGTTAATGGTATTCATATCGTTGCATTACAATGTCTTAACTTTCTCTATTAATTAAAAGTGTAATATTTAGACCGCTAAACATTCCGTATGAACCAGAACATGTTATAAAATAATTTCCACATTATTTCAGCCTGCTCCCCAGTCAATTTTCCTCAACTGAAGTACTAACAATCGATTAGGTCAAAATATCACCAATTACTTTACAAAACATATTTTACAAAGAATGATCGCAGTATGAGACATTTTTTGTTTTGTTTGTATAGTTAGACCGCATGTGACACGTAAAGCTATTATTGTGAAGCCAAAAGTGTATGATTGGTTTGAGGAAAAGGTGTCGTGACTTGTTTTGACGACTTGAAAGTCTCCGATAAAAAAGTGACTATAGACTTCCAACCTAATGTATTTCCTTTCTGCTAAGCTGTTATCCCATTTCAGTGAAACACTTATAATAATAATAATAATAATAATAATAATAATAATAATAATCTGCATGTTTTGTTATAGATACACTAAATTGGGCTTTGAACACAGAAGTGAAGCTTCACCCCTCAGAATGCAAAAGTGCCAGCATTTACTGCAGTGTTGACGGCAATTGTGGATTAAAAAAGTAATGTCTTTTCGTGAGAACGACTTACCATGGCTTTGATTGGGCTTTCAATAATGTACCCTTTTCTTTGTCCATTTCTAATCGATATTTTTCCCCGCTTGTGGCTAAACAGCAACTGAACGGGGCTACATTTTCCCACGCATGTATGTTAATCGCATGTCAAAACAATTTGTGTTGTTAAAGGAAATTATAGTTAGCACGTTTTTAACGCGTTAACTTTGACAGCCTTATTTGAAAGTTACTGTATTTGAAAAGAGAACACAAGTATTTAAGTTATTGACTTACCGGTAATTTGAACTGATTTGATTTGCTTACAGTGGTAGAATGATACAAGACTTATAACTTGCAAAATTTTTGATTTGTTTCTGTACACATAAGTGTATACCGCATATATAGTCACAAAAAAGTCAGCTCTAGCTGCTTTTTCAGGCTTCTGATTATCCAAAATGTGCATACAGTACCCACAATGTGCATTTTTGAAAATGTTTTACTCTTTGTGCACTACTCGGCTACAACCAGCAGAGGTGCTGTTGATTCAAACTTGGCTAGTTTGGGAGCAAAGAAGAACAATCTGACATCTGCTAATGGAAGTTTTTTTTTCATATAGTATGAGGAAGGAAGTGCTCTGCTTACATTGCTTGACAACACCAAAACACACCAAAGTAAATAAGTTAAACTCTGCTTATTTCAGCTGCTCAATTGTTTTCATGTTTGGACATTAGCCCACTCCAGCTGGGTTATGCTGCGCTGAAAATATTTTTCTTTTTTTTCTTTTCTGGGAATTACTAGAAATGATCCTGATGTTTCTCTCTTGTGGTACGGCTGTTCTGTTTGTGACACTATGTGCCATTTTTTTTTTCTTTTTAAATCAGACCAGGTGGGGTCTGTTAAAGCCACAAGTTAATCCATATGTGTTTTTTCCTTAAATGTGGACCATATCTGTATTTAGGCCCTGACTTAATGCAAACAATCAGGAATAACTTCGGTTAGCGCGTCGGCTCCCGGCACCTAAGTCATGTGAAGAATGTTATTTTGACATCTATTTCTAGATGTCTCTAAACAAACACGGATAGACCTCATGTTTACAAACAGTCACATTTATAGTGAAAAACCGGTGGTTGAAAACAATCTTGGCGCTTTCCCACTGCCTGGAATTTATTGCAAGCATGCATGCACATACATGATGTGTGCGCTGACGGTCCTCCCTCCTCCCTTTTTCCCAGTCGTTTTTCTCCTTCCTCCTCCTGTCTCCTTGCTCGTTTAACTGGGGGATTTAACCTCCACTGTTTACTCCTCCGTGCTGGTGCAGGGCCGTGTCTGGACTTGACTGGCAGAGATAGTGAGGCCTGTAGTGCTTCCAGCTCTCAGCTCCCATGAATACACATCGCTTAAGTTTGTATTTTTGTAAGCCAAAGGTTCTTTTCTGTCAGCAGCAGCCTGTCAAACCAACCACAAGCATAAACTCTCCTAAGTGTCAGAGACATCTTTGCTCTGCATTGGTGTGTCACTTAGGTGATTGTTATGAGTTATTTTGCACTTAGGGAGTATCACAATAATCCTTTTATTGGTAGGCTATTTAGTAAACCAGCAACTAAAAATATGGCAATTTCGAAACTACTTTGTTCTTATGAAAAAGGTTTGAAGGGTTGAAAATAGAATTGTTCCATTTATTATGCACATGTATCATTAGAGCCATTCCACATTGTTAAATGTGTATGTATATAACACATAATTTATACCGTTTTTTACTGCAATAATAAACGTGTTAATTGCATTTGTTTGGGGATTTCTTTGTTAACTCAGTAAAATTATACCTCAATCTTGTAATATGACTTTCTTAATACAACTGGATTCATACTAAAATGTTCTGTATAAATATTACCACAACTGCTATGCAACTGTTTTTTCTAGATCCATCCATCTATTTTCTACCGCTTGTCCCTTTCGGGGTTGCAATTTTGACCTAATGTAATGAAGTCTTAATTTTACTTGAAACTATATTCATGTAACTCTTTGACATTTGCTCACTTTTCATAGGACAATCTTGTAATATAAAAAAAACTACCTATTTATTGACACAATGTAATGGCTTTCTCTGTGTGAAACAAACAAAAAAACAAAATAAAAACAACAACTAAGTAAATAATATCGCACCTTGCTTTTTGTTGTATTGAAACCTTTTTCTCTTTATATTATATAGGGACGGCGTGGCGCAGTGGGAGAGTGCCCGTGCGCAACACGAGGGTCACTGGTTCAAATCCCACCTAGAACCAACCTCGTCACGTCCGTTGTGTCTTGAGCAAGACACTTCACCCTTGCTCCTGATGGGTGCTGGTTGGCGCCTTGCATGGCAGCTCCCTCCATCAGTGTGTGAATGTGTGTGTGAATGGGTAAATGTGGAAGTAGTGTCAAAGCGCTTTGAGTACCTTGAAGGTAGAAAAGCGCTATACAAGTACAACCCATTTACCATATTGAAAGAATATATTGTTATGACTTATTTCATTTATTATCACGGCTTGGATGTTTCACTGTTCTCGGGGGGAAAACAGTTTCATACACAACATATTATAACTTTTTTCCTGTAATATTATTATAACTTAATTGTATTATTATAACCTAAAAAAGGTATTTCACTGGATTTATGTAATACTTTTTTTCTTTTGATTTCCAATTTTAATTACATAATAATCTAACTTAACTCTAGTATCATTACAAATGCCTATGAATGTTCTCATTCATCCAGTTCATTGTATTCTCAGGGCATTCAATCGATCGCAACTGGACTTTGATCATTACAAATATTATTGAATAATTTCACTGTATTTTTTTTCTTTTTAAGGTATACTAGTTCTCTGTACTAATTCTCATCAATCACGCATGTTGACTGTGTTTCCCAGGCTTTGTGTGCTTGTCCAAGATAACTATGGGATGTTCAGCGTGATCCAGCTACACAGCCTAGCCTGCCAGGATGACCTGCGCCAGTACCGCCACAAGTGGCAGGGAAAGACCTGCATGCTCAGAGATGTTAAGGTGGTGCAGCGCGTCACCCGAGATAGGTGGGACTTTCACGCATCATTGCAATTTACTTTCTTTTTTTCTTTTTTAAAACATTACAGATAGCATTTTACTTGACATACTTTTAATATGGGTTTCTGCGCTATGGTGGCTTATCTTATGTGGATCTCCTACTTTCTGAGATAAACTTGGCTAGCAGAAAGCGTCAACAAGGGCAACCGCTTTAGCCACAAGCTCAATCATCACGCACATGATTTTGACGTTTTACGTGTGAACCACTGAATGTACCCTTTAGTGTTCCGTTCCCTGCATCTCACATGAACCTCATTATGACATCTTGTCTTGACATGCTACTGTGTTTACATGGAACGTGATACTAAGGTGCACTTGTGAGCGACGGCGGTCAGGGTCCCAGATTAGAACCAGTTAGAAGAACTGACATGAGAACATCTCATGGGGGTGGGTATGTTTGCGTCCTATAATATTCCTCGAGGTTGTCTGTGATGGATGGCCTGTCTTCTGTGCTTACATTTAAGCCATGTTGTTGGCTCCTGGGGAAAGACATGTGGTTTCAGTGGCTTGGCTAAATGAAGATTTTATTTTCTTAGAGGGCAGTTGCCATGCATTTCTCTACATAAGCAACAATTTTTAGTGATTTGCTTCAGTTTAGAATAGAATAAAATAGAATAGAATAGAAAGTACTTTATTGATCCCTGGGGGAAATTCAGCACCACAGTTCGCTCACAATAAACAATAATAATAATAAATAATATATAACATATATTATATAAATAATATATATTTTTTATTATATATTATATATATAATATATGTTCATATATTATATATATTATTTTTATTATATATTATTAATATATAATATATGAATTTAACCTCCAAACAGAAGCTAGTTAGTAATGCCGGTCAACTTCCGGTGATTGCATTTAGAAAAAAAACGTCTTTAAATCCCCATAATAAATGATTGAATATCTGTTCTAGAGTCAAACTGTCCACATAATATAACTTTAACGATTTGTGCAGCAGTCATATGTATCATACACAGAGGCCCCTGGAGGCACTGACACAAAGCTGAACACATGTTAATGTTTAACAACTTAGCTACACAACTAGTGTTTTGAGGACTTAGCTTAAGTATTTTAATCGCAACAAGAGAGCACTTCTAAAAAAAAAAGTCAGCTAGAAATACCACTAATTTAGTCACAGCGGTAAAAAAGTCAAATTTTGGAAGCTTGGTAGATAACTAGCCAGCTTCTGCCAAGCTGTGGCAGAGTGACAGCCAAGGCAAAAAGAATAAACAGATGCCAAAACAATCAAAATGCAAAGGTTTGGATAAGTAAGTGATCAGATATGCTGGCGTCGATTGATTTAGCGTTTGGCAAACTGTTGGAAAGCCATTGGAGTCTATTGGTATTTTACAGACATTTTTTTTTATTCTCATGGTAATAAAGATATGGGACAAAGACCACAGAATTTTTTGTTTTCAATTTGTTAAAGGAACGGTTGGCAAGCCTACTCATGGCCGAAACTAGCGAATGTGGACATAAAAACGTTGGTGACCACTGACTTTAAATACTACACTAATAATACTGCGGATGTTGTGGATAGGTGGAAGGAATACTTCGAAGACCTCCAACACGTCTTCCTATGAGGAAGCAGTGCCTGGTGAATCTGTGGTGGACTCTCCTATTTCTGGGGCTGAGGTCGCTGAGGTAGTTAAAAAGCTCCTCGGTGGCAAGGCCCCAGGGGTGGATGAGATCCGCCCGGAGTTCCTTAAGGCTCTGGATGCTGTGGGGCTGTCTTGGTTGACAAGACTTTGCAGCATCGCGTGGACATTGAGGGCAGTACCTCTGGATTGGCAGACCGGGGTGGTGGTTCCTCTCTTTAAGAAGGGGGACCGGAGGGTGTGTTCCAACTATCGTGGGATCACACTCCTCAGCCTTCCCGGTAAGGTTTATTCAGGTGTACTGGAGAGGAGGCTACGTCGGATAGTCGAACCTCTGATTCAGGAGGAACAGTGTGGTTTTCGTCCTGGTCGTGGAACTGTGGACCAGCTCTATACTCTCGGCAGGGTTCTTGAGGGTGCATGGGAGTTTGCCCAACCAGTCTACATGTGCTTTGTGGACTTGGAGAAGGCATTCGACCGTGTCCCTCGGGAAGTCCTGTGGGGAGTGCTCAGAGAGTATGGGGTATCGGACTGTCTTATTGTGGCGGTCCGCTCCCTGTACGATCAGTGTCAGAGCTTGGCCCGCATTGCCGGCAGTAAGTCGAACACATTTCCAGTGAGGGTTGGACTCCGCCAAGGCTGTCCTTTGTCACCGATTCTGTTCATGACTTTTATGGACAGAATTTCTAGGCGCAGTCAAGGCGTTGAGGGGTTCCGGTTTGGTTACCGCAGGATTAGGTCTCTGCTTTTTGCAGATGATGTGGTCCTGATGGCTTCATCTGACGGGGATCTTCAGCTCTCGCTGGATCGGTTCGCAGCCGAGTGTGAAGCGACCGGAATGAGAATCAGCACCTCCAAGTCCGAGTTCATGGTTCTCGCCCGGAAAAGGGTGTAATGCCATCTCCGGGTTGGGGAGGAGACCCTGCCCCAAGTGGAGGAGTTCAAATACCTAGGAGTCTTGTTCACGAGTGAGGGAAGAGTGGATCGTGAGATTGACAGGCGGATCGGTGCGGCGTCTTCAGTAATGCGGACGTTGTACCGATCCGTTGTGGTGAAGAAGGAGCTGAGCCGGAAGGCAAAGCTCTCAATTTACCGGTCGATCTACGTTCCCATCCTCACCTATGGTCATGAGCTTTGGGTCATGACCGAAAGGATAAGATCACGGGTACAAGCGGCCGAAATGAGTTTCCTCCGCCGTGTGGCGGGGCTCTCCCTTAGAGATAGGGTGAGAAGCTCGACCATCCGGGAGGAGCTCAAAGTAAAGCCGCTGCTCCTTCACATCGAGAGGAGCCAGATGAGGTGGTTCGGGCATCTGGTCAGGATGCCACCCGAACGCCTCCCTAGGGAGGTGTTTAGGGCACGTCCAACCGGTAGGAGGCCACGGGGAAGACCCAGGACACGTTGGGAAGACTATGTCTCCCGGCTGGCCTGGGAACGCCTCGGGATCCCCCGGGAAGAGCTAGACGAAGTGGCTGGGGAGAGGGAAGTCTGGGTTTCCCTGCTTAGGCTGTTGCCCCCGCGACCCGACCTCGGATAAGCGGAAGATGATGGATGGATGGATGGATATTGTTGATTTTTTTTTTTCATACGGTGTTGATGTGGAAATTGTTGCTTCGGCATTTTGTTGGTGTGACATCGAACGGAGATGTTGACATGCCGTTTCACGCACTCTTCATTCTCTAGCAGGTGACTTTTCTAATGATACTACAAATTAGCAGTGCTGCTACTTTTTGTAGCAACGGTTTTGCCGCATAATTGTTCAACATATTCCTGCTTGAACCCAAATCACCGCCAGACAGTGCACCCTGTGCTGTTATTTTGGGGAATTAATTCTATCTCCACGTTACCAGATTCGCACCTTCTCTTTCTCGTATTACCACTGGCAACACACCGTTAACACCACAACTAATGTTACCCATGTGGCTACCTGTCTGCTCAGGCAGAGTGTGTGACGTTGCACGCTCAACATTATGTGACGTATGTAAGAAGGTGCGCTTGTTTTAGGTCTGTGTGAGAAGGAGAGAGAAGAAAGAGTGAGAAACGTCTGTAGTATAATACTCGCAGCTAAAAGTAACTGTGTGAGAAGGTATACTCGAATATCACGATAGTCATTTTCTATATCGCACAGAGACAAACCCGCGATGTATCAAGTATATCGATATATCGCCCAGCCCTATGCCAGGGTATGTTGATCATATTCTAAATTGTCTATCAGTGCAAAGATGAGTGAGGAAACTGACTGGTGTACTCCCTGGCAATTTTTTCTTCAGTTGAAAGTTTTGAACAAATTAAGAAAGTATGTTCGTTCAAGTAAAACATTCAATAGATTTTGGTTTGACACTTTGACAGTAGTTTTTTGACAAAATGTTTGTCTTCAATTATGCACGTAAGTAATTTACTGCGATTAATCGCAATCAATCCAAAATCACAAGTGTAATAAATATGGTCTAAAAGAGTAATCCTTTCTCATTAATGATGAATTAATTCGATCTTAACAAAATGATCTCTAGGCGGTACTTTGGACACTCCTGGCCTAGATGCTTCCCTTTGCATTCAGATAACTAACCAGCAGCCTGCAGTATCATATCGACACACAGCTGTCATTTTTCCACATCAATCTCCTGCTGCAAAAAACAAGAGCAGGCATATTTTGTTTAAATGTCAAATGTAAGGCCTCGTAAATGTCAGCCACGAGGTCTCTTTTGGCACTGATGCACTTTACTCATGTTGCCGTCACGGGGAGCAGCATTTTTTTTCCATGTCAATGTTCCTTGACATGTGTCATGTAAGCCAAAATGCACAAAGTTGGGCTTGCTTGGACAGAGCTCGCTTGGGAAAAAAATCCAGTGATTCTTTAAATTTTCAAGAAGAAATGACTAAAAACACGAGGCTAACAAGTGTCCCTGACTTTGTTGTTACTCATCTTCAGGCAGTCTCACTGGACTTGAATGGGCTGCAGAACCAGTTCCATACAAAGGAAGTCTGTGATTACAAGGCTCGCTAAGTTGCTGATAAGACAGCAAAGCGCAAACGAATGAATAGGTAGCATTCAGAGGGCCGTTGTCAAGTCGTGCTGGAGTTTTTTCTTTCCTTTTCCTCCACACTCTACCTCAGTTTGTGTTTGATGGAACATCTGTGAAGTATTCATCAAGCATGAATTGTTTGTCATTTGTAAAGCCTAAACAAGCTTTACAAATACAACATCACCTGTAATTACTTTGCTCAAACATTTTTTTAATCTTCATTATGTGTGGGTGGGGTGCGAACTCTTTCCCTTCCCTTCTTGACAGTGTCAAATCCCGCTTGTAAAAACTGTTCCTGTGCGTATGAGCCCTGCCAGCCTGAGCACGCTATGTGACGTTAGCACAAGCGCGCTGCCTTAACAGATTTGGCCTTCAAGTGGAAGTGAAACCGCTTGCCAAAATTCCACTAAAGTCCTTTATTCAGCAACAAATTCCAACCTTAACCCCCACTCAACAGTCACCCTTTCACCGCCTCACTCCTTACTCTGCATCCGCTCTCACTTTCTCAGGCGCTCCAGTCTTTTCAGCCTGATAGACAGCCTGTGGCCCCCGCTGATGCCCCTTCAATGTCATGGAAACACACCAAGCGTAAGTTCCAAACACCTGCAAAATATAGTACAATTCTGCCTTTACCAAGACAATAACACTCCATTTCACTGCATTTAACGGTCTATCTCAAAGGTCCTCAGTTACATTTGTATAAGGGCTCGAACTTCTCTCAACAGATGCAGAGAGGGCCAATACTGTAAAAAACAATGCTTCAAAAGTAGAATTAAATAGCTAAAGGTTGGCGGTTAACATATTTTTACACTTGAATGACAGTTATAACAATGTTAACATTAGAGCTGTTAACATTATCGCATTAATCGTGTATCAACCAGATTATTTATGCAATTTAAAGTAATGTCTATGGATGTGTTTAGTGCGTTTACTATTTACTATTGCAGAACTGTTCAAAATGTGCACTTTACACTACAGCTGTCCCTAGCCACACTGCACAAAATATTTTATATTAAATATTTTATTTCTTAAAGCATGTTCCGCAATTTCGTCCTAAGTTAAGTATTTTAAATGTACTGATTTATTATTTGCTGAAAATGAGTCAACATACAAACCGTTATTTTCTAAATAGCCAGAAATACAAGTATTTTAAGTTGCACTTCTTGTGTGCGCACTACCTCTGTCGTACGGTATACTTTATAGATTATTTGTTGGAAGTTACTTTGTTACAGCAGACACATTTACAGGCCGTGCAGTGCAAAAAATAATTATATAGAAATTTAAAACAAAAAACACATGAATGTGAATAAATGACTGTTTGTATCAATATAGTTTAATGCAGGGGTGTCAAACTCATTTTAGCTCAGGTGCCGCACGGAGGAAAATCTGTGCAAAGGTGTGCGGGACTATTAAAATCCTGGGATGAAAACAAAACAAAAAAAAAAACTTCTGATTGTTTTCTGTCTTTCTTTGGCCAAAAATAGAACAAACACATTCTGAAAATATTTCAATAAAAAGATATAGAAAAAAAATACCGGCAGCAATAAAGTTTAGATCCATGAAAGAAAGAAGAAAGTGAATGAATGTTTATAACTGAATACATTTACATATGCATAAAAATGTCTTTTTTTTGTATTCTTTTTTTGAAATGAACTAAGGGCAGCACAGTGGGAGGGGGGTTAGTGCTTCTGCCTCACAATACGAAGGTCCTGGTGGTCAGGGTTCAATCTCGGGCTCAGGATCTTTCTGTGTGGAGTTTGCATGTCCTCCCCGTGATTGCGTGGGTTCCCTTCGGGTACTCCGACTTTCTCCCACCTCCAAAGACATTCACCTGGGGATAGGTTGATTGGCAACAGTAAATTGGCCCTAGTGTGTGAATGTGAGTGTGAATGTTGTCTCTCTATCTGTGTTGGCCCTGTGATGAGGTGGCGACTTGTCCAGGGTGTACACCGCCTTCTACCCGATTGTAGCTGAAATAGGCACCAGCCCCCCACCCCCCACCCCCCCCACCCGCGACCCCAAAAGGAATAAGCGGTAAAAAAATGGATGGATGGATGGATGGAAGTAAGTAACGTTCATGACAATCTTTTTCCAAAACACAATATAGAATGTGAGATATAACAGGATAATGCATACATTTATCATTTGTTTTTAAAACGGTTACAAAAAAGTGAGACCTCGAAAATTTACTGTGGGATCCCATTTTTAAGACTTGATGGGGTCCCGGGGACCCCATTTTCATAATTCCTAGCGCCAACACTGATAAAGTATTGGTGCGTGCAAAACAGCAGCAGGCGGCTGTGGCCTGCGGGCCGGTTCCAATACTAATCAAATATCATCCTGGGGGCCATAGATCCGGCCCACAGGCCTTGACTTTGACACATAGAAATTAGAGCATACATTTATGGATTACTATAATAATGAGAACTGTATTGAATACAGTGAAACCTCCATGTGAGAACTGACCAACATTTTATGATGGTGACAGTTTCACCTTGGTACAGACAATTTTGTATTATATAGTGTTGATGTTCCACTGTATCTTGACCCTCATCAATATTAAAGACTAGTCCTCTGAAAAAGTTATATATTTAAATTTGGTGAGGATCTGTATATGGGTGTAGATGCAGGACTTTCTTTTTAGTATTTGACTCACTATAGAGTTAACTGTCCACCACCCTCCCAAACCCAAGAGACACAAAAGCAAAGCCTGTCTGTTTTTCATCGAAAAACGGGAAGTTGCCTGCCAATTATTTAACGCTAAAAACACTTTACAGTTCAGAGCTGTATTGAGTGACAATCAAGCTACTCAAGATCATTGTAGCTTTACTAGAACAATAAATATAATGTTGGTATTAAACTTTTGCACAATTATGATAATAGTTGTTTATGCTTAGGTACCAAAATATTATTGTGACTATGTCCTAGATTGGGTGTATCAAAGATATTATGCTATATTTTGAAGTATGCTCATATGTATATAATTGTTGTATTTCCATCCAAGAGTCGTCCTGCTGGCCAGGCTCCCAGCTTCTGCTACCTGCTGTCGGGTCAGGAGTGTTCAATGGAGCCTGTCGATGGTCAGAGTGTGTCCCCACTCCACCTTGCATCCACAGAACAAACTTTACGAGACATACTGCAGGTGAAGCATTTCTCATGCTCGCAAAAAATGTGAAAAATGGCTGCCTGATGTGATAATGTACTTACAGCAGGGACCAATAACTTTTCTTCTAGAATGAACACAAAACGTACTGCTGCAGTTTTGTCGCTGCCGTTGTGTACAAGAGAGTACAGGTACATTTATTTTTATATTTGATGAGAAAAATGATGCCTCAAGCGGCTCAAACCACCTTTTTGTGATCATTTGACCTCCAAGCTGATAAGATTGGGACAGACGTAGAGAAAAGTGCTCATATCTCTGTGAATGATAATGTGCCGTTCTCCACTATTGATTGGCCAAACCTTTAAACTTTGACCAAGTTGAGATAGCGGCCTGCAGTGGACTTTGCCTGGGTAGAACTGTGAATGCTGCTGCACAAGTAACGCGGCACTTTTGTCCAACTTGATGAGTGAATCATCTCGTTTGAAGCAATTACAGAGCAATGTTAAACCGGAAGAGCACAGATTATCTAACCTTATACTTTCTAGGTTAGGTTGTGAATATTTGTTTCTCTTTCCGCTTTAGAGCAGCCATGTAGGTCAAGGTGAGGTTTGGCTGGTGATCACAGACCCGAGCCTGCAGGACGGGCCGCTTGGAAGGTCGTGCAGGCGCACGGCGGGTGTGCATGTAAACACTTCCTGTGTGCTCACTTCCTCGGTCCATAAAGCACTCCAGTCCACTGCTATGTGCCGACTGTCATTCAGAGACATCATCAAAGACCATGGTAGTGCTCTACAACATACCATTCAATCGTTCGCTCTTTAGGAGCTGCTCAATGGAACAAACACAACAATTTTCAGGTTATTTTTACTTAAATTCAGTTCCGGTAAAGGGAATGGCTAATTTTAGTTGCACAATTTATGCAGAATTCTGTTTAATTCAGCGCACCATTAAACTTAGAAGAAAACATAGTTAATTGCTAAAAAAAAATGAGCATGCATGTTTTGTGTGTGACTTTAAAGGAGTTCTCATACACACGTTGCTGACTACATTCGGTGTGTAACTGCACTGTAACATACTGATTTCTATTATCCAATTTAAAGGCATATGGTAGAAATGAAACTCCATAAAATCAAATGTTTTATTTCAGTGTATTCCAGAATCATGCTTTACATTATATTTCACACATTTTTATGTAGAAGAAACATTACAATGAACCACATTGTGTTCATTGTAGCAAATATTTTTCATCAACAATAAAATCTACATTTCTTTACTATTCATTACCTACAAAATTGGCTAAACAGTTAGCATTCTAACTCTCAATTTTGTAATTATAAAACTAGAATTCATAGATCTTGTTACTTTTAATCATGGCACATTTTGGAAAAATACTTTAAAAGTGAGGGAAGTTGTATTTAGTTGTAGGATTTGGAATATATTTGAAGTGTTTTTTCCAAAGTCTTAGTTGAACGTGACAACTTCTTCCTGTTACTTGGCCATAAGGAACTTCCTTCAAGCATGTTGACACTTCCTGAAAGTGTATGTATGTTATCCATTTTAGAAACAAATAAATAGACAATGTATGGCAATAGATACATATTTTGTTTAGCGACAAACGGAGAAAAAAATATGTAGCTAATGAAGTGAAAGGGAACATGCATTAAGTTCCTTTTTGAGCTTCCTGATTCTCATTTAAGAATGAACCCACATTTCAATGCTTACATTTGCTACTCTGTCACTGCATCTAGATGTCTTCCAGTGTGTGGAACATTCCGTCATCGATGTCACGTGCGAAGAGGCACTTCATGGCAACGGTGTGGACTCTGCAGTCGGACCGCAGTCACCTTCGGGCTTGTCGCCCGACCCCCCGGCCCAACCTGTGAGACTGGATCCACTCGATGCGGAGGTCACACCCAACTCCCTGTGCACACTCACAGGTCAGTCTCCCACCTCCACCCACCCACTCCCGTTCCATTAAGATAGTCCACTCCCAAGTCAAGTCAATGTTCTTGCAACTTGATTAAATATAAACACTTTTAATGATATTTGATTGACTTCATGGGTCATTTTTTTGGTGCACGTTTTCAATTGGGTCCATTTTCAGTGCATGCGTTTACATGTTTGCTAAAAACAAACTCTTAGGTCTAATTTGCCTCAGCAGTGTGACGGCCAAAAACATCAGCGAAAAGTGTTTGCTTTCTTTCATTCCTTCCAACTGTGCAAACTTGGCTTATAAGAGAGAGTGAAGAGAGGGAAAAAAAAGTTAAATCAGATAATCAGCATCTGTCGACTTGATATGTCACACTTGAGGGCAAAGACCACAATGTGACCCCTTCTGGCTTCTTCTGGCTCTCTCCGTCTTTACATGTTTTCTCAGGTGGCTGAGAAAATAAATACATTATCTTTTGCACTCAAGTGTGAATAGCATCTTTTGGAAAGTATGAGTGAAGAGAGGGCCAGGGCGGTAATGTGCTAGAACTTGTTATCAGTGTGATTTTTTTTTTTTAATTTGAGGCAGCGTGTTTGTGGGGGGAAGAAGTCAAATGTTTCTGTTTTATGTCTCATATCCATCTCAGATTTAAAGACAAGTGTTTTTTTTTTCTCGACCCACTAAAACTGGCTGACATATCTACTACAATCTACTCTTTCGTGAAAATGAAATTCAGTGAAATGACCCGGTAATGTGTGCATACTCTGAAAATTTCACAATGCGGCCAAAATGATCACGGTTAATGTTATCATGGTATATTGAATGTGCTCAAAAAGTACTTATGCACACAGTGAAATCTTTTGAACAAGTTTAAAAAATAAAATAGAAACACCGTAATTAGCTGGCAACCAGTCGAGTGTGTACCCCGCCTCTCGCCTGAAGTCAGGTAGAATAGTCTTCAGCTTAACCACGACTCTAATGATGATAAGCGATATAGAAATAGATGGATGGAAATGAATATAAAACACTATATAACTTTTTGGCAGAAAAAAACAATTGTTCTAGCTTTATTGTCTTCCATTTTAATTTGTGAAGGTTTGAAAGTGTTTTTTAAATGATTAAGGCAAAACGATGGTTGTGCGCTCCACTTCCTGTTTGCGGGACGTTGCGTGAGTTCACTTCCTTTTGTAGACCACGTATAATATTAATCTGATTATAGATCACAGTCTGTAGGTTTAATGTGCACAACTGAATAGCATAGTTGCACAGACAGCAATGTGTTTATGCAAGTTAAAATTGGGCTATGTTGTGTCGTAATGGGGATATACATTAATGTCTCTTGTACTCATATCAGTGAGAGCTAGCCGGTCCGTAAGTTCATGAAATTGTGGCTATCAATCATGGTTTTTCAACTATTTTAATTGAAAATGCTAATACCAACCATGGGGAGTTTTACCGCGGTTTATCATTAACACTGTTTATCATTAAATCCTGAGTGTGTACTCTCGTTGTATTTTGCAGGTGTGATAGTGGGTGTGGATGAGAGCGCGGCCTATTCCTGGCTCACATGCAGCTGTTGTGGAAGCAACCAATTAGAGATGATACCTCCAAGAGGGTACAGTTTACAAGATTTACAATAATACTCATCATGTCTGTTTATTTCGCTAATTATTTGGTCCCATTGTCACAGTCAAAGATTCCGCTGTCTCTCGTGCAAGTCACAGGTGGACATGCCTGAAACAAAAATTCAAATGGAAGTCTTCCTCAGCTCTGCTTCTTTGCAAAATTGCACTATAAAGGTTAAGGTAAGTGTTTACCGTATTTCCTCATACAGTGGCCTCAAAGCTTTTAAGGTAGTACACTGTGACTGAGCATATCTCCCCTTGAATAATCGCCTCACCTCAAATAAATGTGACTGTTAGATATCTTTCCTATGACATTTGATGTCACGGTGCGTCACGGGAGACGTTAATACAAAGTTAACACACTTTGGCGTTTTCATCTTTATTAATTAAATTATTTATTGGTTGATATTAGATGTTGGTGCATTGATAAACAGATGTGGCTCAATAAATGAGATGACGTTATTTGTTATAAGAAGTTCAATTTAGAGTTGAAAGCCAATTAGAGGCTCAGGACACTTTTGCAAAATCCAAACGTTTGTTTATAATATTAAACTTTCTGACATTTTTTGTATTTTATGTGTTACTGAATTCATGGGTATTATTCACTGTGGGGTAATCACAATTCTTACGAAATACATTCTGGAAATATTTCACTCTCTGTGCTGTGAATGTATAGAGTTTCTCTTTTTGTGTGTGGGTGCATGCATATATACATATATATATACAGTCAAGAAAATAAGTATTTGAACACCCTGTTATTTTGCAAGTTCTCCCACTTAGAAATCATGGAAGGGTCTGAAATTTTCACCGTAGGTGCATGTCCACTGTGTGAGAGATAACCTAAAAAGAAAAATCCAGAAATCACAATCTATAATTTTTTAACATTTTATTCGTGTGATACAACTGAAAATAAATATTTGAACCCCTGTCTATCAGATAGAATTTTGACCCTCAAAGACCTGTTAGTTTGCCTTTAAAAGTCCTCCTCCACTCCACTGTATGAGTTATGTTAGCTGCATAAAGACACCTGGCCACCCCATACAATCTGTAAGACCCAAACATTCAACATGGCTAAGAGCAAAGAGCTGTCCAAAGACACCAGAAACAAAATAGTACAACTCCACAAGGATGGAAAGGGTTCTGGAGAAATTGCCAAGCAGCTTGGTGGAAAAAGGTCCACTGTTGGAGCAATCATTGGAAAATGGAAGAAGCTAAACATGACGGTCAATCTCAATCGGAGTGGAGCCCCATGCAAGATATCACCTCGTGGGGTCTCAATGATCCTAAGAAAGGTGAGAATCAGCCCAGGACTACACGGCAGGACTTGGTCAATGACCTGAAAAGAGGTGGGATCACTGTTTCCATGGTCACTGTTTGTAATACACTAAGACGTCATGGTTTGAAATCATGCATGGCACGGAAGGTTCCCCTGCTTAAACCAGCACATGTTAAGGCCCGTCTTAAGTTTGCCAATGACCATTTGGATGATCCAGAGGAGTCATGGGAGAAAGTTTTGTGGACAGATGAGACCAAAATTTACCTTTTTGGTCATAATTCCACTATGCGTGTTTGGAGGAAGAAGAATGATGCATACCATTCCAAAGACACCATCCCTACTGTGAAGCATGGGGGTGGCAGCATCATGCTTTAGGGGTGTTTTTTTGTTCATGGGACAGGACGACTGTACTGTATTAAGGAGAGGATGACTGCAGACATGTATTGTGAGATTTTGGCCAAAAACCTCCTTCCCTCAGTCAGATCATTGAAGATGAGTCGTGGCTGGATCTTCCAACATGACAATGACCCAAAAAGCCAGAAAAAACAAGAAGTGGCTTCGTAAGAACCATATCAAGGTTCCGGAGTGGCCTAGCCAGTCTGCAGACCTAAATCCAATTGAAAATCTTTGGAAGGAACTGAATGTCTGTGTTACTCAGCGACAGCCCAGAAACCTAACTGATCTAGAGAAGATCTGTGTGGAGGAGTGGGCCAAAATCCCTCCTGCAGTCTGTGCAAACCTGCTGAAGAACTATAGGAAATGTTTGACCTCTGTAATTGCAAACAAAGGCTACTCTACCAAATATTAATGTTGGTGTTCAAATACTAATTTTCAGCTTTATCACACAAATAAATTGTTAAAAAATCATAGATTGGGATTTCAGGATTTTTATTTCTTTTAGGTTATCTCTCACACAGTGGACATGCACCTACCGTGAAAATTTCAGACCCTTCCATGATTTCTAAGTGGGAGAACTTGCAAAATAGCAGGGTGTTCAAATACTTATATTCTTCACTGTGTGTGTGTGTATTTATATATATATATATATATATATATATATATATATATATATATATATATATATATATATATATATATATATATACACTTATATATATACACTGTGTAATATACACACACACACAATATATATAGTGGAACCTCCAAGTTCTGTTTGAGTTGGTGTTCAACCAAAATTGTTCTCTTAAGTCAAACAAACCATCAACGTGCAAGGTGTCAGCCAAAATGCGTTCCTGTTCCCTCTTCATTTTACCTGTCTTTAAGGAGTGAGTAGTTTTATATTAGTTTCATTAAATTGTATTTTACTGTGGTAAAGGTTACACTGTATGACCGTTAAGAATGCTAGCATGTTGCTGAGAAACCTGTCTAATAAAGCTTTTATGATAGTGACAGTTTAACCCTGGAATTGATGAATGGACTTTACTTGATCTTTTATGGGATAAATTGTTTGCGAAGGAACAACATGAACGTCAACGTCACAGAATAGGATTTTCTTAGTCTTTTTGAAGTTCCACTGTATTCGGGGCCGTAGAAGACGAGACATTGTTTAAGGTCTTAGAACAGTGACATTTTAAGATAGATTAGTTCAAAGGTCATATGTGTAGATACTTGTCAATCCTCTGCCTGGTGCAATGTTCAACTTGTCACATTCACTTTGCTCTTTGGCAGCAAAAATGGTGTAGCCTAAAACATTTTGCTGATTAAAGTAAATTGACCTTACTTTGTGTTTGTCGCCTAAAAACAAACTCTAGATAGATAGATAGATAGATAGATAGATATAAAGTCAACTGTTAATTATGATGGCAGAATGTGTCATCTGTAGAATAAGTCAGACCGAGTGATAAAGCCATCAGCGCTCTCATCTGTGATGTATATGTTATTTGTTTTAACCTTGGATCAACCTGACTCTCAGCATCTGGCAAAGATTATTTGTCCAATCATTAGTTAGAATTTACAGCCTTAAGTGGATCATTAAAAACAATATTCGTGTCAGCACACCTATTCTATTCTGTCTTTCTACCACACAGCTGCAGCAAAAGACGATCATGTCCCTTCTTGACACGGCCGCGCTGGATCGTACAGCGGTAGGTTTTTTCTACACACTGTTACATAACACCGGGCTGTGGCTGGTGCTCTGATTGTGCCGCGCTCCTCTTTCATTTTTTGTCAAAGTGCCCATAAGTCAAATCTGTGCTTGGTAAAACTGAATTGTTCTTGTCAATTAGTTTTACTTTCAAGTTTACTCTATACTTTGAGTTACCTACAGCTTCATAGACATGTAGAAAGACAGATGGATAGAAGCCTATTTTTACCCAACATTTTTACATGAACTAATGTTAAGATTTTCCTTTTTCACTGCTGGCCTTCGTTTTTTTTGTCCACCAGATGGTGCCATGTTTACCTATTCAAAGCATGCGGCAACATTGTTTATGGTATAAGTTTATTTCGGTGTAGGAAGAAGTAGAGATTATTCAATGCCTCACTTTTTTCTTTTTTAATGAAAAAAGCAGAGTTAGATAAACATAATGGCCATAAAAGGCTTAAATGGCATGTTGGCAATCTCTACACGGATGTCTAGAGGGCGTTAACTTTCCAATTGTCAAGCCTTTTTCCTGCTTTTATGCAGTGTTCTATTTACCTCAGAAATTGGAAGGTGGAGCTTGGAATGACGTCACAGCCAAGTTGTGAGCGTTCCAGTTACAAAATCGGAAATCAAGATGGCCACATCCACGAAAGCTATTTTTGCGCTTGCCTTGTCTGAATATAAACAACTTATGACAAAATATGCAGTCTTTCTGCAACTTTCAGGCACATGAAACAAACGTATTTTACACTACTACAGTAACGTTATTATATAAAAATCTCCAACAATGCATTGTATATTTCTGATTTACTGCGACAAAAACGAATCAGAATTGCTAATAACGGATACAGTGGAATTGGACATAATTGTTTATATACACAGCAGCCATCTTTGAAACGAACTGGCGGTTGGTAACAATGCTTTGACTTTCCAAGTCGAAAATCCAACCTCGATGGGTCATCCAGTTGAAATTCAAACTCGGAACTCAGAAATTCCAACTTCCCAGTACAAATTGAATGCAACATTAGCACAAATAAAAAACTATGCCTGTATGTAACACACATGCACGTGCATTAGCTTTGTGTGTTTGTCCGCTAATGATAGCATGTTGGCAAAGTTTAAGTGCTGATGTTAGTTATCATTGAATGTTTTATTTTATCGTAACAACGACTTGACTGCAAAGTGTTAGTTGCTTCTCCGGGACTGCTTTGCTGTATGTGCCTGCAGTATGTGACAATGAGATAACAGTGTGTGACAAGCCTGAATGCGGCAAATTCCTCAAGTTGACAAGTACTTTTTCTTCAATATAATCGGTAATTGTGAAACTGTAGGCACGTGTTGCAGCCATGAAATTCTAAGTTAATTATTATTCACAAAAAAAATAAAGTTTATGAGTTTGAACATCAAATAACTTGTCTTTGTAGTGCATTCAATTGAATATGGGTTGAAAAGGATTTGCAAATCATTGTATTCCGTTTATTTTTACATCTAACACAATTTCCCAACTCATATGGAAACGGGGTTTGTACTTTAGAAGTGTTATAATGAAGACAACACATAATGTAAGTGTCTTTATTAGCCTTCTATCAAAATGACTATGTGCCGCAGGCCTACGCAAACCTTCGTTGTCCGAAATGTCGAAATGTAACATATATTCTACACATTCTTACAACATTGGAAATCATTAGTAAAACTGAGGCTTCTGAGAAGGTGAGATAACTCCTGGAAATTACTAGCTTAGAATGGCCAAAGGTATAGATGTGTGTGTCCAAGTTAAAGGAAACGACAGGTTGTCTTCTTGTAGTCACTAGAATCTAGTGATTTTATTACAATATTTGCGAGCTGGGTAACATTTACGGTGGTCAATACCAGCAAACAAACAATTATCAGAAATGTAGCCATCATTACATACAGATAATACAGAGCCCCTAAAGGGACATGGGGGAATTTAATTTTTTTTTTTTTAGATATGTACTCTATCTCGTGCTCACGCCAAAGATTCTACTGCGCTCTATATCTAAAAAAATATTTTCCCCATGTCCCTATATGTTTCTTGTGCTCACGGGAAAACATATTGTGCACACGAGAAACTATCTTGTGTGCACGAGAAACTTTTGCGTGAGCACGAGATACATATCTAAAAAAAAAATTACCCCATGTTCCTTTAGGGGCTCCGTATTATCTGTATGTAATATTGGCTACATTTCTGATAATTATTTGTGTGCCGGTAAGATAATGTGTCATTAGACATGCAAATATAAATTAAATACACAGAAGATATAAGTAAAGGAAATGAAATGAGCTCAAATATACCTACAAACGATGCTACGTGCATACAGCTAGCCTAAATAGCATGTTAGCATGGAATATTTTGCAGTCATGCACTGACCAAATATGACTGATTAGCACTCCAACAACTCAATAACATCAGCAAAGCTCACACTTTGTGCATCACCACAAAAAGTTTGGTGGACAGAATGAGAGAAAGAAGTAGTGGCATAAAACACATCTTTCTGTGGCAGCGTCGGAGAAAGTTGTACATGTAAACAAACTATGGTAAGTTCAAGGACCGCCAAAATTAGTAGGACAAAACCGCACTCGCCCATTACTCTCATTAGTGAAGCATGTTTAATACAAACAGTGGAATTTCTAACAATTAGGAAGGTGTGTGTCATGTTTGTCCTCCTATAGAAACCATTTTAAAACAAAAAATATAAACATATTTTTACATTTTCTTACATGTTTAAAAAAGCTCCAGGGAGCCACTAGGGTTGTGATTAAGAGTCACGTGCGGCTCTAGAGCCACAGGTAGGTGACTCCCGGGTTATGCTGTAAGCATGAAGCTGTGTCACTATTCTAGGAAGTTAGTGCCTCTGTGTTAGCGCTTACAAAAACAAAGTTGTAGCTTGGTTAACATGCAAATCACCAGATGTAAATTGAGTGTTGTTAGCAGTATTTGGAAGTATTTTTGAGGGTTTTATAGGTGAAATAGTTTAAAGCCAAATATCTACATTGTTGGTTGCCTCTTGCTAGCACAGAACAGAGAAAGTTGTGTGTTTTTATCTTATATAGGGATTGTGGATGATCAAGAAAATTCCAAAAAAGTGCAGTTTTCCCTTAAAAGTTTGTTTTTGTTTAATATTGACACTCTTCAATGCATGAAAATCAATATTGCAACAAGGACCAATTGTAATATAACTGGAGTTATTACATGGAGTTTATGTGAGTCTTGCAAAACGCATCAAACCCCTTGTTGGAACTCATATTGGAAGGATTGGATGTGTTATTATAACAATGGAATACCCAATGTTCTTGAAAATATGGATTTGTGCCGAATGTCCAAAACTTTGGACAGGGGCGTACTAAGTTTTTTCAGCGAGGACTGCAAACAAAAAAGTTCAACTGCCCGTGGGGTACATTTTGTATACTAAAGACACTCAGGGCATTGAATCGATTGTTCAGGTTGTCTGTGAAGACGTTTCACCTCTGATCTGAGCAGGCTTATAAATGGTAAATGGCTTGTACTTGTATAGCGCTTTTCTACCTTCAAGGTACTCAAATTGCTTTGACACTACTTCCACATTTACCCATTCACACACACATTCACACACTGATGGAGGGAGCTGCCATGCAAGGCGCAACCCAGCACCCATCAGGAGCAAGGGTTAAAGGCCTACTGAAATGATATTTTCTTATTTAAACTGGGATAGCAGGTCCATTTTATGTGTCATACTTGATCATTCCGCGATATTGCCATATTTTTGCTAAAAGGATTTAGTAGAGAACATCTACGATAAAGTTTGCAACTTTAGGTGCTAAGAGAAATGCCCTGCCTCTACCGGAAGTCGCAGACGATGACGTCACCCGTTGAGGGCTCCTCACATCTTCACATTGTTTTTAATGGGAGCCTCCAACAAAAAGTGTTATTCGGACCGAGAAAACAACAATTTCCCCATTAATTTGAGCGAGGATGAAAGATTTGTGTTTCAGGATATTGATAGCGACGGACTAGAAAAAAAACCGCGATTGGGACGGATTCCCATGTTTTTAGACAAATTTAATAGGATAATCCTGGGAAATCCCTTATCTTTCTATTGTGTTGCTAGTGTTTTAGTGAATTAAATAGTACCTGATAGTCGGAAGGGTGTCTCCACGGGTGTGTTGACGCGGGGAGTCGACGGCAGCTTTATGGACGGCCCAAGCTCAGCTTTTCTCCGGTAAGAAGCGACTTTTTAACCACAATTTTCTCACCGAAACCTGCTGGTTGACATTCCGTCTTCATCCATGTTCTCTTGACCACGCTCTGATCCATAGTAATGTTTCACCTCCAGGAATTTTAAACAAAGAATCACCGTGTGTCTGTGTGGCTAAAGGCTAAAGCTTCCCAACGCCATCTTTCTACTGTGACTTCTCCAATATTAATTGAACAAATTACAAAAGATTCAGCAACACAGATCTCCAAAATACTGTATAATTATGCGGTTTAAGCAGACAACATTTAGCTGTGTGTGTGCACGGCACTCATACTTCCTAAAAACCTGTGACGTCTTGCGTACACAGGTCATCATTACACGACGTTTCCCGGGAAATTTAAAATTGTAATTTTGGTAAACTAAAAAGGCCGTATTGGCATGTGTTGCAATGTTAATATTTCATCATTGATATATAAACTATCAGACTGCGTGGTGGGTAGTAGTGGGTTTCAGTAGGCCTTTAAGTGTCTTTCTCTGGACACAACGGACGTGACGAGGTTGGTAGTAGGTGGGGATTGAACCAGGGAACCTTGGGTTGCGCACGGCCATTCTGTCACTGCGCCACGCCGTCTGGTCCTGCTCATGACTAGATAGGGTGAACGCTACAAGGGCTGTCCTATCCAGTCATGACCATGAATAGATGAAGCCTGCTCAGATCAGAGGTGAAACGTCTTCGAAGATTTAAATGCACTGAGATGATTGTGTATTGAAGAGGCCAAAACAAATCCAATTTATGCTACACTAAAATGCATAATCTTAGTGTTGTTATCTAATAATATATCTTATTAACAACTAAGTAATTTTATTTTTTAGGATATCCCGATAGGCAGTAAACTGTGACCCCTGGGTCACACTTTGCATACCATGTGTGATGTTTTTACAGCAGTTAATGGGACATTGGGTTGAAACATGTGAGTGAATTACATGGACCTCTTATGGGTTATGGATAATAAAATATGTTAATGTCATTTAGACCAAGCTGTTTACTAGGTCAAACTGATTGAGGCTGTTTTCATTATTCGCGTGTTGTCAGTTCCCAGCGTATAACGTGGACAGCGTGCTGGGAAAAGAGCTGGGCCCCCTCACGGTTTACGTCCGCGTGGTCACCAGGAGACCTTCTCTGTGGATCCGCCTGGAAGAAATTTGCCTCTGAGTGAAAGAGGAGAAGAGACCCCCTGCTGGAAGGCATCTTCGCCCTACCCCACGTTCCTGCTGCAGGAAGACGAGGTAGTGTTTGTGTCAGTGATGTGGTGGCGCCGCAGCAGTTGACAGGCCACTAGCATGCGTCCTGTCAAAACCGCCCACGTGTTCCATTTAGCCCGCCAATACCTATACCTTGTTGGCGTCAATAAACGCACTGAATTAACTCTGCATTTGTGATTTGTAAAGCTCAACACACCAGTCAGTCGTGCACCTTTGCAGCTGTTTTTTTTTTATTATTACAGGACAAAACACAAACGTTCCATACAAACTATAGAAAAAGATCATGCTCTGGCTCTTATACAAAGTTTGGAATTATAAAACATGTACCATATAACATTGTGTAAATGCAGTGGTAAAATAATTTAATACAAGAGGAAAAATCCCACGAAAAATATGGCAGCAACATCATATATTTTCCAGTGCCATTATGGTAAGCTTAAAATACATCTGGTACAGATGGTAAGAAACAAGTCTCTGAGGTATGTCTTCTAGGAAAAGTTCAGTTTGTTCGAGTTTAGGGCGGTGGGTGTCACCGAGCTTCTATGCTGACGCTGCCCGCGAAGGAGGCGTTGGGCATCTGCTTGAAGAACTCTCGGAGGCCGCTGAGCTCTCTGGTTAGCTGCTCGATGTTTTTGTGGAGCCGGTCGTTCTCGGAGCTCAGTTCGATCAGCTTCTGCTGCATTTCCACGTTGCGCATTTTGGCTTTGTCCCTGCTCTTTCTCACGGCGATGTTATTCCTCTCCCGCCGCTGTCGGTACTCCATGCTGTACCTGTCCACCGCCTTCTTCGCCTTCTCCCGCCCGGACTTCCGCGGGGAGCTCTTGGCCGAGCTGGTGGCGGAGGAGGAGGCGGGCTCCGGCGTGGTCGGCGGGGTGGGCTGCCCCATGGGGAGGCTGACGGAGGTCTGGGCGCAGGTCTTTATCTGGCAGGGTAGCGACGAGGACATGTCGCTGTCACTCCAGTCGGACTCCTGCTTGATGGGAGCCCCGTAGGGTCCCCGGTCCGTCCGCCTCTCGCCCGCGTAGCCCGCCGACAGCTGTTGGGGCAGCATGGAGCCCTGCACGGCGTAAACGTCCGCCTTTTCCTGCTTGACCGTGTTGAAGAGGTCGAGGAAGAGCTCGTCGTTGCACAGCTCCAAGTTGGGCACGGACGTCATGGAGTCGATGTACTGGCTGAAGTCGATGGCGCTCTCGTCGTCGTACATGGCCGGGGCGGTGAGCTCCGCCATGGTGCCCTCCTCGCCGCGGCTGCCCGGCTTGTACGGCCCCGGCTGCGGGCCCCCCAGCTTGGCGCTGTCGTAGAAGTTAGCGGGCTCCATCGCCCAACTCATGTTGCATGGTGGAGACACGCCGTGGGGGTCCAGGCTGTATATGTCACACATGTGGGGTGTTTTGAGAAGAAACTTAGCTAATTAAAAAAAAAAAATCTCCTAAAGTCCAGTTTGCTTTGCTTTGCTTTTTTTTTTTTTTGACAGCTTGTCAGTTTGACGCTTCTGACTCGAAGCAACTTTGGCGGACTGTTTTGTATCGTTCTCCTGTGACGTCACGCACACCTCCCACCGGCTGGCCAGTCATGTCAGGAGCAGGTCACGTGGTGTCCGGTAACTTCCCATTTGAAGAGGGAGGGGGCGTGGTCGCTCGTGCCGCCTCCATCTTTTTTTCTTTTTTTTTTACTACTACATGAATGACCCACGAGTTGTTTACATACTGCTGCAAAGTTGTCTTAATATTTTATCAACATAGACAACCACCTGCTCCTCAAAATGTCCACACTTTGTTTACACTGAAATCCACCTATAGCAGGGGTGTCAAACCAAATACAGAGTGGGCCAAAATTTTAAACTGAACAAAGCCGTGCGCCAAGGTTGAATAAATGAACCTTTTAATAGGGACCCAAACAAATTCTGCATTGAATATTTAACAAGCAAGACTTATATAACTTTATAGTGACATGCAAAATCGAGTTTCAAATAATAATAATAATAATAAAAAAAATTGAATGGCATATCAAATCAAATTTGAATAAAAATGTAATGCCTCTTTTCTATTTGCAGCCTTCTGAGGTAAACATCAAAATGAACTTTTTCCACAAGCTAATAATAAATTTGAAAATATAATAACAATGATAAATTAATCAAACATTCAAGCCTTAAAAGTAGGAAGAGAAAGTGCATGGATAAATAGTAATTATTGCTCAGTTTGCTACACTGATTTGCTTTAATAATGAATATGGAACAAGTAATACTTATATAACTTAATAGTGCAAAATCAACTTTCAAAAAACAAACGAAGGACATCAACGGTATGTTGAATAAAATTTAAATAAAACATTTAATGCCTCTTTTTTATTTGCAGCCTTGGTTGCAGAATGGTTGGAAAATCGGGAGGGTTGGCAAGTATGAGTATTAGCGGTGAATGTGGTGTTACAGCGGCTCCTCATCTGTATAGTACCGGTGGGCCAGCTCTTATGTTAATTGGATATTGCCTCAAGGGCCAAATGAAATTGCACGGCAGGCCAAATTTGGCCCGCGGGCCAGAGTTTGACACCCACGACCTATAGGCAGCACGTACATGCAAAGTGGCTAGTGTAGTAAAAACAACAAAACTGACACTTTATTAGTTACATTAGCTTTAAGGAGGTAATATTGTTCCTTTAGAGCAGTGGTTCTCAAATGGGGGTACGCGTACCCTTGGGGGTACTTGAAGGTATGCCAAGGGGTATGTAAGAATTTGGTTTATATATTTTAAAAATAGACAGATTTCAAAAATCCTTTATAAATATATTTATTAATTTATACTTCAACAAAAAATAAAAATTAAGTTCATAAACTGTGAAAAGAAATGCAACAATGCAATATTCAATGTTGACAGATAGATTTTTTGTGGACATGCTCCATAAATATTGATGTTAAAGTTTCCTTTTTTTGTGAAATTTTTTTTAGAATTAAGTTAATGAATCCAGATGGATCTGTATTACAATCTCCAAAGAGGGCACTTTAAGTTGATGATTACTTCTATGTGTAGACATCTGTATTTATAATTGAATCACCTGTTTATTTTACAAGTTTTTAGTTATTTTTATATCTTTTTTTTCCAAGTAGTTCAAGAAAGACCACTCCAAATGAGCAATATTTTTCACTGTTATACAATTTAATAAATCAGAAACTGATGAGATAGTGCTGTATTTTACTTCTTTATCTCTTTTTTTCAACCAAAAATGCTTTGCTCTGATTAGGGGCCGAGGTACTTGAATAAAAAAAATATTCACAGGGGGTACATCGCTGGAAAAAAGGTTGAGAACCACTGCTTTAGAGTGATAACCTTTATTGTTGAACAGTGAGCAGAAAAGTCCCCCTTACATTTATAAATTAATTTTATTTCCAGTTTTTCCAATGAATGCCAAGTAACACACGGTCAAATAAAATAAAAAATAATGTAAAACGTCAAAATTGGGAACATATAAATATCTAAGATCAGTTATATTATTGTAAAGCAAAATAAAATAAATAAGAAAACGGTTGCAAGTGTGTAATCAACACCAACAGCACAAACTAATGAATTGCTTACACTTGCGTACCTCGTTGTTTGCAATCCATCACTCTTAAAAGAGTTGTCTTAATATTTGCATTTCAGAGTCAGTGTGTTGTAGAAACAGATTAGAGTGTGGTGCACAGTAATTCAAGCCACTCAATTAAAATTGCACTGTACCTTCTTTTATAATTTCTGTTTAATTACAAAATGTGAGTTGCGCCCCTTCGTGGTCAATAGGCGCAAATGCAGGATGACGTTAACTGCTGCGTAGAGGAGGGGGAAACTTTGTGGTCATCTGAATGAAAAATAGCTTCACACGATTATTTAGTCTATTGTTTAAAAAATAAGAAATGGAACTGTTTAATTTGTAAAACAACAACAACATTCAAACAAACAGGAAGGCGACGGCAAATTCAACAGGCTTGGACGAAACCATAAAATATATAGACATGTATACATTAAAATTGCCTTCAAATACTACATAATACATGTTATTATTGCCTTAATACAATTTACCATACTTTATTATTGTATTAAAGTTATTTTTACGCAGAACTTTGGTTTAATCACTAGCCAGTAGCGCAATGGACAAGAAGTGTAATGAAATCCCCCCCTTCATGATAGGAGAGTCAACCAGGAAGTATACGCCAAATTCTGGCTTGTGATTCGTCCAAAGTTACCCGCGAAAACTACGTCACAGGCACTTTCGCGCCACCACTGCAAGCCGTACCGAAGTCCCCGAGCAGAAAAGTAAGTCTTTTTACTTCACTTTGTGTCCTTTTAAGCGGTCGATTGATCTCACATTTGACTATATTTAGCTGGATAAACACATGCGTTGTGTGTAGCGTCGATGTTTCTTTGCTCGGAGTTCAGTTTTAGTTGGGAATTCGCGTTGATGGCGAGCTTATTGTTTGCAGTCAGCCTCATGTGATGGTGGAAATGTTACAGTGTGAATTGCCCAAAGCTGACTTTTTGACTAAACTATCTCAAATCACTGTATATCTTAATATGTTACACTGCTGCCTTGAAGAGTATTGTTACAAGCTGACACATTGCAAGTGTCCCAACTCTTTCAGTACCTGTTTATAAATATCAAAGGTGCATGTTGATTTAGTCATATTAAGTTTTTTTGTGTGGACATAACCTAGCTCAGAAGAATTTAAATTCGTATCCCAGCGCACACCATGAATCGACCATGACTTGATTTACGTGGACCCCGATTTAAACAAGTTGAAAAACTTATTTGGGTGTTGCCATTTAGTGGTCAATTGTACGGAATATGTACTGAACTGTGCAATCTACAAATAGAAGATTCAATCAATCAAACAAACACCAAAGCACTGCACCGTTACAACTGTGAATAATCCCACAAAGTGTGGGCTTCTCCCCACTCTATACCTTGATATGCCGTATTTCCTTGAATAGCCGCCTGGGCGCTAATTAATTTAAAACCTCTTCTCACTCCTGGGCTTATTCGAGGCATGCGGTAAAAGTAAGCAGGCGCTGATTATTTTAAAACCAATTCTCACCCCTGCGCTTATCAATGGCATGCAGTAAAATATTGAGTGAGATAAAAAAATAATAATAAAAAATTATTCTGCGGCCGTGCACCGGTGGTTGGGGACTACTTCTCTACATCATGTCATCTCGCCCACCTTTCCACCACGCTATCTGCGTGGCAACCGGACGCATGCATTTCGGTGCTTCTCATACGAGATTGCAATGCATACTTGGTCAACAACCATACCTTTTACACTGATGGTTGTGATATAAACAAATTTAACACTCTTACTAATGTGTGCCACACTGTGAACCCACACCAAACAAGGATGACAAACACATTTCGGGAGAACATCGGCTCTGTAACACATTATAAACGCAACATAACACTTATCCAGAATGCCATGCATCCATGACTCTTGGCTATATTATACACGCGCCGCCAACCCCGGCCACCTCAACCGACGCAAGAAGAGGGGGGGTGGGGGGGGGGGGTTTGGTGCTAGCGGGGTGTATAATATAAGCAGTAAGAGTGATGGATGCATTGCATTCTGGGTAAGTGTTATGTTGCCTTTATGTGTTACAGAGCCGATGTTCTCCCGAAATGTGTTTGTCATTCTTGTTTGGTGTGGGTTCATAGAGTGTGGCGCATATTAGTAAGAGTGCTAAAGTTGTTTTATGTCACAACCATCAGTGTGATCTGTATGGCTGTGGGACAAGACCCCTGGTTTACACATAGTAAAAGCAAGAAAAAACTCCTCCGCCATTTTGAAAAAGACGAGGGGGGAAGGGTCACTCGTGACGTCACGAACTTGACCCGGCGGTAAAAGTAAGCATGCGCTAATAAATTTGGGGAGTGAGTTTGACCCGGCAGTTATTTAAGGCAGGCGCATATTACATGTCCGGCGGCATTTCAGGGAAATACGGTACCTTTAGGCTGCAATATATCATTTCTATTAATCACTACAGTCATTTAGATAGTTTTCTTAGTTTTTTATATCCTCATCTCTTTATAATTACTGCATTGTCGTCTATATGCTGCTTCCGACTGCCAAAGTTTGTATTTTTTTAATTATTGTGTGGATATTAAATATATCTTTCAAATTGTAATCTTTGTTAAAATTTTAGTTCACATGTCAGAAAGTCCTCCCTTAGAATAACATATTTTTCGGACCATAGGGCGCACCGGAGTATAAGGCTCACTGCCGATGAGCGGGTCTATTCAGGTCTATTTTCATACAAACGCCGCACCGGTTTATAAGGTGCATTAGAGGGGTCACATTATTGTTTTTTTTATTAATTGAAAACACTTCCTTGTGATCTACATAACGTGTAATGGTGTTTTTTGGGCAAAATGTTGCACAGATTGTTTTACAGACCATCATCAAGTAGCTTTCTGAGCGTCTCTTTAGGATGCACCGTTTTGTGGGCGGTCTTATTTACGTGGCTCACCTTCGACAGCATCTTCTCCATGTCATCTTTGTTGTAGCGGTGTAGCGTGACATTCATAATGACATACAGGCTTTACTTGAATCAATAACAAAGCAGCATTTCCTCATCCGTGGCTCAATAATGCCTCAACAACGCCGGAAATGTATCCTGTGATAAACTGCCCGACCGGAACCCTTTAATAACTTAAGTTCTTTGGGTGAAATATTTAAACTCACTACAGTTTTTAGCGCTTTGATAGTCTACTGACAGATACAGTATAAGTAAGAACCCTATGCTACTTTATATTAGAAATGGCAACAGCGGAGGATGAATGCTACATAATAAGGTAAAGAAAAAGAAGAATCTTATGGCTACTGGGTCGGCGCGGACTCGCGCACGTTTTCAGGACTTATGCAGATCCCAAATACACATCAGCAGGTACCAGAAGGTAAGAAAAGTTGGTTTTGCATAATATTTCGAAACAAAACGCTAGGTTATGTTTGCTAATAGGTGCCATTTTGCAGTCCTTATATACCCACCATAATAATACTCGTATGTTTAATGCGTCGACAATCCATCAAGCGGTGCTGCTTCATAGCTTACCGAAGTCGTACTAAAAACAGTCTGACAGATTTTTGAGCGTCTTGTATATTTTATATAAATTTTATATATATTATATATGTTCTATATTTTCAATGGAATATTTAAAGTGTTGGTGTTGTTTACTGCCATCACATTGCAGTCTACACGTCTCTCATGTATGACTGCCATCTACTGGTCACACTTATCATTAAACCATGTACCATATAAAATAGCTTCAAGGTCGGTAAGCACAACCAGAATTATACCGTACATTAGGCACGCCGGGTTATGGGGTACATTGTCTATTTTTGAGAAAATGAAATGATTTTAAGTGCGTTTTGTAGTCCGAAAAATACGGTAACTACTTTTTGCAGCAGTTATTTTGTTTTGACTTTTTTTTTTAAGTCATTTGTAATATTTTGTCTTCTTTCCCATATCTAGATCCACAATGTCATCTCCTTTATCAACTCCTGGTGGCCGCAAAAGGGGGAGGAGCACCAACCCATCCACACGTATGTTGTATTTTTGTCCCCCTTTGCCTCAAACATGATTTAGGTCGGACTGATACGATTGTGACTTTACCGTGCAGCCAGCAGTGATGCGCCCACCTCCTCGCCACTATCCCAACGTCGCAGGGCACTGGACTCGTCCGCAGGTGACCTGATGCCCATGCCTACTTCGCCTGCCGGCGAACTACTCAGTCCTGCGGCACCTCATGACAGTTCTCTGTTCTCCAGCCCCAGACCATCAGGTTGGCAACGTGACCACCTGTGATGTGTGGTTCCTGTGTTGACATGTCATTTACTTCCCTAACAGTCCTTCCTAACGATGTGGACATGAGCTCCCCTCTTATGTACGGGACCCCCAGCTCCAGGGTGGAGGGCACCCCGCGTAGCAGCATTCGGGGCACCCCCGCCCGCCAGCGTCCTGACCTGGGCTCAGTGAGAAAGGCTCCGCAAGTTGACCTCCAATCTGAACCGGTAAGTCGATTGAAAGATCTTCCAATTCCATCTGAATGTGGGGTTTTATTTTGAAAATCTTGTCTGACCCACAGCCCAGCGGCGAGGGGGCGGTTGCAAGCGAGCCCAACGCGGGCCAGAGGCTGGTCATCTGGGGGACAGATGTCAATGTGGGCACCTGCAAGGAGAAGTTTCAGGTTTGGACAATTAAAAAAAAAATGTATTTACCATCCATCCATCCATCCATTTTCTACCGGTTATTCCCTTTCGGGGTCGCGGGGGGCGCTGGCACCTATCTCAGCTACAATCGGGCGGAAGGCAGGGTACACCCTGGACAAGTCGCCACCTCATCGCAGGGCCAACACAGTATTTACCTGCCTGACCAATAGCGCCCACTGCAGTGGACGTTGAATGTTAGTCTACTTCTTTTGTCAGCTATACCTTTTTAGTGAGAAAATAGTCCTAACCAGGGTTGTACGGTATACCAGTACTAATAAAATATCGCGATACTAATCAATTAAAGTCGGTACTATACCACCTTTTGAAAAGTACCGGTTCCACTCTTTCATCTGAGTGTTGCGGTGGTGATTAGAGCCGAGGCGTGTGTCAAAACGTACACACAAAGTGCATACAAGTAATAACATCTTGGAGAGGAAAAATGGCAAAAAAACTAAAATTCTAGTGGTTAAAGGGAAACATTATCACCAGACCTATGTAAGCGTCAATAGATACCTTGATGTTGCAGAAAAAATACCATATATTTTTTTAACCGATTTCTGAACTCTAGATGGGTGAATTTTGGCGAATTAAAAACCTTTCTATTATTCGCTCTCGGAGCGATGACGTCACAACGTGATGTCACATAGGTAATCAATTTGCCATTTTCTCAAACACATTACAAACACCGAGTCAAATCAGCTCTGTTATTTTCCGTTTTTTCAACTGTATTCCATACCTTGGAGACATCATGCCTTGTCGGTGTGTTGTCGGAGGGTGTAACAACACGATCAGGGACGGATTCAAGTTGATTTACGTGGAGTGTGCATCGATTAGCAAGGCATGCTAATCGATGCTAACATGCTATTTAGCCTAGCTGTATGTACATATTGCATTGTTATGCCTCATTTGTAGCTATATTTGCATCCAGCCTTTCCCTCCACCCACATTTAATGCCAAACAAACACATATCAATCGACCGATTCAAGTTGCACCATTTTCAAAAGATGCGAAAGGCCCTCGTTTGATCTGCATATTTTACCGGCAATGCTACGAAAAACATGGCACAGAGAAACAGGTGGATATCCTGCGACACTCAAAGTTGATGGATTTCCAACAATAAAGTCAACGAAATCACAAAGGTGGGTTTTGTTGATGTTATTGGCTTATGTGCTAATCAGACATATTTGGTCGCAGCATGACTGCCATCTAATCGATGCTAACATGGTATTTAGGCTAGCTGTATGTACATTTGTAGCTATATTTGCATCCAGCCTTTACCTCTACCCACATTTAATGCCAAACGAACACTTACCAATCGACGGATTTAAGTTGCTCCAGTGGTCTGGTCAAAAGATGCAATCGTTGGTTGGAAGGCGATCGCCGAATAGCTTCAATAGCTATTCGCTCAGTAGCTTTAGTTTCTTCTTCAATTTCGTTTTCACTATCTGCCTCCATACTCCAACCTTCCGTTTCAATACATGCGTAATCTGTTGAATCGCTTAAGCCGCTGAAATCCGAGTCTGAATCTGAGCTAATGTTGCTATATCTTGCTGTGCTATCCGCCATGTTGTTTGTAATGGCATCACTATGTGACGTCACAGGAAAATGGACGGCTGGATTTACAGATAGCGAAAATCCGGCACTTCAAAGCCTTTTTTCGGGATATTCCATGATGGGTAAAATTTTGAAAAAAACTTTGAAAAATTAAACAAGCCACCGGTAACTGATTTTTATTGGTTTCAATGAACCCTTCTAAAATTGTGATAATGTTCCCATTTAAACAGGGAGTCACTGGGTTGCAAGACCTGTTTTACACCTTTCCTGCCTGTCGGCCCCCAGACCGTGGTCGAGGAGGGCAGGGGAGGCCTTTCACTTCACAAGGGGTCCGGAAGGCTCCACTCTTTGGTCGGAATGTCGAGGCCGTCGATTAGTTACATTTTGGTGACTTTATTTATAATTTCCACAGGGCACAACCGGACATGCACCTGCACATGCTAGCGCGACCTCTCCTAACTTGACCACTCACTCACTTCACTCACCCCAATTACTGCCCTTCTTAAAGAAGCACATTCGCTACTCTCACAACAGTTGGGGATGGCTTGGCGCAGTTGAGAGAGTGGCCGTGCCAGAAACCTGACGGTTGCTGGTTCAATCCCCACCTTCTACCAACCTTGTCACGTCCGTTGAGTCTTTGAGCAAGACACTTCACCCTTGCTCCTGATGGGTTGTGGTTTGGGCCTTGCATGGCAGCTCCCGCCATCAGTGTGTGAATGTGCGTGTGAATGGGTGAATGTGAAATTAGTTTCAAAGTGATTTGAGTACCTTGAAGGTAGAAGAGCGCTATACAAGTATAACCCATTTACCATTTAGCTGCTTTAACACACGCCTCACCAAATGTGGTGATTAGTATTAGCATCTTTGTTTCAAACTTAGGTAAACATTTAAATAATGAACATAATAATCTGCACAAGGAGTTTGGTGGCAGGTAATAATGTAATTCTTACACCTGTCCTGCTGTTCGGTCCGGTGCAGACCATAGTCGAGGAGCACAAGGAAGACGTTTCCTTTAGGGTCGATGCCATTTCAATGCCTTTTAATTTAGATTTTAACTTTGTGAAATTGTTATTTGACTGTGAGTGTTTAATCTCGTGTAAGATATTATGTTAAAATAAAGTCAATATTGACATTTTTGTAGTTCCAAATATCAAAGTATCGGCAGGCAGCACGGTGGAAAAGCAGTTCGTGCATGCGCCTCACAATACGAGGGTCCTGAGTTCAATCCCAGGCTCTGGATCTTTCTGTGTGGAGTTTGCATGTTCTCCCCGTGACTGTGCTGGTTCCCTCCGGGTACTCCGGCTTCCTACCACCTCCAAAAACATGCGCCTGGGGATAGGTTGAATGGCAGCACTAAATTGGCCCTAGTGTGTGAATGTTGTTTGTCTATCTGTGTTGGCCCTGCCTGAATGCAGCTGAGATAGGCTCCAGCACCCCCTGTGACTCGGAAAGGGACAAGCGGTAGTAAATGGATGGATGGAGTGATCAAAGTATCGATTATTTTGGTACCGGTACTAAAGTAATGGTATATGTATCAACCCTAGTCCTGTTAGTGGCCTTGTGGTTAGAGTGTCCGCCCTAAGACTGGGAGGTTCACACCCCGTCTGAGTCATACCAAAGACTGTAAAAAAAAAAAATGGGACCCATTACCTCCCTGCTTGGCAGTCAGCATCAAGGTTGGAATTGGGGGTTAAAAACCCAAAAAATATTCTTGAGCGTGGCCGCTGCTGCTGCTCACTGCTCCCCTCACCTGCCAGGGGGGTAGAACAAGGGGATGGGTCAAATGTAGAGGACACATTTCACCACACCTAGTGTGTGTGCGTGTGACTATGGTTGGGACTTTGACTTTAACCTTATTTTCTTTTGAAACATGTAACTGACAAAAAAAAATAGACCAAAAATAAATGTCCACGCAAGTGAAGGTTTGTTTTGCATAACAAGGCTTTGTCCACCAATGTGTATGCCTGACAAAAACAAATGTTCACTTCAATGGATATTGGTGTTTGGTATGACAAGACTATTTTATACAAAATTAACCAAAAACAAACGTCCACGGCAGTTGACGTTTGTTTTTTGCATAAACCCAAAATGTAGGACCCTAACAAAAGAAACAAACGTCCTTAGCAGAGGATGGAGGTTTTCAGGAGGTGAATTTTGATTGGACGAACCATGCCGTGTGTCCACAGAGGTTTCTGCAGAGATTCATAGACCCGTCCTCCACAGAGGATGAGAACGCCGGCCTGGACCTGAATGAGCCTCTTTACATGCAGAAGCTGGAGGAGGTATCTCCTTTATTTGTTTTAGCAGTCTTCACCGCTCAAATCATTGATAGACGTGACTTGTTAAATCAACCGCTGTCCTTTTTTTTTTTTCAGATCAGTGTGGTCGGCGACCCCGTGCTCAACGTCAATTGTGGCAACGTGCAGTCCTTCGATGCAGAGCTTTACAGGCAACTCATCAGCTACCCGCAGGTTTGATTCCCCCTCCTAAGTGTTGGGAAATATCCTAAAACGTTCCATGTGGAGTTCTTGAAATCTTTTCATGAATTTGATCTTTTTTTTTTTTTTTTAAATAGTTTTCTGAAAGTTACCCGGACAATTTCAGGCAAATGTATACAAAGGCACATTTGTTCTAAACAACAATAATATATTTAGAAATATATAATAAAGCAGAGAATATAAATCGTTAACTTAAAAACTGAAAATTAGGCTTGAAGGTAAACTTATAAATGAATGGGAATTACCTGAACATTTGAGAAATTAAATAATTTAGAGGAAAAAATCATAAAAATAAAAGAGATATTAGTGAAGTCATTTATATTTATATAGCGCTTTTCTCTAGAACCGGGGTGTCAAACTCGTTTTCATCGAGGGCCACATTGCAGTTACGTTTGCCCTCAGAGGGCAGCTTTTAACAATGTGTTGATTATATATATATATATATATATATATATATATATGTATATATATATATATGTATGTATGTATGTATGTATGTGTATATATGTATGTATATTATACATTACATTAACAATATATTTTTTAACATAAGCTACAAGAAAATACATTAAAATTTTACTTTTAAAAACTGGCAGCTCAGTCACCAGAATTTTACAGTATTTAAAAAATGGAATAAATGGAATGGAAAAACAATATCACTGTTTTTAGCTGCCTTTTTTACAGCAAAATCTTTTTGTATAATGGTTTTTTGTTTTTTAATGTTTTAGTGTCTTACTGTATATGGAAAAAAAACTGTACAAAAGTTGATTTTACGGTTAAAAAAAACTCAGTCGGTGGAATTTAACTGTAAAAGCTGTTCTCAATTTTACAGTTTACAATTTGCTAATTGTTTTGAAATCATAAGTCAAGCAGATATTTAAGTACAGTATTTATCTTTATTTTAACAAAAAAAACATTGGAATACATGATATAATATTTTGATAATATTGAATTTCAAGATATGCAATTGCATGCAGTACATGATTTTAATGTCAAAAGGGAAAGAACAAGTATATTTAGTAAGAAAAGATTAAGCATTTTATGAACGCATATTAATTCCAGGCCTTCGCGGGCCACATAATGTGGCGGGCCAGATTTGGCCCCCGGGCCTTGAGTTTGACACATTTGCTCTCGAGGCTCAAAGCGCTTTACATAGTGAAACCCATTATCTACATCTTTAAGCTTTATTTAAACCAGTGTGGGTGGCACTGGGAGCAAGTGGCTTAAGTGTCTTGCCCAAGGACAACGGCAGTGACTAAGATGGTGGAAGCTGGGATCTGACCGGGAACCTTTAAGTTGCTGGCCACGCCGGCCCCACTTTCCTTCACTTGTAGAATCTTCTACTGAAGTTCAATGGACACTTCAATCAGAAATTTGCTGTTAAAGAATGTCAAAACTTGACAATTTGAAGTTAAATATAAAAATGGCATTTTGTTTAGCAAAGTACTGATACAAACGACTTGAAATATACATCAATTATTTTATTATTCAACCCTTCAAAATAAAAACAAAACAGACTATTAAATTAATACTTTACATAACTCACAACATACTCAGTTTGCAACTATAACAGGGATTTATTGTGAATTGATTTCTACTTTACAGCAAATATTTAGAAGGAAAATTAAACATGCATTTTTACAATCCCTCCTAATATAATGCTTCAATGAAATATAATTTTGTAGTATGTAACTACAGGCCTCAAATGTTTACTTTTTAAGATCAAGGCAAATGTTGCCTTAAACGAGGGCTTATATATGTGTATGTATATATATGTATATGTGTGTGTATATATATATATAATATATAATATGTGTATGTGTGTGTGTGTGTATATATGTATGTGTATATATATATATGTATGTGTATATATGTGTATGTATATATTTATGTATGTGTATATATGTGTATGCATGTGTATGTATATATTTATGTATGTGTGTGTATATATATATATATGTATGTGTGTGTGTGTGTATGTATATATATATATATATATATACATACATTGTTTTGTTTTTTCATAAATTCTTATTAATTAAAATTTGTCAGCCTTTTGTCATTACATGGTGCCTTTATTTCTATTTTTACATTTTGATAGAGGGAGGTATTTTTTTTATTTGTATATGTATATATGTACATCATTGGGGCAGATCCACTAAGAGTTCGAGCAGAAATATGTCATATAGGAATTAACTATACACAATAAAACATTAACAAAATGCTGTGTCACATGAATGTTTTTGAAGTAATACATTTGTGACATGAAAAAAATATGTAAAAAAGAACTTCTTTATCTTTTGATATCAATATAAAACAAAGCAGTTTGGCCAATGAAAATGAAGTCTAATAAACAATCTTTGTTCCTGTCTTGGTTCAGTACAACAGTTTGGCCAATAAAAATAAAGAGTGACACTTTTTCACATCGAATACACAACGTTCACAGCATGAATTCAATTGGATGAGATGAACACTGCAGTTAAATGACGGGTGAACATCCCAGTAAACAAAGTAAAGACTTTATTTTCATTGCACTGTTTATTGTTACATCCCCTGTCAATTAACAAATAAAAAGTCAAGAGCGGTCACGGCATGTTCTTGCCGCCGATGTTGGTCAATTTTTTAGGGCAATGCAGCAAATTACAGGGCACTCGCGGCTTTTGCAGCAGTTGCCGTGGTTAAATTTGAGCCCTGTAACTATGCAAAGACATTGCAGTTATCAATTCCTAGTTGTATTCAACACTGTCCTCCTGTGATTTGACATGAAGTGGTCGTACTATCACAGGAAGTCATCCCGACCTTCGACATGGCGGTCAACGAGCTCTTCTTTGAGCGCTTCCCAGACTCCATCTTGGAGTACCAGATCCAAGTGCGCCCCTACAGCGCCGTCAAGACCAGAAACATGCGCAGCCTCAACCCAGAAGGTGAGTGGGACCTCTCACGCTGCCACCAGCCAATACCTATAAAGCAAAATCACACTGGTGACATATTTCAAGTGGGAGTGTTGTGAAAAATCTGCTTTGGTGAAATGTGCGGCGTGTGTCGATTCCCCCGCCCCACACACACACACAGACATAGATCAGCTGATTACCATCAGCGGCATGGTGATCCGCACCTCACAGCTCATCCCCGAGATGCAGGAGGCCTTCTTCCAGTGCCAGGTGTGTGCCTTCAGCACCCGGGTGGAGGTGGACCGCGGGCGCATCGCCGAGCCGGCCGTGTGTCGCCACTGTAACACCACCCACAGCATGGCGCTCGTCCACAATCGCTCAGCCTTCTCTGACAAGCAGATGGTGAGTTTTTATACTGGGGAAGATTTGTTTACGCCTTCGCTCCCAATTTGTAAAACGTCCGTCAACTGTGTGATCTTTGCTTTTTCTACGCAATAGATCAAAATCCAGGAGTCGCCTGAAGACATGCCGGCAGGTCAGACGCCACACACGACCATCGTGTACGCCCACAACGACCTGGTGGACAAAGTGCAGCCTGGAGACAGAGTCAACATCACCGGTGAGCTTAGCTTTGCAAGAACCATATTTACATACCGTATTTTCCTGACCATAGGGCGCACCGGATTATAAGGCTCACTGCAGATGAATGCTCTATTTTCAATCTTTTTCATATATAAGGCGCATTAAAGGAGTCATACTATTATTATTATGTTATAAATGTAAAACGCTTCCTTGTGGTCTACTTAACATGTAATGGTGGTTCTTTGGTCACAATTTTGCATAGAGGGTTTTACACATCATCTTCTAGTCGCTTTCTGACAGTCGCTTCAGGATGCACCGTTTTGTGGGCGGTCTTATTTACGTGGCTCACTTTCAACAGCGTCTTTTCTCCGTTATCTTTGTTTTAGCGGTGTAGCGTGCAAGGACGGGAGTGGAAGAAGTGTCAAAAGATGGAGCTAACTGTTTTATTGACATTCAGGCTTTACTTAAATCAATAACGGAGCAGCATCTCCTCATTCAGAAACAACAACGCCTGAAAGTGTCCCGTGAAAAAACATCCGATCGGAACTCTTATAACTAAAGTTCCTTAGGTGAATAATGTAAATTCACTATACCGGTATGTTTTAGCACTTTCATGGCGAGTTTACTGACTGATATAAATAAGAACTTTACGCTACTTTATATTAGAAACGGCAACAGTGGAGAGTGAATGTCCCATAACAAGAAAATAGAGAAAAAGAAAAAGCTTATATCGACTATGGCAGGGGTAGGGAACCTATGGCTCTTGAGCCAGATGTGGCTCTTTTGATGACTGCATCTGGCTCTCAGATCAATCTTAGCTGACGTTGCTTAACACGATAAGTAATTAATAATTCCAGTGTTAAAAGTAACGTTTAAAATATAAAACATTCTGTGACGGACTCTCGCCGTCGTGCGGGTTCCCATGACCATCAAGGAAGGACAGGCTTGAGGAGGTTTGACTCTTGTTTATTTCTCAATAAAAGCTTGTCTGCGGTCGGGTCATTTTTCAGCTCCCTCCTCCAATGCTCGCTCTTCGGTCGCTTTTTAGCCGCCCCCGTCGTCGTTGTCCGCGTCTTGCTCTCTTTCACTTTCGCTCTTCAGGCACTGCTGCAAGCTCTCCCACTCCTTCTGCCTCACCCTCCTCTGCTGCTGCCTTTTTATCCAGCGAGAGGGGATTCATTGATTGTGTATAGGTGCGCGATCCATGCACTTGAACTCGATTGTGGCGTCGCTCCCGGCACATCCCGTCTCTCCGCTCGGTCGCCGTCCCCGCCTCCTCCGCCTCTCCACACATTCTCATACATTTTAATCCATCCATCCATCCGTTTCTATCGCACCTGTTCAAGAAGTCGCATTAATGGTGAAAAGTATTTTATTTATTATTGGTTACCTTCAAAATACCAATGTTATTTAAAAGAATAAGAGATGCACGCATTTAGTTGTTGTAATCTGGGAAAGTCCAAATAAAAGAGGAGGCGTATAATCCTCTTATCAGAGCGTGTGACGCGATGTGGGTCCGCCCAGCCTATGGCAAAGGACTCCACAGGAGTCCTTTGCCATAGGCAAGGACTTTTCATTGAGCTAAATTGAATACAGTCTCTGTTTAATTCCTTGCTTCTTGTCTGTTTAATAGATCTCAACAGTGTTTGAACCTGTTTTATTCAGTGTTAAAAATATCATACGGCTTTCACGGAAATACTTTTTAAAATATTTGGCTTATATGGCTCTTTCAGCCAAAAAGGTTCCCGACCCCTGGACTAGGGTGTCGCTACGGAGTACAAAGGCGGATACGTGCAATTTTCGCTTCAAGACTTATGTAGATCTCAAATACAGATCAGCAGAAGGTAAAACAAGTTGCTTTTACATAATATTGTGAAACAAAAGGCCAGATAACATACCTTCTCTTATACACACACCATAATAATACTGGTATGTTGAAGCACAGTCATCACAATCCTTCAAGCGGTGCGGCTTCATAGCTTACCAAAGCCAAACTTAAACTTTTTGATAGATTTTTGAGCGGCGTGTGTAATGTTCTTTATTTTCAATGGAACTTATATAATGTTGGCGTTTACTGTAATCATATTGCAGTCCACACGTATCTCATGTTTGACTGCCATTTACTGGTAACACTTATAAGTACACCATGTACCAAATAAAATGGCTGTGAGGTCTGTAAGCAAAACCAAAATTGTTCCGTACATTAGGCGCACTGTTGTATTTTGAGGGGGGGAAAAGGATTTTAAGTGCGTCTTATAGTCTGGAAAATACTATACATATTTTGTTTGTTTCTTAACTATACAATTAAGTCCAAAATACAGTGGAACCTTGATTTACAAACTGACTTGTTTCTTAAACTGCAAGTAGAAGAGTTTGTATAGTGAAGAACATTTAACATGGTTTGCAGCCTTGACAAAAGTCCCCAATTTAGTGAAGGTTTGTACACTTTGAACACAACATAATGTGATGTGTATCAAACATAAGGGAGTGATGGATCAACTTTTTATGCAATAAAGTTTAAAAAGAAGAAAAAGCTATATGATCCGCTTTGCCAACACACAGAAGTCACTAAAACACAAAATCCTCAACATCAACAAGCATATTGCTACAATTATAAACTTCACTACATTAACAACGGCCAGAGAAGCAGGCAGAGGGAAAAGGTACGGCGAAGGGAGGGAGCTGTGTCTGTGTGTTTGTGCTTTTGGACGAGCGAGGGTCTGCGCTAGGATGAGAGGAGAGAAAGTATTTTTCTCCGCTGTTTAAGTCTGCTCTGGCAACTTTTTCCAGAAAAGACAGTTCTCATCACAATTAAAACTTCAATCAATCAATCAATGTTTATTTATATAGCCCCAAATCACAAATGTCTCAAAGGACTGCACAAATCATTACGACTACAACATCCTCGGAAGAACCCACTTGCTGTGGTTATGCCTGTGAGCGCCATTATACTCCTTGCAAATAGTCTTTTTTTTAACTCCACACCGATTTGCACTTTCCATGCTGGTTTGAGTTGTTGGCACTTTTTTGAGTTGGCAAATGGACATAAGGTAAAAAAACAAAGAAAATGCACACACATCTAGTGGATGCTTCCGCCTTTGCGGCAATGCTACGCCCTGCTTTCTTGCCTGCGGGAACCAGAATGAAGCATTTGCACACAGTCATATTTGGCGCAATTTAAAGGTTTGTAAAACCGAAAAATTCACAAAAGAGTTTTTCGTAAATCGAGGTCCCTCTGTGTTAGAAAACAAAAAAATATATTTCACCTTATTTAAAGGCCTACTGAAATTTGATTTTCTTATTCAAACGGGGATAGCAGGTCCATTATATGTGTCATACTTGATCATTTCGCGATATCGCCATATTTTCGCTGAAAGGATTTAGTAGAGAACATCCACGATAAAGTTCGCAACTTTTGGTCGCTAATAAAAAAGCCTTGCCTTTACCGGAAGTAGCAGACGATGTGCGCGTGACGTCACCGGTGTGAGGGCTCCTCACATCCTCACATTGTTTATAATGTGAGCCTCCAGCAGCAAGAGCTATTTGGACCAAGAAAGCGACAATTTCCCCATTAATTTGAGCGAGGATGAAAGATTTGTGTATGAGGAAATTTAGAGTGAAGGACTAAAAAAATAAAAATACAAATAAAGTTAAAAAAAAAAGGCGATTGCATTGGGAGCGATTCAGATGTTTTTAGACACATTTACTAGGATAATTCTGGGAAATCCCTTATCTTTCTATTGTGTTGCTAGTGTTTTAGTGAGTTAAATAGTACCTGATAGTCGGAGGGGTGTGTCCACGCCATTCTCTGAGGGAAGTCACAAATTGCAGCTGGACAGAAGCTCCGCTGATCTCCGGTAAGAGGCGACTTTTTACCACAATTTTCTCACCTAAAACTGCCGGTTCACATGTGGTCGGGATCCATGTTCGCTTGACCGCTCTGATCCATAGTAAAGCTTCAACTCCGGGAATTTTAAACAAGGAAACACTGTGTGTTTGTGTGGCTAAAGGCTAAATCTTCCCACCTCCATCTTTTTACTTTGACTCCATTATTAATTGAACAAATTACAAAAGATTCAGCAACAGAGATGTCCAAAAAACTGTGTAATTGCGCGATGAAAAGAGACAACTTTTAGCCGTAAGTGGTACTGGGCTAACATGTCCCCTCCAACCAATAACGTCACAAACACGCGTCATCATCATTCCGCGACGTTTTCAACAGGAAACTCCACGGGAAAATTTAAAATTGTAATTTAGTAAACTAAACCGGCTGTATTGGCATGTGTTGCAATGTTAATATTTCATCATTGATATATAAACTATCAGACTGCGTGGTCGGTAGTAGTGGGTTTCAGTAGGCCTTTAAGGTTTGAAGATCATTGCACTTCCAAAGCATCCAGTCACAGCCACTAGGGGGCATATTTCATACATAATTTTGTTTTCGTATAATTATCTTATTGCAATTGCACACATTTGCGGGAATAACCATTTGTACTTCTTTAATTATGCTGCTTATTATTTGTGTCTTGTTTGAATTATACATATTGTCCGCTCCACTGTGTCGCAGGGATCTACCGAGCTGTCCCCATGCGCGTCAATCCGCGCCAGAGCAACGTGAAGTCTGTGTACAAGACCCACATCGACGCCATCCACTTCCGCAAGACGGACGAGAAGCGCCTGCACGGCTTGGACGAGGAGGCCGAGCAGAAGCTCTTCACTGAGGATCGCGTGCAAACTCTCAAGGAGCTGGCGGCCAAACCTGACGTGTACGAGCGTCTCTCCTCCGCCCTGGCGCCCAGCATCTATGAACATGAGGACATCAAGAAGGTGCGTGTCGCTCATGTGATGCCAATTTGTACTTTGGTCGCAGCATGGAGACATCTGCCAAGGCCAAATGATGCAAAATTATACCACTTGTTAAGTGTGAAGTTATTAAGACTCCTGAATTACCTTAATTTACAGAATTAATGTAATGTAATTTATTTTATAAATGTAACTGTTCACATAAATAAACTATCAAATATAATTTCTATACTTAAAAGCGGGTATAATTTTACCAAAACTTGACTTTCACATGTAATTATATATAAAATAATTATACATTTTATAGTTATTCGTATGAAATTGTGACAATTCCATAGTTTTTGTGTGTACATGTATATGCATACAAAGATAATTTTGCAAAAATTGAAGTTTTTCACACAATTACATATACATTGTATGTAGCATTATAACAGAAATGTGTGTAATTGGGAGTAAAGTTTTATTGTATGTTTTGCAAAATATTACATTTTTAATCATTTGGATCATCTATCTTCCATCTGTACTCTGTCTCAACTGGGGATGTCACGGTATGAACATTTCTTATCACGGTTATTGTGACGAACATGGCCGCGGTAATTTTAAAGGTGCTCAAAATTTTCAATAACTACTTAAACTGAAATCCTTCAACCAAGTTTAATTAAAAAAAACACAACACATTCAAAATGTAAATATGTACTTCAAGTAGAAAGTTGAATGTGCATATGAAAGCACCACAAGCATTATAAACAAAGTAATATGGCTGAAAAAAATACTATAAATAAATAAAAAATAAATGTGAACATTTTGCAAGATGGCACCTTATTGACATAAGATATGACTGCACTTTTTGTCCATATAGATAAAAATAGTGTTCATATATGAAGTCTAGTCTTACACATAAGGCTGTACCATTATGGGCAAAATAATATTTAAGATTATATTTTATCAGTAATGAAATTATGATTATTAATCAAGATTATTCATCATGTTTGGTAAAACAGTGTTTGGGTGTGAACGAGACGCCATCATGTAATTTGTAATCTCTAATAAAAATGCTCTAGCTAAATGTTAAATACTTATTTAAAGACAAATATTTGTGTTTTTGTTCATTATTAATATCACGTGTCAGATTTTGATTCTGATGCCTTTATCTCCAGTTTTACAGTTTAATAGAGAGGTATTTTTTAAGTTATATACATTTACATGTACTAATGTTTGTGCATGTACATGCTGTATCGGGACAAATCCATTAAGAGTATGAGCAACAATATGTTGTATAGGTAATAAGTATACACCATAAAACATTAACAAAATGCTATGTCACAAGAATGTTTATTAAAGTAATTACTTTGTGGAATGAAAAAAACAAGTATTGTGAATAACACATGGTGTTTACTTTTTGATATCAATAAAAAACACAGAGTAGTTTGACTGATGAAGATAAAGTCTACTAAACAAGCTTATTTCTCCAACTCCACCATGTGGTTCAATGCAACAGTTTGGTAAAAAAAAATAAACACAAGTGATACCTCTTAAAAAAAATTAGTTGTTCATAGTCCGTAATAATCAATGGTTGTCCAAATTTTTTTTTTTTTTTGGGGCCTCTTTGGAATACTCTATATGGGCACCACGAATTGCACAAAGCACATCAAGATAGCACTTGATTCCTTGCCATGTTCGCTTACAGTAACCAGTACCCATTCAGTACCTCTTCCACCATCAGAATACCCGAAACACAGCATTTCAATGTGACTGCAAACTTTAATAAACACAGATTTTAAATTAAGCAAATCTGGTTAATGCATTTTATCGACTGATTTTGATTTTTTTTTTTTAATTGTTAAGAGACTTTAAGGACACGCTTTTATATTTATATACAAAAAGCACATAAATAATTTGGTAGATATGACTCATATTTTTGAGGTGACTATTCGATGCGAGATGTAGTCATGATTCAACACAATTCTCACAATATATAAGTATTAAAATGTATAATAAATAATTTTTAAAACTAGTTACACAAGGTGCTCTTAGCTGCTGATGTTTAAGCGTGTGTATGGCTTCAAAAACGTCTTTTTGAAAATAGATTCTTTAAAAAAAAGTCTTGTTTTTTTTTTTACGATTTTTGAAAAATATTTATTGATTTTAGATTCAAAATACCTTATTTTCTGTACAATAAGGCACACTGAAGATGAATGGTCTATTTTCGATGTTTTTCATATATAAGGCGCATTAAAGGAGTCATATTATTTTTTTCCTAAATTGAAAACACTTGTGGTCTACATAACATGTAATGGTGTTTATTTGGTCAAAATGTTGCATAGATTATTGTTTTAAAGAACATCTTCAAGCCACTTTCTGACAGTCGCTTCAGGATGCACTGTTTTGTGGGCGGTCTTACGTACGTGACTCACCTTCGACAGCGTCTTGTCCCCGTCATCATTGTTGTAGCGGTGTAGCGTGCAAGGATGGGAGTGGAAGAAGTGTCAAAAGATGGAGTTAACTGTTTTAATGACATTCAGACTTTACTTAAATCAATAATCGTGCAGCATCTCTTCACCCGTGACTCACTAGAGCAATAACAACGTCGGAAATGTGTCCCATGAAAAACCGACTGAAACTCTCTAATAACAAGTTCTTTGGGTGAATTATGTAAACTCACTACACCGGTATGTTTTAGCGCTTTCATGGCGAGTGTCCTGACAGATATAAGTAAGAACTTTACACTACTTTATATTAGAAATGGCAACAGCGGAGGATGAATGTCCCATAAAAACAAGATAGAGAAAAAGAAGCTTATTGACTAAAAAGGCGGACGCGTGCAATTTTTCATGATTTATGCGGTTCCCAAATACAGATTAGCAGGTACCAGAAGGTAAGAAAAAATGCTTTTGCATAATATTGCGAAACAAAGCCCCAGATAATGTCTTACCTTATATACACATCATCATAATACTTGTATGTTTAATGTGTCGACAATCCATCAAGCGGTGCGGCTTCATAGCTTACCAAAGTTGTACTAAAACATTTTGATAGATTTTTGAGCGCCGTGGGTAATGTTCTATATTTAGAACATATAACATTTTGAACATGCACTTGGGGATAGTTTGATTGGCAACACTAAATTGGCCCTAGTGTGTGAATGTGAGTGTGAATGTTGTCTATCTGTGTTGGCCCTGTGATGAGGTGGCGACTTGTCCAGGGTGTACTCCGCCTTACCGCCCGATTGTAGCTGAGATAAGCGCCAGCGCCCCCCGCGTCCCCAAAAGTGAATGAGCGGTAGAAAATGGACGTATGGTGTTGTTCACTTGAGTCATATTGCCATCATAGTGCAGTCTACATGTATCTCTTATGTGTGACTGCTATCTGCTGGTCACATTTATCATTACACCATGTACCAAATGAAATTGCTTCGAGGTCGGTAAGCAAAACCAGAATTATTCCGTACATTAGGCGCACCGGGTTTTAAGGTGCACTGTCGAGCTTTGAGGGAAAAAAGGATTTTAAGTGCGCCTTATAGTCCTGAAAATACAGTAAATAAGAATCGCATTTGTCACCCCTATCATTTGGGTCATATGCACTGTAATGATGAAGTGTTGTGGGTTTGTTGCTTCATAACCACAGTATTTTTCTGCGTTCCAGGGAATTCTCCTGCAGCTGTTCGGAGGCGCTCGCAAGGACTTCAGCCAGACGGGCCGCGGCAACTTCCGCGCTGAGGTCAACATCCTTCTGTGCGGTGACCCCGGCACCAGCAAGTCCCAGCTGCTGCAGTACGTGTACAACCTGGTGCCCCGTGGCCAGTACACGTCCGGGAAGGGCTCCAGCGCCGTGGGCCTCACCGCCTACGTGATGAAAGACCCGGAAACGCGGCAGCTGGTCCTGCAGACCGGCGCGCTGGTGCTCAGCGACAACGGCATCTGCTGCATCGACGAGTTCGACAAGATGAGCGACAGCACGCGCTCCGTGCTCCACGAGGTCATGGAGCAGCAGACGCTCTCCATCGCCAAGGTGTGCCTTCGCCAGCCCTTTGAGTCACGACCTTCTCTCTTCATCACACGTTTTCTGATCCCGCTTTTTAGGCTGGAATCATTTGCCAGCTAAACGCCCGCACCGCCGTGTTGGCCGCCGCCAATCCTGTGGAGTCCCAGTGGAACCCCAAGAAGACCACCATTGAGAACATCCAGCTGCCTCACACGCTGCTCTCCAGGTTGCTCCAACTCCACATGGCTGCTCTGTCAGTCCACCATCATGTCATATTAACGCCTTCTCCGTCTTCTGCCAGGTTCGACCTCATTTTCCTGATGCTGGACCCTCAAGACGAGGCGTACGACCGCAGGTTGGCCCACCACTTGGTGGCGCTGTACTATCAGAGCGAGGAGCAGATGGAGGAGGAGTTTCTGGACATGGCTGTGCTCAAGGACTACATCGCGTACGCACGCACTTACATCAACCCGCGCCTGAGCGAGGAAGCCAGCCAAGCGCTGATTGAGGTTTGTTTTTTGCAGTCAAGCTAATACAGCTGAATGCTGTGTCCACGGCTGCTGGGTATAGTAAAAAATACGCTTGGAAGTTCTTCTAAGTGAAAAGTAAACAAATGAAAATTGAAAATGGCTGACGACCACAATTGACGAAATAGAATTATTTGAACAGAGAATGATTTGAAGCAGTGCCGAAAATCTGCTCGGAGCTGGGGGTTTTTACTTGCATGAATACTACTGAATGTCTGAAAATGTATCAAAAGGCTGCAAATAGATAAGCATGTGTAGATTTAGATTAAAATATGTAAAAAATCATATTTGCAAATGCAAATATAGTAGCGGTGTAACGGTACGTATATTTTTATTGAACCGTCTCGGTACGGGGGTTCCGGTTCGCTGCGGAGGAGTACCGAACGAGTTCCACACGAACATATGAAGTAGCCGTCTATGCTAAAGTCTTAACAAGCTGCTCCGCTCCGTTCTGCCTCTGTCTCCTGCACAGCACCCAGCATTGTCCCTCCCACACAACCATCTGATTGGTTACAACAGTAGCAATAACAAGCCAATCAGCAGTGCGTATTCAGAGCGCATGTCGTCAGCGCTTCAGCGTCGAGCAGATAGGCGTTTAGCAGGGGAGCAGCGGACTCTCCCCAAGTTATACTAAACACTTCCAAGTCAACTACTTTCTAAACATCACTATGAGCCCGTTGACCTTCTAGAAACAAACTGCAGCTCAGCTCACTCGCAGTCCTGGCTTTAGGTGAAGGCTAGTTAGCTTTTAGCGTAACGTTAGCTCATTTTGCGGTGTGTGCGGGCGCGCGTGTGTGTGTTTGTTACGGACAGTGTTGATTGAGGTGCGTTGAAGCAGCAAAAAAGGAAATTATGTTAAATGAAGAGTTTCTGTCTCTGATAGTTTATATAATAATGTAAGTGCATCATAAAGCCTACATGAAGTCAGTGGTGTTTAGGGATGAATACTCTCCTATTGCTGTTGTACTATTTTTCAGCTATAGTTACATTAACCATTAGTAATGTAGCAGCCTGGTTTTGAATGGCAGGGTCCTTGCTATCACATGTTGATACAAATATAACATTTACATAATAAAAAATCAACTACAGGCTTCCCCAATGCTGTAATAAATTAAGCATGATGAGTTGACTTGAAACTGTTTAATGTTGCACTTTTTATATGTAGAAGAAAAGTTGTCATTTTATTCCATCCAAGCAACAACTTGAGGCAGTTTAATGTGGATTATCGTGGGCAGAATTGTTATCGTGTTCCCAATGTTAAAAGGATCGAGCCATTGTTTACAAATTTGGTAAATGAATAACCCAAAAATGTATATTTTGTTGTTTTCTTACTGTACCGAAAATGAACCGAACCGTGACCTCTAAACTGAGGTACGTACTGAACCGAAATGTTTGTGTACCGTTACACCACTAAAATATAGTAAATACTTTAAAATGCATACACAGCACAGGCACACCTTCTCATTTCAATGTGTTTTCATGACTATTTATATTCTAGATTGTCACTGAATGCATCAAAATTATGACACCTGTGAAGTGAAAACCATTTCAGGTGACTACGTCGTGGCGCAGTTGGGAGTGTGGCCGTGCGCAACCCGAGGGTCCCTGGTTCAATCCCCACCTAGTACAAACCTCGTCACGTCCGTTGTGTCCTTGAGCAAGACAGTTCACCCTTGCTCCAATGGGTGCTGGTTAGCGCCTTGCATGGCAGCTCCCTCCATCAGTGTGTGAATGTGTGTGTGAATGGGTGAATGTGGAAGTGGTGTCAAAGCGCTTTGAGTACCTTGAAGTTAGAAAAGCGCTATACAAGTACAACCCATTTACCTCTTGAAGCTCATCGAGAGAATGCCTAGAGTGTACAAATCAGTAATCTGAGCAAAGGGTGGCTATTTTGAAGAAACTAGAATACAAAACATGTTTTTAGTTATTTCACCTTTTTTTGTTAACTCCACATGTGTTCATTCACAGTTTTGATGCCTTCAGTGACAATCTAAAATGTAAATATCATGAAAATAAAGAAAACGCATTGAATGAGAATGTGTGTCCAAACCTTTGGCCTGCACATTGATCATTGACAAATCAAAAACAAATAGGTAATGGTAAAATAATACAAATTCATAATAGTGTGTTAAAATTTGATGTAAACAAAAATCAATTATAGAAACCAAGTGAAGATTTTTTTTTTTCAATTAAAAGTTAAGTACAGATCACAAAACTGTACTTCCTCCTATTTTTGTTGGGGCAGGACAATATAAGCTTATGCTTTTTCCTGCTCTTTTTTGGAGAAAGACCATGTTTTTTTTATTTCTTGTTAATTGTTTAAATTGTAAATGGTTTGTTGTGTTAAAACATTTGTTGAAAGTAACTTCAACCCTGCGCAAATGGCAAAAGAACACTAAAATACCTCGTTTTGTTATTCTAAAACCTATAACATTTCTTCCAAGTTATTAAACACGTTTTAAATTCAGTTTTGCACATAATTATAGGCATATGTACAATATTGTAATTTTTTTTAAAAATGCAGTAACTCATCACCTCTTTTCAAAGCTTGGAAAATGTTGAGTGAATTGACTTGAGTGACAGCATTCCCTGCTGGATTCTTAAAGGAAACTAATTTACTTTTCAAAGCGGGGATAAGTAACTAAAATATGCAGAAAGTATACAAGGTTTTCAACTTATATTCAATTAGACTGCAAAGACAAGATATTTAATGTTCAAACTCAGAAACGTAATTACATTTGAAAATAATCATTAACTTAGAATTTAATGGCAGCAACACATTGCAAAAAAGTTAGCACGGGGCATTTTTACCACTGTGTTACATGGCCTTTCCTTTAACAATACTCTGTAAACGTTTGGGAACTGAGGAGACCAATTTTTTTAAGCTTTCAGGTGGAATTATTTACCATTTTTGCTTGATGTACAGCTCTAGTTGTTCAACAGTCCGGGGTCTCCTTTTGTGGTATTTTAGGCTTCATATTGTGTGACACATTTTCAATGGGAGACAGGTTGGATTACAGGCAGGCCAGTCTAGTACCCGCACTCTTTTACACAAAGCCACACTGTTGTAACACCATTCATAAGACGTTGCTTGGATGGCAACGTATGTTGCTCCAAAAGCTGTACAGTATGTACCTTTCAGCATTAATGCTGCCTTCATAGATGTTTAAGGTACTCATGCCCTGGGCAAAAATACACCCCCATACCATCACAGATGCTGGCTTTTTAACTTTGCGCCTATAACAATCCGGATGCTTCTTTTCGTCTTTGGTCTGGAGGACACGACGTCCACAGTTTCCAAAACAATTTGATGTGTGGACTCGTCAGACCACAGAACACTTACCAGTTTGCATCGGTCCATCTTAGATGAGCTCCGGATCAACAAAGCCGGCTGCGTTTCTGAGTGTTGTTAAATAAATGGCTTTCGCGTTGCATAGAAAAGTTTTAACTTGGATTTACAGATGTAGCGACGAACTGTAGTGAATGACAGTCGTTTTTGCAACTTTTTCTGAGCCCATGTGGTGATATCCTTTACCCACTGATGTTGCTTTTTGATGCAGTACTGCCTGGGGGATCCAAAGTCACGGCATTCAATGTTTTTTGGCTTTCTCCTGATTCTCTCAAACTTTTGATGATGTTGCGGACCATAGATGGTGAAAACCCTATATTCCTTGCAATAGCTCAATACAAATGTTGTTCTTAAACTGTCCGACAATATGCTCACGCATTTGATCACAAAGTGGTGACCCTCGCCCCATTCTTGTTTGTGGACGATTGAGCATTTTATGGAATCTGCTTTTATACCCAATCATGGCACCCACCTGTTCCCACTTAGCCTGTTCACCTGTGGGATGTTCCAAATAAGTGTTTGATAAGCATTCCTCAACTTTTTAGCCACTTGTGCCAGCTTTTTTGAAACATGTTGCAGGCATCAAATTCCAAATGAGCTAATATTTGCAAAAAATAACAAAGTTTTCCAGTTTGAAGGTTAAATATCCTGTCTTTGCAGTGTAGTCAATTGAATATAGGTTGAAAATGAGTTGCAAATCATTGATTGGCCCTAGTGTTTGAATGTGAGTGTGAATGTTGTCTGTCTATCTGTGTTGGCCCTGCGATGAGGTGGGGACTTGTCCAGGGTGTACGCCGCCTTCCCCCCGATTGAAATGGGCACCAGCGACCCCAAAGGGAATAAGCGGTAGGAAATGGATGGATGGATGGATGATTGGCAACACTAAATTGACCCTAGTGTGTGTGAATGTTGTATGTCTATCTGTGTTGGCCCTGTGATGAGGTGGCGACTTGTCCAGGGTGTACTCCGCCTTCCGCCCGAATGCAGCTGAGATAGGCTCCAGCACCCCCCGTGACCCCTAAAAGGAACAAGCGGTAGAAAATGGATGGATGGATGGATGTATTTCGTTTTTATTTACCATTTACACAACGTGCCAACTTTGCTGGTTTTGGGTTTTGTAAAATATGCATACTTAAAGGCCTACTGAAATGAGATTTTCTTATTTAAACGGGGATAGCAGGTCCATTCTATGTGAAGTGAAGTGAATTATATTTATATAGCGCTTTTCTCAAGTGACTCAAAGCGCTTTACATAGTGAAACCGAATATCTAAGTTACATTTTAAAACCAGTGTGGGTGGCACTGGGAGCAGGTGGGTAAAGTGTCTTGCCCAAGGACACAACGGCAGTGACTAGGATGGTGCAAGCGGGGTTCAAACCTGCAACCCTCAAGTTGCTGGCACGGCCGCTCTACCAACCGAGCTATACCACCAAGTATGTATCATACTTGATCATTTTGCGATATTGCCATATTTTTGCTGAAAGGATTTAGCAGAGAACATCGGCGATAAAGTTCGCAACTTTTGGTGCTGATAAAAAAGCCTCGCCTTTACCGGAAGTCGCAGACCATGACGTCACAAGGGTGAGGACTTCTCACGTCCTCACATTGTTTTTAATGGGAGCCTCCAACAGCAAGAGCTATTCGGACCGAGAAAATGACAATTTCCCCATTAATTTGAGAGAGGATTAAAGATTTGTGGATGATGATATTGATAGCGAAGGACCAGAAAAAAAATAAATACAAAAAAAAGCGACGGCTCTGGGCGGCGGAAGTGTGAGCGTTTCAGATGTAATTAGACACATTTACTAGGATATTTCTGGAAGATCCCTTATCTGCTTATTGTTTTAATAGTGTTTTAGTGAGATTGTAAAGACTTACCTTGAGGTCAGATGGCTGTGGTGAACACGTCAGTGTTTCAGAGAGAAGCCGAGGAGCCAAGCTCACAGCTGCCTTTCAAACGGCTACTGCAGGACGACGAATAATCCAATGATGTCTCCGGTAAGATATATACCACAATTTTCCCATCCAGAAACATGCTGGTTGACGTAGAGAAACATGTTCGCTTGACCGCTCTGTGTTAAAAACAAAGAAACACCGCTGTGTCTCGGTGCTAAAGACAGCTGCAATACACCGCTTTCTACCTACAGGATTGTTCTTTATAGTCTCCATCATTAATTGAAAAAATTGCAAAAGATTCAGCAACACAGATGTCCAAATTACTGTGTAATTATGCGATGAAAAGAGATGACTTTTAGCCGTAACTGGTGCTGAGCTAATATTTCCTGACAGTCCGTGACGTCACGCGCACGCGTTATCATTCCACGACGATTTCAACAAGAAACTCCGCGGGAAATTTAAAATTGCAATTTAGTAAACTAAACCGCCCGTATTGGCAGGTGTTGCAATGTTAATATTTCATCATTGATATATAAACTATCAGACTGCGTGGTCGGTAGTAGTGGGTTTCAGTAGGCCTTTAAGTGTATTTGAGTGTGGGTGCATTGTTGCTCCTCAGGCATACGTGGACATGAGGAAGATAGGCAGCGGGCGTGGAATGGTGTCCGCCTACCCCAGACAGCTGGAGTCTTTGATCCGCTTGTCAGAGGCTCACGCCAAAGTGCGCTTCTCCGAGAAGGTGGAGACGATCGACGTGGAGGAGGCCAAGAGGCTGCACCGGGAGGCCCTCAAGCAGTCGGCCACAGACCCAAGGACAGGATTTGTGGACATCTCCATTCTCACCACAGGTACACCCCACACAACCTTCAATGATACAAATAACATTTTAAAATATTAGTAATAGATGGTTTTCCAGTGCAATTCAACTAAAAGTGACTTCCTGCCGGTGACAGGTATGAGCGCCACAGCCCGCAAGCGGAAGGAGGAGTTGGCACAGGCCTTGAAGAAGATGATTCAGACTAAAGGCAAGATGCCCGCCATGAAGTACCAGCAGCTGCTGGATGACCTCAGAGGACAGTCAGAAACGGTGATTAATCCTGACCACCTTTTTTATTATATTTTTTTAGTTCACTCAAGTTAAATGTCTAAACAACCTCCATCTTGTTTTCCAGGCCATCACCAAGGAGCTATTTGACGAAGCACTCCGAGCCCTAGCTGACGAAGACTATTTGACGGTCACCGGGAAGACGGTACGTCTCCTTGCTTGAGACACCCTTAGTTTTTGTACAGTTTATTTTAATGTCATTTTTTGTATTGTAAAAAAAAAAAAAAAAAGTATAATGGAAGCACCATGTCAGTTCAAATGTGGATTTTGTCACTTTGGTTGGGAGTTAAGCTCATATTTAGAAATGTCACTCATTCAACTTATGTTTTTGCTAAAGCAAAAGACTCCTTAGATATCCCAAATGTATGCGTTCAAATAAAGTATTGGTCACGTCATTTACGTATTTTGTCTTTTGCTGCCGTGTTGATGGAAAATAATAAAAAGCTGCTTGTGGAGTTTTGTTTCCTTTGTTATAATTGTAATCCTTACACATTTAAAATGGATAACTTTTAGATTGTTTTTGTGTAAAATAGCATTTCTGTATCAGCTGTGGCTGTAATGTCAAATTATTGTACCACTAAAACAAGAAAAAATGTCAACATTGAAATTGTTTTGTGTGGAATGGGTCACAATTTGCACCACAGCGCAATAGAAAGGTGCCAAAAGGTAGTTTGGAGCTGTTTGTTTATAATATAAATATGCTAAAACAACATTATATAAGAGTTACCTTAAATGTTTCCTATGTTGAATTCATGATGAATACAAACAGTCAAATATAGGAAAAATACCTAAAAGTCATGACATGAATATAAACAAAAAGGAATTTACATGTGTAAGAAGTAAGAAAACTAAGATTAGACTTGGACAAACTTTAATGATCCACAAGGGAAATTGTTCCACACAGTAGCTCAGTTACAATGATGGAAAGTGTAAGGATGGAAAGGACAATGCAGGTATAAATAGACTAAATATAGCGATATAAAATGTTAATACATAATATTTACATGTACAGTATATTATATATACTGATATGTCTATCATATACAATATATAACAATTACCATGTACAATATTACAGTATATAAGATCATGAAATAGATGAAAGGACAGAGTAAATATAACGTATAAAATCAAATTTAAGAATATTTAAAATCGTTTAAAGTATAAAAGAACACATTAAAATAAATTAAAAAAAGAGAAAATATTTTGTTTAGGATATCCCAAAAAACGTGAAAATAAACGGAACATCGCACAACTGTATCAAATAAAGGTTTGAAGTTAAAAAAAAAAAAAAAAACTAAAATAGAATAGAAATATATATATATATATAAATGTATACAAATACATATATAAATATATATATATATATATATATATATATATATATATCAGGGGTGTGTGAAAAAATCGATTCGAATATGAATCGCAATTTTCATGTGCGATTCAGGATCGATTCTCAGTTTTAAAAAAATCTATTTTTAAAAAGAAAAATGTTTTTATTTTATTTTTTTTAATCTATCCAACAAAACAATACACAACAATACCATAACAATGAAATCTAATTCCAAAACCAAACCTGATCCAGCAACACTCAGAACTGCAATAAACAGAGCAATTGAGAGGAGACACAAACACGACACAGAACAAACCAAAAGTAGTGAAACAAAAATTAATATTATCAACAACAGTATCAATAATAGTTATAATTTCAGCATAGCAGTGATTAAAAAACGCTCATTGACATTATCATTAGACATTTATAAAAATAATAAAAAAGAACAATAGTGTCACAGTGGCTTACACTTGCATCGCATCTCATAAGCTTGACAACACACTGTGTCCAATGTTTTCACAAAGATAAAATGGGGTTTGTCGACCCCAAAAAAAAGGGAATAAGCAGTAGAAAATGGATGGATGGATAATAGTTAAAACAAATTTACATTATTGCAATCAGTTGATAAAACATTGTCCTTTACAATTATAAAAGCTTTTTTTTTTTTTAAATCTACTACTCTGCTTGCATGTCAGCAGACTGGGGTAGATCCTGCTAAAATCCTACGTATTGAATGAATACAGAATCATTTTGAATCGGAAGATTATTGTTTTTGAATCGAGAATCGCGTTGAATCGGAAAAAGCGATATATCATCGAATCGCGACCCCAAGAATCGATACTGAATCGAAATGTGGGACACCCAAAGATTCGCAGCCCTAATATATATATATATATATATATATATATATTATTATTTTTTTTTTCATCATAGGTACACTTCAACTGTGAGAGACAGAATGTGAAAAAAAAATCCAGGAATTCACATTGTAGGAATTTTAAAGAATTTATTTGTAAATTATGGTGGAAAATAAGTATTTGGTCAACTATTCAAAGCTCTCACTGATGGAAGGAGGTTTTGGCTCAAAATCTCACAATACATGGCCCCATTCATTCTTTCCTTAACACGGCTCAATCGTCCTGTCCCCTTAGCAGAAAAACAGCCCCAACGCAGGATGTTTCCACCCCCATGCTTCACAGTAGGTATGGTGTTATTGGGATGCAACTCAGTATTCTTCTTCCTCCAAACACGACAAGTTGAGTTTATACCAAAAATTTCTATTTTGGTTTCATCTGACCACATGACATTCTCCCAATCCTCTGCTGTATCATCCATGTATCCATTTTGGTATAAACTCAACTTGTCGTGTTTGGAGGAAGAAGAATACTGAGTTGCATCCCAAGAACACCACACCTACTGTGAAGCATGGGGGTGGAAACATCATGCTTTGGGGCTGTTTTTCTGCTAAGGGGAGAGGACGATTGATCCGTGTTAAGGAAAGAATGAATGGGGCCATGTATTGTGAGATTTTGAGCCAAAACCTCCTTCCATCAGTGAGAGCTTTGAATGGTTGACCAAATACTTATTTTACACCATAATTTACAAATAAATTCTTTAAAATTCCTACAATGTGAATTCCTGGATTTTTTTTCACATTATGTCTCTTAGTTGAAGTGTACCTGTGATGAAAATTACAGACCTCTGTCATCATTTTAAGTGGGAGAACTTGCACAATCGGTGGCTGACTAAATACTTTTTTGCCCCACTGTATATACCAGGGGTCTCAAATACGCGGCCCGCGGGCCAATTGTGGCCCGCGAGACGTTCTTTTGCGGCCCGCACCTTGATGTGAAAATTTAATGTTGGTGCGGCCCGCGAGTTTTACATGAAAGGCGCTTAACAGCATCTTACTTTTATACCCTCGATTTTTCCAGGAGACTCCCAATGTCAGTGCCCCTCCAGGGATAAACATTCTCTCGAATTTCACCTTACTAACATTATTAAGAGGGCACCGCTGAGGCACTGCCTTAAGCGTCCTCTTCAACCTGTACGGACAGCGTGCCAGCCCAGCCCCATGTTATAGCCTGTAAACAACCGCAGTAAGAGACTGCAAGACATAGTTGATCAACAGCCATACATGTCACACTGAGGGTGGCTGTACAAACAACTTTAACACTGTTACTAATATGTGCCACACTATGAACCCACACCAAACAAGAATGAAAAACTACATTTTGGGAGAACATCCGCATTGTAACACAACATAAACACAACAGAACAAATACCCAGAATCCCATGCAGCCCTAACTCTTCCGGGCTACAATATACACCCAACCCAACCCCAACCCCACAGTGATAAAGTTGTTTATACGGCCACCCTCAGTGTGACCTGTATGGCTGTTGAATAAGTATGTCTTGCAGTCACTTCCCTGGGTCTGCGGAAGCCTCATACAATATGTGACTGGGTCTGCACACTGTTTGTATGGTGAAAAAGCGGACGAGACGGTAGTTCGTAGAGAACATCAAAGGTAGGGCCATCACGACACGCCCTTACTATTGTTATCCGGGTGAAAACCGGGAGAATGACGACAGGAGCACTGATATTTGGGTGTTTCCCGGAAAAGTTGCGAGAGTCGGCAAGTATGTTGCTAGGGCGGGAAAGCCATTAAAGGAAGGTGAATTCATTAAAAAGTGCATGTTCGATTTTATTAAGAAAACTTTTCTAGCGGCCCAGCCTCACCCAGTTTCTGCATCCAGTGGCCCCCAGGTAAATTGAGTTTGAGACCCCTGGTATATAATAAACAAAGTGCAAAGCCATACGCTCACTCAATTTCGGTAAATAACTTAAATTTGGATCACAGCATCATCGTTTTCACAGCTTTTTTTGTCGTTAGAGGTAGAGAGTGTTTTAATGTAGAAGTTAGTGGTTCTATTGGAAGCGGAACCTGTTGTGATGTCGTCATCGCCCGGGAGGGAGTGTCGCCCTCCGCCGTGACGTCACTCTTCTCTGTGCTTCTGGACTCGGCTGAAGAAGATGGCGGCCTCCTCAGGTCTGTTAGCCTCATAGACAATACGCTCCAACCTACGCCCCCGTTTATTCCAGGTTTGATTCGCGGCTTTCGGTAATAGACAGTCGAATAATATAGAAGGTGACAAAAAGAGTCTCGTTTTGGTTAAAAAAAAAAAAAAAAAGGCCACCAAGTGCGCGGCGCTGCTGTGTCGCCAGCTTGCTGAGCTAGTGTTCAGTTAAAGGGCGCCAGTGAGTCACAAATGTCACTTTTAATACCAAGGAAATGATAAAAATCTCATATATTATTATATTGATGTTTTGTGTAAAGAAATGAGACCGCGGGGATTGTGTTTATCTCAAGCTAACCTGGCGACGACAACATTGTGACACAGCCGCTCTGCTGCCACTCAGCTAGGAGGAGCAAAGCCACAATTAAAATTAAAATAAACAATGAGCATTTGGAATTAAGTCATGATGCTTACTTAATTACGATGTTGTAAACACATAATAATGTGGACAGTTTGTAGCAGCTACGCCGACATTCCCAGCAATGTCTGGTGACGTTAGCATTAGCTGCAATGCGCTAGCTGTCGTTTAATGTCTTATTAACGTGGCTTTTTTACATTTAGTCCCGTTTTTCGCACGATGTGTCCTATTGTTATAAACCCAGCTCTTATTAAACATCACAGCAGCGGTTACACTTGCAAAGTTGTCGTCGTTTTTGGTTCCAGGGATTAGTCACAGCCCCATTTTGGCGAAAATCAAAGCTGGTCCGTCTAATAGTCACTTTTAGTTGATTGTTGAACTAAAAGAACGTTGACTTCATATTTGTGCCATGGTTTGAAGCTGTATCCTCACCCATGGCCTTCCCAGGTGTTACGTTTTTGCTGCGTAGTGTTGTAGGCACAATACCAATGTGAGCAATTTGCAAATTTAATGTCAAATGAAATCAACTGTTTATTGGATTCATCACTATACAGTGTACAACCACGACAGAACTACTACCACAACTTGGTTTACTATTTATAAAATATGATAATGTAGGGTTACCTGGAACTTGATATAGGTCACCCGGCCTGAATCCACACTTGGTAGTAGTTTAGTCAGTAGTTTAGTCGTGGATGTACACTGTATAGTGATATATTCAATAAACATTTGATTTGATTTGTTTTGACATTAAATTTGCAAAATGCGCAACCGCATTTTGCAAATTGCGCGTTATTGGTAGTGTGCTTTCAACATAGGCACAATACCAATGTGAGCTATTTGCAAAATGCGCAACTGCATTTTGCAAATTTAATGTCAAATCCATCCATCCATCCATCCATTTTCTACCGCTTATTCCCTTTTGGGGTCGCGGGGGGCGCTGGCGCCTATCTCAGCTACAATCGGGCAGAAGACTGCGTACACCCTGGACAAGTCGCCACCTCATCGCAGGGCCAACACAGATAGACAGACAACATTCACATTCACACACTAGGGCCAAAAAAAAAAAAAAATATATATATATATCAACTCAAATGAAATCAAATGTTTATTGGATTCATCACTATACAGTGTACATCCACGACAGAACTACTGACTAAACTACTACCACAATTTGGTTTACTATTTATAAAATATAATAATGTAGGGTTACCTGGAACTTGAAGTAGGCCACCCGGCCTGAAACCACACTTGGTAATAATTTAGTCTATAGTTTAGTCGTGGATGTACTCTGTATAGTGATGAATCCAATAAAGATTTGATTTGATTTGACCTCGCGTGCCATTGGTATTGTGCTTACAACATAGGCACAATACCAATGTGAACAATTTGCAAAATGCGCAACCGCATTTTGCGACAGAACTACTGACTAAACTACTACCACAACTTGGTTTACTATTTATAAAATATAATAATGTAGGGTGGCTTCACAGTGGGAGAGGGGTTAGTGCGTCTGCGTCACAATACGAAGGTCCTGCAGTCCTGGGTTCAATCCCAGGCTCGGGATCTTTCTGTGTGGAGTTTAGTTTGCATGTTCTCCCCGTGAATGCGTGGGTTCCCTCCAGGTACTCCGGCTTCCTCCCATTTCCAAAGACATGCACCTGGGGATAGGTTGATTGGAAACACTAAATTGGCCCTAGTGTGTGAATGTGAGTGTGAATGTTGTCCGTCTATCTGTGTTGGCCCTGCGATGAGGTGTAGCTGAGATAGGCGCCAACGCCCCCCGCAACCCCAAAAGGGAATAAGCGGTGGGAAATGGATGGAATAGGCCACCCGGCCTGTATCCACACTTGGTAGGAGCTTAGTCAGTTGTTTGGTCGTGGATGTACACTGTATAGTGATAAATCCAATAAACTTTTGATCTGATTTGATTTGACATTAAATTTGCAAAATGCGCAACCGCATTTTGCCAATTGAGCGCCATTGGTATTGTGCTTACAACATAGGCACAATACCAATGTGAGCAATTTGCAAAATGAGCAACCGCATTTTGCAAATTTAATGTCAAATCAACTCAAATTAAATCAAATGTTTATTGGATTCATCACTATACAGTGTACATCCACGACAGAACTACTGACTAAACTACTACCACAACTTGGTTTACTATTTATAAAATATAATAATGTTGGGTGGCTTCACAGTGGCAGAGGGGTTAGTGCGTCTGCCTCACAATACGAAGGTCCTGCAGTCCTAGGTTCAATCCCAGGCTCGGGATCTTTCTGTTTGAAGTTTGCATGTTCTCCCCATGAATGCGTGGGTTCCCTCCGGGTACTCCCGCTTCCAAAGACATGCACCTGGGGATAGGTTGATTGCCAACTCTAATTTGGCCCTAGTGTGTGAATGTGAGTGTGAATGTTGTCTGTATATCTGTTTTGGCCCTGCGATGAGGTGGAAAATTGTCCAGGGTGTACCCCGCCTTCCGCCCGATTGTAGCTGAGATAGGCGCCAACGCCCCTCGTGACCCCAAAAGGGAATAAGCGGTAGGAAATGGATGGATGGAATAATGTAGGGTTACGTGGAACTTGAAATACGCCACCCGGCCTGAATCCACACTTGGTAGTAGTTTAGTCAGTTGATAGATAGATAGATAGATAGATAGATAGAACTTTAGTTGTGGATGTACACTGTATAGTGATGAATCACTATACAGTGTACATCCATGACAGAACTACTGACTAAACTACTACCACAACTTGGTTTACTATTTATAAAATATATTAATGTAGGGTTACGTGGAACTTGAAATAGGCCACCCGGCCTGGATCCACACTTGGTAGTAGTTTAGTCAGTAGTTTAGTCGTGATGAATCCAATAAACATTTGATTTGATATTAAATCTGCAAAATGCAGTTGCGCATTTTGCAAATTGCGCGCCATTGGTATTGTGCTTACAACATAGGCACAATACCAATGTGAGCAATTTGCTAAATGCGCAACCGCATTTTGCAAATTTGTTTAATGCGCAATCTTTTTGCAAATTGCTTCCAGCTATATATTTGAATAATGTGTGGTGCAAATTTTGCAAATCAAAGGGCGCAAATACATGTTTTTGGTGTCAAAATAATTTATTGAATACTTATGTAAATCTATTAATTTGTAGTCGGGACAATATAACTGAGTATTGCCCTCAAATCAGTCCAACCCTAACCCTAACCACTATACAGTGTACATCCACGACTAAACTACTGACTAAACTACTACCACAACTTGGTTTACTATTTCTAAATATAATAATGTAGGGTTACTGACTAAACCATCTACAAAAAATCGTCTTAAATCTCGTCTTGCGATATGCAAATTGCATGCGCTCAATGGAAATGACGTATAATTTGCGATCAAAGTACTTTTTCTGGCGGCCGAATTTTGGTGCATTTTAGTAGTTACCCATCCATCCATATTCTACCACCTGTCCCCACTCGGTGTCGCGTACTGTGCTGGAGCCTATTCCAGATTCATTTGGGCAACGGTGCGCAAATAAAAGGTTTTATGTATGTATATATGTATATATATATATATATATATGACCTGCTGGTGGTAATATTTCATGTCCGTGTAGTTTTTATCTGATATTCATTTCTTCCATGTTTGCAAACACAATGTCTGTGCCTGAAAGCAGATTGGCGGAGAATGAGAAAGTGTTGTGCGTCTGAGGAAGCACAAAGATAAAAGTGTTTGCGCGGGAGGTAAAACCTGTGATTGGCAATAAAAACTACATACAGCATGGACGATGTGTGATTTTTTTCTGGAGGCCATCAATCAATCAATACATTATATTAAGTACATTTGTTTTTGCGTAAAAACACTTATTTTCAAGGTGTAGGGGCCATGATTTTGCCATGGCGGGACACCACAACCAAATGCATTAAGGGCCCTAAATGTAGAGTAAAGTAGCAGCAATGGTGAGATCCCAAACTTCTAGTAGACTTTCTGTTTTTTTCCATTCATTCACTCTTATGTTTCACAGTCACAAGCTCTGGAATTTGCATGAATGTTACGCAGCCTACTAATAGTTTTTTTCCCCATCGGAATATTTTTAAGAACAGTGGGATAGTACATCTCCCCTTTCTTCTGAAGTGTGTGTGCTTCCATCATTTTACAACACTGCATGTTCAATGCCTCCTGAAAACATTGACTTCAAGCGCAACACATATTCTGACACTTTGATTCACCACTTTTTTTTTAGATTGTAGTGTTATTAACTTGGTGGCTCTTAGCACTTCAGGCAGGAGCACACAAACCATTACCATAAATCATTTGGTAAAAAAAATCACCAGCAAGGGCACTTTGTGCTCCATTGGTCGTAGCTTATTTCATGTGGCTGATTTATTAAGTGTATGTGCGTAAGAGGTCTTCTGGTAAAAGCTTGTTGTGAACGTACATTATTGTGCTTTGGGGACACATTTTTTCAAGTTTTCATTTTTGAGGCAACATGCATTTTATTGAGTTCATGTTTGTACCATTAAGGTGCTGCTGTGGAGCCTCTTAAGCCCTTTATTGGGCATTTATACATTTTCTCTACTGCTTGGCCTTATTAGGGTCCACGGGTAAGCTGGACCCTATCCTATCTGACTTTGATTAAGCAAGTAGCGGGGGACTAGAGATGGGCCATATGACTTGAAATCTATATCGTGATCTACATTGCAGCCTCCTGTGATAACAATATATATCATATCATTTGGTATATAAATTATGACAAACGCATTTTAAAATGGGTTACAAAGGCTCTTAATTTGCGTGCTGACGCATGTGGTAACAATTTAGATAATTTCCTGTTATCATGTTTTCTTAAAACTATTACCAATCTACTATAATTTACCGTTGATAGTTGGATAGTTTCTGTTGTAGGATGTATCTGTCTACACTTATGTTAAAAAGAAATAAACACTTATTCTTCTATTGTTTAAATACTTTGCATTAGTTCTGAACAAAACCACAAATTGGGTATTGATTCAATACCAAGTACCATATTTTCCGAGCTATAAAGCGCATCCATCAAATTTTAGAAAAAGTAAATATGTTTACATATATTAGCCGAATCCGACTATATGCCGCAGATATATACCAGTTAGGGATTGACTATTAATTGTCGGCGCCGATATTTGGAATTTTGATGTATATCAATATCAGCCTTCTTTTATCAGTATTGGCAATTTTATAAATTTTTGACAGCTACAACATAAAAAAAACCTCAGCAGATAAAATACATTTATACACATATGATACTAGTATAATATTAAAATAATAGTGATTGGTAGAAGATAACTTAGGAGTAATAACCAGTGGTCCTTTCTGCTAAGATGCTGCTGTGCTCAGACTTGAAGTAATTACTACGAAGTGGAAAAGTGGTACGATTAAATAGGCTTTGCCTCTGCCTACTCCTTTCTTGACATGTTGTAAAGAAAAATAATAAGAAGGTCCTGAGTTCGATCTCCGGTCTCTGGGTCTTCCTGTGTGGAGTTTGCATGTACTCCCCGTAACTGCGTAGGTTCCCTCCGGGTACTCCGGCTTCCTCCCACCCCTAAAGAAATGCACCTGGGTAAAGGTTGATTGGCAACACTAAATTGGCCCTAGTGTGTGAATGTGAGTGTAAATGTTGTCTATCTGTGTTGGCCCTGCGATTACGTTGCGACTTGTCCAGGGTGTACCATAGGCTCCAGCATCCTTCGCGACCCCGACCTCGGATAAGCGGAAGAAGGTGGATGGATCGATGGACACATACTGACTGATTCTGCTTTCTCAGTCTTATATTCTCTGGCAGACCAAGTCAGTGCTTATAAGATGTGTTAAGCAGCATTACGATTCAATCTACTGGTTGGATTTAGAATGACATGCTGTATTTACAGACTGTCCCACTATACCGTGTGTAAGAGCGAAGTGTATTTGTGGCGACTGCCTATGTATGGTAAACACCAATATGCTGCATTCCCAGGGTGATAGAGTGAGGATTTAAAACAGACTCATTTAGTTTGCCTTGCTGCATTTAAAGTAAAATTTTGCGGTCCAACAAGTATTTTATACATCTGGCGCTGATGTCAATTATGTAAATTCAGAATGACTTGTCATTGTCTGATGTACTGAGTTTGCGGGTTGGGGAAAATTTTGATTTATTTTGTATAGTGCTTAAGTTCTTTCACTGTACAGCTCAGCTAATCTGTTACAAACTCTTATACCAGACAATAAAACTTAATACAACCATTTTGTTGTAGGAGTTAGAGTTCCTCGCAATTTTCGCCTTTTGGAAGAGCTGGAAGACGGCCAGAAGGGCGAAGGCGATGGCACAGTGAGCTGGGGTCTGGAGAATGACGAGGACATGAACCTCACGCAGTGGACCGCCATGATCATCGGACCCGTCAGAGTAAGCACTCACTTTTAAGCCTAACTTCCACATACTTTATTACAAGTTCTCTTTTTCTCTCATAATTCAGACCACTTATGAGAACAGGATATACAGCCTGAAAGTGGAATGTGGACCCAAATACCCAGAGACAGCCCCGACTGTTAGATTTGTAACAAAAATTAGCATGAACGGGATAAATAATTCCAATGGGATGGTAAGCAATGTAATTTCTATGTGGTTTATTATTACAGTATCTAACAAAAGTGAATACACCCCTCACATTTCAGCAATTATTTTTATTAAGGATACACAACACATCTTTTTTTAAGCATATACTGATAACTTCCTGCCTCAAGACCGATACAGTTACATCTATTACTATTTTAAGTTCAATTAACTGTAGTCTGTGCACACCTCCAGGTAGGATTGCACAATTTTGATGAAAAAAATTAATTGCGATTTTTTTTTTCCCTCTGAAATTGCAAAAGTGATTTTATGTGCGATTTTTATATTTCATACATGAAACTGCAAAAATAACAATTAAAGAAAGACCTATTACTTTTACATGGTCACTCAACATATTATCTCAAGGTGCCACACATTTAAACAATATGCAATAATTTACTTCAAAAAATATTTAGCTTTATGCAGACAGACGTCTTAACAGCTTTGGTCTACGTCATGCTCTTTAACTGAAAATATAATCTATAAAAATATACATTGTTTATAATGTAATGTAATCATAGTATATATATTTTATATAAGTATTCATTTAAAATGATATCAACTTTTGTCATTACTCTAGAATTGCTTACCATTGTACTGTAATTGGAAGATCATTCACTAAATGGACTAATTTATGTTAGCATACATTTCACCTAAATAGATATTAAACACCTTAAAGTGCATTTTTTCCCCCAGTTGTCTTGTTTTTTATTGCTATCACGTGATCGCAGCATTTTTGCTTGTTCGTCCGTGCTCATATTGCCCATCCGATTTGAAGCTGAAACATTTCCACAACGGGACATTTGGCTTTATATCTTATTTTTTCCCTCCTAATTTGTGATACTTTGCAACACTTCTCACTGGCGGGTCATGTGGCTCTCTGAGTGTGTGGGCAGCGGCACCCCTCTCTGCCGAGACAAAGATTGTGAATGAGTGAAAAGAGGGGTCACTCTGCTCAGTTAATTTAAAAGTTGGGCACTAAGAGCGATGCACAAGGTAAGGCGTATTTCTTCCTGTTTGAAGCGAGAGACGAAGAAACGCGAGTCTCAACAATTCTGACTGGCAATCATTTCTGCCAATCAAATGCCGGTGATGGCGCAGGAAAAAAAACCCCAAAAACCTTAGCTTCTCGTGGGTATATGCTGCACTAATTAAAACCTAGATGTCGATTCAATTTCGATTAATCGTGCAGCACTAGCTGGGGGTTAGAAAGAATCCAAAAAAGGTGGCTCTGACAAAGTGTAGATGTAGATTTGTCCTGACAAAGGCCGATATCTTCATCGATGGTAAAGGGCTGGTTCTCCAACTCCGTCATTTCCATGATAACATCACACATCGCTTTAGTCCTCGGGTCGTCTGGCAAACTTTTTGCACATTTCAAACGCTTTCGGGAAACGAAAAAACTTTCTTTGCGCCTGGCTTTGTGACAGCTTCTTTTGCAGCAGGGTTAAAACTTTTGTACTTAAAAAAATAACCTTTAAAGCGTAATATTAAATATTTAAAAATACCTGTGCACAGAATGTTTGGTTGAATATTATAATGATTCACCCTGGTGACAATACATTACTGGGTTGAATAGATTATTTTCATTTTTCACTTACATATATTGTTTATTTGAGCTTCTGCTTTTTTCGGATTCAAATGTCTTTTTTTGCAGTTTTGAATTCATTTTTTTCTGGTACAGTATAGGGATGTTCCGATCAGGGTTTTTCGGCTGCTGATTCCAATACCAATTATCCATGAATGAGATTGGCTGGGCCGATACTAATACCGTTACCAATCACATGTATTAACTTTCAATTTTTTTACGATAGGTGCGATTTGTTGTTTAACAATATCGACACCATTTTTTAACCAGTTCATTATTCCCTTGTATCACATACTGTTGTTTGAGCAAAACAAATCCAACAGTACACAATAACTAAATACAATCAAAAACAATTTTTCCATTAGTCATTTAAATATTGTGTTTCTACACAGAGTAAAGTATATCCAAGTTGACTTTCCACAGTATTGTGCTCAATTGTGAGGGGTGTACTCACTTATGGGAGATTTTCAATCAAGCTTCCTAAAAGAGTGTCTGTCCTGTCAACTAAAGCGTTGTTCTTTTTGTCTCGCAGGTGGACTCGCGTAGCATACCAGTATTAGCAAAATGGCAGAATTCTTATACCATAAAAATTGTTCTTCAAGAGTTAAGGCGTCTAATGATGTCCAAAGAAAATATGAAGCTTCCACAACCTCCAGAAGGACAAACCTACAGCACTTAGTCATAATGGATTGTTTTGACCTGTGTCTTAAAAACCTTATTTAGAAATATTCTGTCCAAAAAAAAAAAAAACAGTAACAAAGAACATCAAAAGGCTCACCTTGCACATATACAATAAAGTCTGCAGGAGCAGGATTGGACGTCAACACATTATATTTCAAAATAAATAGTCTGTGCGGAGCATCTACAACAAGAACCATTATCATAATTACTAATATGTTCAATGCAGCCTAAATGGGCTTGATGATGCCACACAGTGTTAGCATTGTGTACACCAGAAGGGGCAAATAGTGTAACTCATACCTTCTTAAGTTAAAGTCAGAAAAGACAAGCCACTTTTTTTGTCTTTTTTTTTAATATGCAGGTGGCTCAGTAATACAGAACTGTTGCTCTGTAGTCTAAACGTAGTGTCACAAGGTGAGATTTTTTTTTATAAATATATAAATAGATATATATGTATTTGACACAATACCAATGTTTTTTTTTTTTCTCAAGCTGTTTTGACATGTAACAGACGTTGAAGCCTGTTCTGTTCTGGGGTAAGAAAAAGACTAAATAAACCAGCCCTTGCATTTAACGTCTAGTGAAAATGGCAGGTGTATGAACTTGTGATTTTCTGACATTAAAAATCACTGCAAAAACTCAACCACGTCCCAAACGCTTTTTTTCCCGTCCAACCCAACGTGCGAATGAGTGGATCCCCTTATTGCGCCAAAAGGGGGCGTAGTTTCCCTGTTGTTCTCTGTTTCCTCTCCTGTTAAGAATTTCTTCAAGATTGGCAATATTAAGGGAGATTCTGGAGGGTCCTCTCTAAATATGTGAAAGCTTAAACAGATTTCTACTCGATCAACGCTGTATCGATTTTGAATCAGTCGAAATTGATGTTCTTCCCTGTTTGTGGTGTGATTACAAATGAAATACAATAGGGCAGGGGTGTCAAACTCATTTTAGCTCAGGAGCCTCATGGAGGAAAATCTGTGCACACCCGAGCAGGACTTAAAATCATGGCATTATAACTTAAAAATCAAGACATTATTTTGTATGTCTTTGGCCAAAAATACAACAAACAGTCTGGAAATATTAGAATAAAAATATAGAAAAAAAATACCGGTAAAGTTTAGATCAGGGGTGTCAAACTCATTTCAGATCGAGGGCCATATGGAGAAAATCTACTCTCAAGGGGGCCGGACTGGTATTGTAATTAAAAATAAAGTCAACTTCAGATTGTTTTCTTTGTTTAAAAATATAACAAACACATTCTGAAAATGTACATATAATGTTGTTGGGTTTCTTTTACAATTACATGTTGCCGTTAAGAGTATTCGATCTGTTATTTACACTTTCTGACTAAATTATGTGATAATGTTCATCAGTCAACTCATTGGTGTTCATTTTCAACCTATCAAGATTAAAAAATATCAAAATCAAATTACAGGATGTTATTCATGTAGTTTGCTCATTTTTGTTGACTGTTGCACTAATGTGTTTTTTTTTTCTTAATTGCTATTGCGACATCCAGTGGACACATTTAGAACAGCAGTTTTTTTTCATGAAAAAAATTCCATCTCATTTTCATACTTGTCAAACTCATTCCGCAGGCTGGATAAAAACTGTTCGCGGGGCTGATGCGGGGCGTACGTATGACACCCCTGGTTTAGATCCATGAAGGAAAGAAGAAAGCGAATGAATGTTTATTACTGATTAACGTAACATTGGCATAAACATTTGTTTTCTTCTGTGTTTTTTTTAATGAATTAAGTAACCTTTATGACAAGTTTTTCCAAAACACAATATAGAATGTGAGATATTACAGGATAATGCATGGATTTAACATTTGCTTTCAAAACGCTTACAAAAAATAGGGACCCCAACAAATTACTGTGGGACTTGAAAGAGTCCCTGGGACCCCATTTTGAAAATTCCTAGCGCCAACACTGATGGAGTATTGGTGCGTGCAAAACAGCAGCAGGCGGCTGTTGCCTGCGGGCCGGTTCTAATACTAATCAAATATCCCTGGTCCATCCATCCATCCATCTTCTTCCGCTTATCCGAGGTCGGGTCGCGGGGGCAGCAGCCTAAGCAGGGAAGCCCAGACTTCCCTCTCCCCAGCCACTTCGTCTAGCTCTTCCCGGGGGATCCCGAGGCGTTCCCAGGCCAGTCGGGAGACATAGTCTTCCCAACGTGTCCTGGGTCTTCCCCGTGGCCTCCTACCGGTTGGACGTGCTCTAAACACCTCCCTAGGGAGGCGTTCGGGTGGCATCCTGACCAGATGCCCGAACCACCTCATCTGGCTCCTCTCGATGTGGAGGAGCAGCGGCTTTACTTTGAGTTCCTCCCGGATGGCAGAGCTTCTCACCCTATCTCTAAGGGAGAGCCCCGCCACACGGCGGAGGAAACTCATTTCGGCCGCTTGTACCCGTGATCTTATCCTTTCGGTCATGACCCAAAGCTCATGACCATAGGTGAGGATGGGAACGTAGATCGACCGGTAAATTGAGAGCTTTGCCTTCCGGCTCAGCTCCTTCTTCACCACAACAGATCGGTACAACGTCCGCATTACTGAAGACGCCGCACCGATCCGCCTGTCGAGCTCACGATCCACTCTTCCCCCACTCGTGAACAAGACTCCTAGGTACTTGAACTCCTCCACTTGGGGCAGGGTCTCCTCCCCAACCCGGAGATGGCACTCCACCCTTTTCCGGGAGAGAACCATGGACTCGGATTTGGAGGTGCTGATTCTCATTCCGGCCGCTTCACACTCGGCTGCGAACCGATTCAGTGAGAGCTGAAGATCCCGGCCAGATGAAGCCAACAGGACCACATCGTCTGCAAAAAGCAGAGACCTAATCCCGCGGCCACCAAACCGGAACCCCTCAATGCCTTGACTGCGTCTAGAAATTCTGTCCATAAAAGTTATGAACAGAATCGGTGACAAAGGGCAACATTGGCGGAGTCCAACCCTCACTGGAAACGTGTCCGACTTACTGCCAGCAATGCGGACCAAGCTCTGACACTGATCGTACAGGGATCGGACTGCCATAATAAGACAGTCCGATACCCCATACTCTCTGAGCACTCCCCACAGGACTTCCCGAGGGACACGGTCGAATGCCTTCTCCAAGTCTGGATCTGGCCTTGACTTTGACACTTATGAAATAGGGTGACCATATTTTCAGTACCAAAAATCTGGACACTCAACCTAGCAATGAGAGCTACACACAGGGTGTTAAGCAGGCATATGCAAGGGGGCAGTCCAAAATGTGAAGGGGGAAATATGTGTACACACAACTCCATCATTCTCCAGCACTTTTTTCTGTGCTTATTCAGGAGTAACATTGCCTTCTTCGTTGAAATAAGTAGCTACTTGTCCAACACCGATCTGGAGAAGTGGACTTGTGCAACTTGGGTGTAGCACCTGAAGACTTAGCTCCTTCTGGCACAGCAAGGGGGACAAACATCTGACCCTTTGGCTTGCTCAGGCCCCCTCGAACAAGTTTTATCCAGCTCGCGAGAGGAGTTTCGCTGTAAGTATAATAATTTGCTGACATTTTTGAAAAGAAAGAAACTGCTGTTTTAAATGTGTCCACTGGATGTCGCAATAGCAGTTATTTGTTGCGAGAGGCGCATGACTTCAGAGGAGAGGGATCAGAGCTATGTGAGAAGGGTCGAGCTGCGGCCACAGACACTCTTAAGTGGCGCCCACTTTAATTTGCACTCACAGGTGTGATGACAACGGAAGTGAACCATGTCTTAAAGATGTGTCGCTGACCACGCAAGAGTGGACACTTGATTTGTAACGGGATCCAAAACGGATAATGCAACGTACCATGGTTGTTATTTTAGTTGTTGTATATATTGCTTTCTCGGGGATAGGTTGAATGGCAACACTAAATTGTTGTCTATCTGTGTTGGCCCTGTGATGAGGTGGTGACTTGTCCAGGGTGTACACTGCCTCCCGCCCGAATGCAGCTGAGATAGGCTCCAGCACCCCCCGCGACCCCGAACGGGACAAGCGGTCGGAAATGGATGGATGGATATATGCAACTCTATCTGGGATGCCGAATCTAAAAGTTCAGTTACACTTTTCTAAAACAGTGGTTCTCAACCTTTTTTCAGTGATGTACCACCTGTGAACATTTTTTTAATTCAAGTACCCCCTAATCAGAGCAAAGCATATTTGGTTGAAAAAAAGAGATAAAGAAGTAAAATACAGCACTATGTTTCAGTTTCTGATTTATTAAATTGTATAAAAGTGCAAAATATTTTTCATTTGTAGTGGTCTTTCTTGAACTATTTGGAAAATAAGATATAAAAATGACTAAAAACTTGTTGAAAAATAAACAAGTGATTCAATTATAAATAAAGATTTTCTACACATATCAACTAAAAGTGCCCTTTTTGGGGATTGTAATAGAGATCCATCTGGATTCATGAACTTAATTCTAAACATTTCTTCACAAAAAAATAAATCTTTAACATTTAAATTTCTAAGGAAAATGTCCACAAAAAAATCTAGCTGTCAACACTGAATATTGCATTGTTGCTTTTCTTTTCACAGTTTATGAACTTACATTCATATTTTGTTTAAGTATTATTCAATAAATATATTTATAAAATATTTTTTAATTGTTGCTATTTTTATAATATTTAAAAAAAAATCTCGCCTACCCCTTGGCATACCTTCAAGTACCCCCAGTGGTACGCGTACCCCCATTTGAGAACCACTGGTCTAAAAGATGTATTTCTCAGATTTAACTCACTTTTCTCACATTTAGCTCATTTTCATCAATTTTAAATTTAAAGTAAATGTGGACTCAAAATGTATCTAAATGTTATATCTAAACATAAATCTCAAATATAAATGTATATATTAACTATAAATATCACATCTTAGTCTAAATCTAAATGTGTGCACTAAATAGAGATGGAAATCAAAAACCCATTCTTGTTCAGAACCAGTTCCAAGTGTATCAATTTCTTAGAATCGCTTGCCGTTTATTCAAACGATTCACTTATCGATCCTCCCGGGTAAGGATGACGTTGTGAAGGGATGACAGATTTCAAAATGGCAGAGCCCGGGTGCAACAAACGCTCTACAGTTGACTACATTTTACAAGAAAAGATTGCAACAGCGCTGCTTGTAATAATTATAAGGCTGCTTGTTCATCAAAAGGAGGACATGCAAGCAATATGCTGAAACATTTGAACACACAGCATGCTATCCATCCATCCATCCATCCATCCATCCATCCATCCATCCATCTTCTTCCACTTATCCAAGGTTAAGTCGCGGGGGCAGCAGCCTAAGCAGAGAAACCCAGACTTTCCTCTCCCCAGCCACTTCGTCCAGCTCTTCCCGGGGGATCCCGAGGCATTCGCAGGCCAGCCGGGAGACATAGTCTTCCCAACGTGTCCTGGGTCTTCCCCGTGGCCTCCTGCCGGTTGAACGTGCCCTAAACACCTCCCTAGGGAGGCGTTCGGGTGGCATCCTGACCAGATGCCCGAACCACCTCATCTGGCTCCTCTCGATGTGGAGGAGCAGCGGCTTTACTTTGAGCTCCCCCCGGATGGCAGAGCTTCTCACCCTATCTCTAAGGGAGAGCCCTGCCACCCGGCAGAGGAAACTCATTTCGGCCGCTTGTACCCATGATCTTGTCCTTTCGGTCATGACCCAAAGCTCATGACCATAGGTGAGGATGGGAACGTTGATCGACCGGTAAATTGAGAGCTTTGCATTCCGGCTCAGCTCCTTTTTCACCACAACAGATCGATACAACGTCCGCATTACTGAAGACGCCGTACGGATCCGCCTGTCGATCTCACGATCCATTCTTTCCTCACACTCGTGAACAAGACTCCTAGGTACTTGAACTCCTCCACTTGGGACAAGGTCTCCTCCCCAACCCGGAGATGGCACTCCACCCTTTTCCGGGCGAGGACTATGAACTGGACTTGAAGGTGCTGATTCTCATCCCAGTCGCTTCACACTCGGCTGCGAATCGATCCAATGAGATCTGAAGATCCTGGCCAGATGAAGCCATCAGGACAAAATCATTTACAAAAAGCAGAGACCTAATCTTGCAGCCACCAAACTGGATCCCCTTAACGACTTGACTGCGCCTAGAAATTCTGTCCATAAAAGTTATGAACAGAATCGGTGACAAAGGACAGCCTTGGCGGAGTCCAACCCTCACTGGAAACGTGTCCGACTTACTGCCGGCAATGCGGACCAAGCTCTGACACTGATCGTACAGGGAGCGGTCCGCCACAATAAGACAGTCTGATACCCCATACTTTCTGAGCACTCCCCACAGGACTTCCCGAGGGACACGGTCGAATGCCTTCTCCAAGTCCACAAAGCACATGTAGACTGGTTGGGCAAACCACCATGCAATAATTATAAATGAAAGTCATGGTTTTAACGGCTCTTATTTCATCCCAGCTGCAGTAACACTAGCATGTCATCTGACTACTACTAACGCCTCCTATGGTGTTAGCGCTATTATTTGTTAAAGGAAATGAACGTTGACCAGAATCATCGAGGAACTTAGCCTGTGTTTTCGAAAAAATGTGCTACTTCATAAAATAAAATGCAACAAGTAGCAATATGAGAAATGGTTTTGGATGACATTTTCAGAAAATGTCTGAAATAGGTCTTGGAACAAGGGCTTTTGTAGTTTTTTATTATTATTCACATACGAGCTTGTCGAAATCACCACACAGTATAGCAGGGATTCTCAAACTGTGGTATGTACACCAGTACTGGTACTCAGGCTTCATCTAGTGCTAGGCCAAAGAAGAGGTTGATTGTGTTTTACAGTATTTTATTTTCCCACTGTTTTATATTCTGTCATGTCTTGGTGATCATGTTTAGTTTGGCTATGTTCTGTTTGGTTATTGCACTCTATCAGTTACTGTTTTTTCACTCCCTGTTTTGTTTCCATGACAACCCATTAGTTTTCACCTGTTCTCATGTAAGGCACCTGATTCATTTGAACTCACGCACCTGTTGTTAATCACGTCACCACAATTTGAGCCTGTAGTTGCCAGGCAGTCAGCCTGGCGACATCACATTCATGCTCTGAACTCTTGACACTCTGAGTACTCTGTCCAGGTATTAGTTCACGCTGCTCTTTTCTTGCCACGTAAGTTTTTTTGTTTATTCAAGCCACAGTTTAGTGAGTTTTTTAGTTCGTTTCACATCCATAGTTTACATTATAGTAATAGTTTTTGTTTTCTTAGCCAAGTTTTGTACCTCCGCAGTGAGCGCCTTTTGTTTTCACCTATTGATGGATTAATTAAAAGATGTCATTACCTTCACGTCGGTTCCGGTTCAGTCGCTTTGCACCACGGGAAAACAAATCACACCAAAGTCCACGCCCTGACATATTCAAACACAGTGTTACTGATCAAACTGTGTGTAACGTTACAGTGGCCAACAATATTAAATACACCTGCTAAGTAATTGATTGATTGATTGATATGTTAATCAAAGTTCATACCGTTTTTTGTTTCGGTTTGCTTGCTGGTATGTAAAAAATAACTGCAATGTATCAATTATTTTAGTACCTTAATTGTAATAGTGGTTTTGTTCAAGGAAACTTTTAGCATTGATGTGCATGCTCAGTAGTCTTGGGTAGCACATTTTTACAGGTAGCGCATTTTCTCGGAACACCGACTAAAACAGGTTAGCATCCTCTAACACAGTGTTGTTCAAGCCAAAGCACATTTTTTTCATTAAAAAAATACGGCGGCACACCACCAGCAGAAAATGTTAAAAAATTAAACTCCACCAGGTTGTCTGGCCTTATTTTGAGTTTATTGTTGTTTCCTGTGTGTCGTACTTTAGTTCCTGTCTTGCGCTGTTATTTTGGTGACATTTCCTGTTTTGTTGGTGTTCTCCTGTAGCAGCTTCACACCTTCTTTGGAGTACTATTTCCCGAACCTGCTTTGTTTTCGCAATCAAAACTATTTAAGTTGTGCGTAGGCCATCTTTCTTTGTGGGGACATTGTTGATTGTCATGTCAAGTACGGATGTACTTTGTGGGCGCCGTCTTTGCTCCACACGCTGTAAGTTTTTGCTGTCGTCCAGCATTTTGTTTTTGTTGACTTTGTAGCCACTTCAGTTTTACTTTTGTTTTACATAGCCATCCCTATGCTTCAGTGCCTTTTCCTCGCGGGACTTGCCTTTTTGTTGATTTTTGGTTTAAGCGCTACATACCTTTTTACCTCCACGCTGTCTCCCGCTGTGCTCTGCATATTGGGATCACGACAAACCACCCTTGACGCGTTCCGACAACGCAATGAACTACCTGCTGCCACCTACTGATATGGAGTATTACAAGATTACCCTGCCAAGCTCTAGACAGCACAGGCACTAGACAATGGCACATTATTATGATTATAGAGTTGCAAAAAGTATTTTTTTTGGACTAATTATGGGAAGTTGCATAATTTCCCACGGCACACCAGACAATATCTAGTGTGCCGTGGCAAAGTGGTTGAAAATCACTGCTCTAACATG